>NC_136488.1:161801595-162051595 GCF_053919585.1 Euprymna scolopes
ACCCAATTAGCATGACTAACAAACAATTACTGCACTGTTGTCCCGATGATTATCATACTCATAAACCCTTATCCTCGAGTGGGTTTCAGACCTTTTAAAACTAAAATCATGTCTGTAATGTGTTGTTAGCTTGAGGGTGCAAGTTGTTAATGTTGAGTTATTATTTAATCGTTTGTTTTAGTGGAAATTTCAACTTGAAAGAAATTGAATAGTTAACTGTTTATTGTTTTGCCTTTTGTTATAATGGCCTTTAAGTGATTTCGGATTTTTTGCATTTTTTATTAAAATTTATCATGCGATAGTGTAACACAATCTTTCTCTCTCACACACTCCTCTCTCTCTCTCTCTCACACACTCCTCTCTCGTTGTCAGACACTCCTTTTCTCGCTCTCTTTCTCTCTCTCTGTCAGACACACTCTCTCTCTCTCTATTAGACACTCCTTTTCTCTCTCGATTTCTCTGTTACACACGCCTTCTCTCTCTTACTCTCTAACACACACTCCTTTTCTTTCTCTGTCACACTCCTTTTCTTTCTCTGTCACACTCCTTTTCTTTCTCTGTCACACTCCTTTTCTTTCTCTGTCACACTCCTTTTCTTTCTCTGTCACACACTCCTTTTCTTTCTCTGTCACACACTCCTTTTCTTTCTCTGTCACACACTCCTTTTCTTTCTCTGTCACACACTCCTTTTCTTTCTCTGTCACACACTCCTTTTCTTTCTCTGTCACACACTCCTTTTCTTTCTCTGTCACACACTCCTTTTCTTTCTCTGTCACACACTCCTTTTCTTTCTCTGTCACACACTATTCTCCCTCTCTCTGTCACACACTATTCTCCCTCTCTCTGTCACACACTATTCTCCCTCTCTCTGTCACACACTCCCTCTCTCTGTCGCACGCTCCTTCTCTCTTTCTCTGTTGCACGCTCCTTCTCTCTCTCTCTCTCTCTCTCTCACTTCTCTCTCTCTCTCTCACTTCTCTCTCTCTCTCACTTCTCTCTCTCTCTCTCACTTCTCTCTCTCTCTCACTTCTCTCTCTCTCTCACTTCTCTCTCTCTCTCACTTCTCTCTCTCTCTCACTTCTCTCTCTCTCACTTCTCTCTCTCTCTCACTTCTCTCTCTCTCTCTCTCACTTCTCTCTCTCTCTCTCTCTCACTTCTCTCTCTCTCTCTCTCTCACTTCTCTCTCTCTCTCTCACTTCTCTCTCTCACTTCTCTCTCTCTCTCACTTCTCTCTCTCTCTCACTTCTCTCTCTCTCTCACTTCTCTCTCTCTCTCACTTCTCTCTCTCACTTCTCTCTCTCTCTCACTTCTCTCTCTCTCTCACTTCTCTCTCTCTCTCTCACTTCTCTCTCTCTCTCTCACTTCTCTCTCTCTCTCTCTCACTTCTCTCTCTCTCTCTCTCACTTCTCTCTCTCTCTCTCTCACTTCTCTCTCTCTCTCTCTCACTTCTCTCTCTCTCTCACTTCTCTCTCTCTCTCTCACTTCTCTCTCTCTCTCACTTCTCTCTCTCACTTCTCTCTCTCTCTCACTTCTCTCTCTCTCTCTCACTTCTCTCTCTCTCTCTCTCTCACTTCTCTCTCTCACACACACTCTCCTTCTCTCCATTCAATATTTTTACAAAAGATTGATCAAACTTTGTAATGCTTGTCATAAAATAATTCAATATCGAACTCACAAGATGGTTTTGCTGTTCCTTATCTAAACTACATTGCTAATGGTCAAATCATGATATACCATTTATGAAAACACTAATGTTTCTTTATCATGTATAACCATTAAGTGTCTCTTTCATTTACTGCCTCATCTTGTGGCTGCATTTTGTGAATTTATTTTCTAACTTTTTTTTTTGTTTTATATTAGCAGGGCTGCCCGGCGTTGCCCAGTTGTAAAATACGCCTACATATGATATTTTAATTTATGCAGATTTCTTATGTATTATTATCAAGTCCATTCTATATTGATTATTTCAAAAGTAAATGAAAAATATGATTTGATTGCCATCAGCTAGAATCGAAACCGAAACCAAAATTGATTGGGGCGGACATAAAAAATAATGGCGATCATTAAGAGAGAAAAGAGAAAACGAGAGGACAGAAAAAAAAAAAAAAGAAAAAAAGAAAAGAAAGTAAAAAAAGAAATAATAGGAAGTGGGGATAGAGGAAAGAGCAAATAAATACGGAGATACATAAAAAAAAAAAAAAGGGTAATGTTTTGGGGGTGGACAAAATTCAAACAAGGGCAGGTGGACAGTCCACAAAGTTTTATAATTATACTAGCAGGCCAACAGGCCACCCAGCGATGTCCGGTCGTAAGATAAGCTTTAATATATTTTAATTCATGCAGATTACGTATTTTTTATTATAGAAGTAATTCTCTATCGATTATTATATTGAACCTAATATATAATAGTAAAATCTAAATTAAAAAATATATATATAACTTGGGTGCCAACAGCTAGAATCAAAACCAAAATATACAATTCGCGCGTGCGCGCACACAACTGTTGACAAGACTATTATTTATGGCACTACACTTTTTATTCTGCAATATGGCAATAGATTACTGGTGTAGATTATGAAATTGACAAGTCATATGTATTTTATTCGCTTGCACACTAAATATGGTATGGAAAGATATGAACTACTAATCCTCCCTCCCATCCCTATGAGTAAACTAACAGTTTGTCTATAATTTAAATTATTTGTCATAGGCATTATGTTTCATCATTAATCTATATAATAAAGTAAAGTCAGTAAATACTGAAAACGTGTTCTATTACTAATCAGCAGAGTTTATCCTGCATGTCTATGCAGTGTGATGATGTATAGAAGTGAAGGGTTGAGGATATATGTTGCTTGGAGAGAAAGGGTATGAGAATGATGCTATGGATATGTGTAATGTGAGCCTTAAAGGCATGTTTAGATTTGATGATTCCAGAGGTAGATTTAATCTCGATAATACAGGAACATGTGTGCAGAACAAGTCCATTCTATATTGATTATTTCATATTTGATGCCACTTTCAAAGAATGAGTAGATTTAGAAGAGTTGGAGTAGCTGTGCGACAGATATCAAATCTAATATGATTATCGATTTCTGTCATCAATAGCTTTGAATTTTGTAAATATTTGATTCTGACTAGTCCTCAAATTTTTTTTGTTACTGCAAGTTGTTACGGATAATGAAATGTAATTAAAATTAATTTTTGCAGAAAACAGTATAAGAATTATTTTCATATAGCCACCATTTTTTTAAGGATGTAATTTTATACAGACTTACTTCCCTTTGTTTGAAAGTGGCAAGTTAAAGAAAAAAGAAAAGCCAAAAAAATGGACATAAAAGGGTTAATATACTATATAACAAAGGCAAACCAACCCGTTTGTTCAATATGTGTATGGATTTTAGAGGCTCAGTCATCAGTCAGTCGCTTGGTCTGCCATACTTAAGTTTGAAATAGCACAGATGGAATGGATAGATCGTGTTTGTTTTTGTAAATAACTATTATATACTACGATCTGACCATTGCTAAAGTGTGTTTGTATAACATCATGATAGCATTGATGACTTCGTTTAGAATGGCATATGCTTTTAAGATACTGGCTATTTTTCCTCTATGTACAGAGTCAAACGAATGGTATTAAATATATTTTGGCAAGATCATCTCATGAAGCAGCAACTTTATGGCAATCTACCTGCCATATCTACTACGATCAGAGAGTGACGTCTACATTTTGCCAGTCACTGCCAGAGGAGTAAGCAAAAGCTGTTGAGAAATGTATTGCTATGGACTCTACAGCATGAGCAGAGGACGACCTAGATCCACATACATCCAGCAAATTGCACATGACACTAATTGTGATCCTGAAAATCTGAAGCAGCTGATCGAAGACAGGGAAATCTGGAGAGAGAGAGACAGACAGACAGACAGACAGACTCACATTGGTCCGGGAAAGGAGCCCAACCAGATAGAGATTATATACTAATGTACACTTTTCATAAAAAATGATGGGATAAAATTATGCTTTGCCTGTGTTCACACTAATATTCATAGAAAATCATAAATAATTATTTTTAATGACTTAAACAAAAACATTGTTAAATTTTTTTGGAAGTGAAGGATTTCTTAAATTTATTTCAGAATGTAGCTGTTGTTTTATTTGCCATTTGCTTTCTTTACCACTTGAAATGTTTGTGGATGAATTTTTTTTTTTTTTTTTTTTTTTTACACAGTGATCACCACTTATCAAGGCCCGGAAGCCACTCAGGGATAAGGGTTATTGCAAGTACATTACGTTAGTGTGGAGATTTGATGGAGTGTTTACTTAAGGGGGCGGTTCATTAGGAATTTGTTAACATTAGACTTGAAGACATCCAAGTTGTAGTCCGGAGGGAAGCAGGCAGACGGAACAGAGTTCCACAGGCGTGCAGTTCTAAGAATGCAAATAGCAAGTCAGGCTATTGTATGATCAGGCAGTCTATAAACAGGATCTATATAACTGTCTCTTTAGCATTATGATGTATACAGTGTGTGACGTCCAGTGGTTAAAATATTTTATTATTGCATGTATGTGTGGGTGTTTCACATGTAATGAAACAGTTCATTTAAATTCAGTTCGTGTAGCGCACAAGCAAAGAACATACCTTACTCCGTTGTGTCTTCGTCTCTTCTCATTATTCAAGTTTATCTCCCTCTGAAGGAAACCAAACAGCAGTAGGTTATATATTTCATATAACTTTATTCTTAACATCCCGTTAGAGTTGCAAGACATCGTAATTTTCCACATTATATTAAAGTCGCATTTCTCCTAGCTTCCAAAACGTGGAGACAATATCTTTCGTGTCATCTTGTCCAACTTTCCTCGTATGACTCCAAACTCTAAACTCTTATTACATGTATTACCAATCTATATCGTTATGTCATTAACTCACATAACATTAAGGTCACCTAATGTCATCACTAAAATCGTCTCCATTATTCATGTTCCTGATACATTTCTACCATAATATTTAATCCTAAAAATATCTTTCGTCTTGATACATATTTTCTAAACATCAAAAACGATCATAATAATAATTCAAATTACTTGGCATCACCCGGCAGTGTGCTATATAACAAGACAATAGCAACGATTTAAAATAAATCTGGAAAGAAATCCTCCACTCTAAACAAAAAAGTCAACAATTGGGGTTTTTTTTTTTTAAATTTTTGTTTCTTTAAGTCATCAGAAATGGTAATTTATACATGAAAAATGAAATTGCTAACTTAATTTTTATGATTTTATATGAATTTTAGTGCAAACTTTGGCAAAGCAAAATTTAATCCCATCATTCTCTCTCTCTCATATATATATATATATATATATATATATATATATATATATATATATATATGTTCTGTGTTTTTTTTTCACTTGATTTTCCGGGAATACTTTCAAGAAAAAAATTCTTCTTCAGAAAGCCTAAAACTTCTATTATAACTGGGATGATGTCAATGTTTTTGAAGTTCCAGTTTCTCTTTATATCATAAATGAAGCCTGGCATTATATGAAGAGAAATTGGAAGCTATATCCTGATTGTATTTGCATGCGAGCTTTAAAGTTGTGTGCGGGTGTGTGTAACGTTAATGTAGGATCGTGTGTATGTTGATTGTCAAGATTCATACGATTAGTGTGGTTATGTGTTTATATGTGAGTGTATATTGTAATTGTGTATATATATATATATATATATATATATATATATATATATATATATATAGATAGATAGATAGATAGTGAGTACATGTGTTTTTTCATTCTATATACGTTAGTACTGAGGGTTAAGGCAGGGAAGGAGAGCAAGTGTACTCATCTTATTTGGCTATTGATGTGGTTATTGTTGGTGCTTACCAAACTCTATTATGCCTCCATCTGAATAACACTTCAAAGAAAGGCTGCTATTAAAATATGGCTTTTGAACATAATAGCCCACCCCTTCTGTAACTCCCTTACCCCCCTGTGTTCCTTTTGCTGGCGTCCAACATGGCTGCTACCAAAAGAGGAAACCCATACATCAAGTGGGACGCCATCTTTTATAATTACATTAAACGTTTCCCAAAAGAGAATGTTTGAAAATAATCTTTTTTTTTTTTTTTTCTGGCCTCGACCAATCTTATTTTGCCTTCCTTTGCATATGCAGCGTTCTTATCTGATTGTCTGCATGGCTAATTCACTTCTAACAGCACAATTGAAAAAATGTGTGTATGATTCTGATGGCCGGATGTTCTGTGAAACTGCAGTAAAATGTGCGGCCACATTTATTATTGTTATGTATTCCACTTCTCTTTGTTTCTTTCACTTCTCTTTCTCATATCTCCATCTTTGGTTTTACGTCCGTTTTTACATGCTGACTTTTAGAAAATCAATTCCAAGCTAATCTATCTCTGACCAGGTCTTTATTTATCCCCTTTTCTCTCACCCATCCTTATCCTTTTATCCCATGTTTTCCTTGGCTTTCCCTCTGCCAACTCAGCTGTTCTACATTTATTAACCCAAGAACTTTCGTCCATTCTTTCAGTTTGACCATACCATACATCTTTCTATACTATCTAGACCAAGGTTTCCCAACCTTTTTCGCCCTCCCCCCGAACACTTGGATACCTACTACCGCCCCCCCTACATGCATTATTACATAATAATGATAGTGGTACTGGTAGTATATAATTAAATTGAAAGCAATTGAATATTCATAATAGTTCATACAACAAAATTCTACGCTGTCAATCTTATAAGAAATATGAATAGTAACATAAACTATAACGGGTTCTACATCAATGCTGAATATAAAAAATTGGAAACTTTTTTATCAATATTGACAGTTTAAAACTTAAATTTTAATCATTTGCCTTTATGAATTATATGTACCAAAAACAAAATTATTAGAAGTTGGATATCAAATAAACAAAAGACAATTTTGTTAACACTTTGTAAACAAATCATACTTGAACGTAATTCAAGACGACCTTGCTATTATCAACATGCACTCCTTGTACAGAATCATAAGATAAAAGATCGTAATCAATATGAATCCTCCGTCATATCTTCTTAATATGAAACCCTGCTATACAACAACTGTACTAACATACAGAAGTTTAAATGTAATGTAAACAGACATTTTGCTCATTTCCTCACATCGTCTCCTGTAGACATGATCCCAAACAGTAGCCTCCAAGTGGCAAGTATGCCTTATTTGAAGTGAGAAAAAAAAAAAAAAGCTCAGGACTATCACAAAGATTACTACTACTACTACTAGTACTACTACCACTATTACTTATCTTTATTATTACTACTAATTACTTGTTATTGATTATAACTACTTATTATTATCAGCAGCAGCAGCAGCATCACTTTAGTTTCACCTTTTCTGTAATCAATTCTTTCTCAACTTGATGTAGTCAAATAAAATCCTGTCTGTTACAAAATGAAATCTTTCTTGTTCATTCGAGTGACTCTTGAAGTTTTGTGTGTGAAACAGAGTAGATGCAAAAAGAAAAAAAAGATCAGTTTTTCCAGTTGAACAGGATTATCATATTCCGACTTTGCTATTCAGATTAATATTTCCCTTGCTATACTTGAACAAAGTACATTCGGCTTGTTTTCTTTCAAGCATACATTTTTCTAAGTGAAATAATAAAAACAAAATCAAACAAAAATGGTTGCTACTTTTTTTTTTTTTCTGTTGCAAAACCTTTTAAACAAGTATCTTTGCTTTATTTATCCAACTTTCTTCTTAAAGCAAAAACACAAACTGATATTCGTGTTTATTGCTTATTTGTCAATAGATCTCATCAAAGAATCTTATATTCTTTGAAGTGAGTCACAATGAAAGTCTGAACAAAAGTTTAAAGCAATATCATTCCGGGTTTTGGTCTATAGACAATAGGCTAACAAAGACAGGAGATATTTATTAGCACAATATATCAATGTTAAGATGGGTATTTTTTTCAAACAATCACAGTGTGTATCATTACAAATAAGGATATTTTTCTTCCATCTGTTTGCATAGGCTTGATTCATATGAAACTTTGTGTGTGTGTGTATATATATATATATACATATATATATATATATATATGAATGTCACGTTTTGTGTGCTTTAAATGATGTACCGTCTTATGAGACTCATGAAGACACCAAGAACGTTATACTGATGCAGCTGTATATCTTTTTCGAGTGTAAGGACGAAAAAAAATAATACCGAATATTAAAAGTTAATCTAAAACATTGAGAATTAAAATCACTAATGGCTTGCAAGATTTACATATTAGTTAATGCTATATAAGCTCTTATATGTATGCCTGTGCATATATATATATAAACAGATACTGACAAGAATTGTAAATGCTAACTGAATCAAAGGAATAAATTATAAGATGGTCAACATCATGAACTTTGGAATATAGACTTTTATCATTCATTCACTAATATATATATATATATATATATAATGACATTGATCTTAGATTACTGTAGTTAAGCCTGGCCAATATCAGATAGGTGACCAGGAACTGTATGTAAGAGGATGTTGACATTTCTGGAAGTTCCTACATCACTCCTGGCCTCCAGCTATCTCAACCCTATCCTGCTGCTGGGTCAGATTGGTTGGGACGAGAGTGAGGTTGGCTCTGCACAAACCCGTTTCACTTTAAACAAATTCCCAACATGTATCATCATCCTTAGAATGATCAGATGGTCTTTGTTATTCTGACTGAAGAACATTATATTGTGTGTTTGTACATCACATCACACACACACACACACACACGCGGAGCATATACATTGTCATGGATGTGCATCAGAAGCAGAGATGTCCCATTGAATTCTTCCATGCAGGAAAAATTTGAACCAATCAAGATTGACCAACATCTGTTGAATGTTTATGACGTCAATACAGTTAATGTCAGCACAGTAAGAAAATGGGTTCATCCCTTTTAGAATGTTGACAGCTTGCTCCGGAATTTTACAGCTGAGACATGAAAAGCGGATGACAAAAATGCATTGAGAATGATGGTGACTATCTAGAAAAATAATTTCTGGAGCACAAAAGGTCACTCGTTTTAATGGTTCTACTTTTATCTTTGTAACTCTTCAACATTTTAGTTTTTTAGTAAAAACATTGTGTAATATAGCCATATATGTAACATGTATCTACATAGCCAATCATGTTGTCTAATATGTATGCATATAACATATATATACATGCATGTGTGTGTGTGAGGTTATATAGTCTGTCTTTGTAACTATGTTCATGCAAACGTGTCTCTTGATGTATGTATGATCTAAAAATGTATACTGTTATATGTATGTATATAATATATATACATGTCTATATGTTACTGGGATGTATCATCTAGTGTCTTGTTTGTGCATGTGTGTGTATAAAGATTCAATTGGACAGTTTGCAAAGCAAGACAATAAACGTATGAGAGACAACAACAAATAAACATCTTTATCTGCTTGGCACCAGACAAAGGGAAAACATACCTTCTGGAATAGGTCTTTTCTTCTTGGCGATTGTCTTTGACATGAGTCCTGTAATTGAGATACTTTTCCTCCAAAGGAAACACCATAACAGAAAGTTATAATTCACAGATCTTAATTTCCATCTTCCCTCAGAGGTTGCTATGTCCCTTTAGTTTCTACATTTTCTCTAGTTGGTCCAGTTGATGCTTCCTTGGACCGCAGAGTCAAAATATCTTCCATGTCAATAACTCCAGTGGTTCGACTCGATCCCCGTCCGCTAGCCGACTGACTGGAAAACTCTAATTGCCTGGCTTGTGTTTCATGAATATATGACAGCCCATTTCTTTATCTTACGTCACACAACCAGGTCAGTCTTATTGTTTTGGTAAATTACTGTTTCTGTAACTAAAATTCTAAATATTTATCATATAAATATTTAACTGACTAAATTCTAATCTTTTATCATATAAATATCTTGCAAATATTTTATTGTTTTAAACTATTCATCTTCTAACACATTCTTTTGCTGTTGAAATATTTCACATCCCAATAATATTGTACATCTTGCAATTCATCTTTTGTTTCCTTGTTCTATTGGGTAATTCAGTGCTACCCGAGATCCACAATATCTAACAAAAAGAAGCCTTACTTTCAGAACAAACCTCAAATATGTATATTTGTGTGTGTAATATATATATATATATTTATCCACACAAGCAGATTGTTTTGCTGTACCACAGCTCTTCAATATGGCTAGACCAGCACCTATCCCAAGCCTGGGATTGAACCAACAACAATCCAGTTGATAGTCAGTAGCTCTATCGATTATGTTATTGGGACAGCTGCTGCCACTATATATATATATATATATATATATATATATATAATCTCAATTAGCATGGCTGTTGATTATTAAAGAATTAAAAATGTGTTTGTAATAATAATGTTAATTATTTTGAACAATAGGTTTTGGATATTTAAATAAAGTCTCGTTTTCTGAATAAGATAGTTTCCATATCAAAACTGATTAGATAGCATGAAGCACATTTTCTTAATATCTGTCATGGATTTTAAATAAACGATCGAGTTCGAAATTCAAATAAGATGTAGTTGAATTCAGGTTAGATCCATCAAAATGCTGTGGATACAACAATTGAGAGGAGAAGAGTTGTTAATATAATAATAAAAAAAATAATACAAAAATTAATACAAGGTATACTTTACATTTAAGACGACTAAAATATTTCTGCAGTTTAATCGTCTTGTCTGTCATAAACCTTGTTTTTTGTTTAAAAAAAAAATTTTTTAACTTTTTTTTTCATCCCAAACAAGACATATTTGCCACTTGATCATAAGGGGCTACTATTTTGGTATCATGCCTAACAAAAGATTGTGGGGAGTTGAGGAGTAAGGTGTCTGTTCATATTTAAAATTTCTGCATATCATTATAGTCAGAGAAGTAGGAAACAGGGAAGGAATTTCAATTTCTAGCAGTCCAAGGAAATAAACTATTAGAATAGGAGACTTTCAGGCATGTAGAGACCTCAAAAATGAAGGAGTGTGATTTTGCTGCTTGTTGGGTTAAGTGCTATGAGTTCATCAGCGTACCTTTTATTCAAGTATTGTAAAAAAGACACAGGAGTGCAACATTATAGCGATGGAATAAGGGTTGGAGCTTAGCCAACAGTGCAAGACCTAATAAATTTTTAACTCCTTTTTGGATCCTGTCTAAGATGCACCAGGCCAGATGTGGCAATAATACTTCATACATGGGTGAATGGTGGCTTTGTAGAGGCATTGTTGTATAGATGAAAAAATTGGGGTTTGTATTACAATCCACAGTGGTATGAAAAAGTTAAAAAATATATATCCAACATCTGTTGCGATCCAACAGATGCTGGATCGCTTCTCTGGGGCATCCAAACTCTTCGGCTTGATGATCAGTCTTGAAAAGACGGAGGTGCTCCACCAACCTGCACCATACTCCAACCCTCCTCCTCCCACCATCACCATTGACGACACACCACTTGCCAACGTTAATCACTTCAAATATCTAGGAAGCACCATATCTTGTGATGGTTCCTTGGACAGAGAGATTGACACCAGAATCAACAAGACAAGTCAGGTACTGGGAAGACTTCACAATCGAATGCTCGATGAACACAACTTCCACCTATCTATGAAGCTGAAGGTCTACAATACTGTGATCCTTCCCTCCCTGCTCTATGGTTGTGAGACGTGGACACTGTACCGCGGGCATATAAAGAAACTGGAGCTCTTCCACATGCGAGCTCTCCACTCCATCCTGGGATTGCATCACAAAGCTAAGTCCACCAGTATAGAGACCACCATCATCAAGACCCAACTTCGTTGGGTTGGACACGTGATTCGAATGGACGCATGTCGGATGCCTAAATGCCTGATGTATGGAGAGCTCCAGGCTGGCAAAAGAAACTAAGGTCGACCAAAACTGCGGTATAAAGACACTGTTAAAGCCAATCTGCAATGGTGTCGTATCAAACCGGGAGACCTAGAGGGACATGCTATGGACAGACCAAAATGGTAAGGCGCTCAACTCACAAGGCTGTTGCCAACTTTAAAGAGGCTCGTAGCCAGAAACTCACTGCTGCCAGAGAGAGACACCACAGAGCAGCTTCAGCGGTGATCACAACCACTGACTTCCAGGGCCCCCCATGTTCTAGGTTATGTGCCTCTAGACTGGGGCTGCAGGGCAACCTCCGTGTGCACAGATGAGATGCAGAACACAAATGTCATCTTCGGATCAAATGTTATCAAAGGCAAGATAAGTGACTTTTCTACCTAACTGAATAAGTTTTTAGTGTTTTATTTTAATCGGTTTTCATCCATAAAGGGACTGCCTAAGGGTCAAAATTGAAAAATTGGTATTTGGAGGTCATCGGATTTTTATCTGTTTGTCAACAGTTTTACGACTGCATGTGCGAATTGGTCATATGAGAGCTTCCTTATGTTAAGAATAAGTAGGTTTGAAAACACTTTTAAAGAACGTGTCAAGCTGGCCTAATAGTTATCATACTTTACTCACTGTTTTTAGGTTTCAAGCTCAGCTCGAGTACTTTTTTTTTTATTTACGAGAAGTGAACTGTTTAGAAAAAAATATAATACTCGTATGCACATGTCTTGCTTTCTTTCCTTTTTTTTTTTTTTTTAGTTCATTTTTTTTAAGGAATTTAACATTACGTTTAATACTGGGTAATGTCGGGTACAGATGTACAGATAGTTTACAATAGATTTTTTTTTACCTTGCCGATAATGTCATAAATTTTAAATGAATTATTTCGATTTTAATTCTATAAAATCTGACCCAAACTTACTCTTGAAATACATATACTTAATTAGCACATGGGTAAAACCCTCAATTTGACTTTGCTCAAATGCAAGACCCTTGTGTTTGAATAATTCCTCGGTTGAGTTTGTCATTCAGCTTTAGGGGACCACTGTCACTGGCCTCACCTCTTTCAGGAAAGGGATTTGGTTTATTGCCAGCATCTTTATGAGGGAATACATCCTATGTGTTTGTTTTCGGCTAGTTTTATATCCCCCCCCCTCACCCATTAAACCGATTTAGTCTTGATGCTGTGAGAAGCAGGTAAAAACTTACATATACTTACATTAAACTTTCAAGCATTAAAAACACATCACTTGTATTTACATGCTCCGTTCCTTCTTTAGCATCTTTGCTTAGCTGAAGAGAAAACTATTTTTTGAAATTATTTAATATGCTTTATTTGATAATTTTGTTGATTGTAAGAAATCTAAACAAAGAAAATTTCCTTTTGATGTTATTCTAGGAAAAAAGTTTTTGGTCTTTGTGAGTTGTATGTGATGAAAAGTGGCAGGTGCGTGTGTGTGAAATCTTTGATCTTTTCTGATCAGAAAGATGGATTAAATTTCTTGCCGCTTGCAGTGAAAGATATTTGGAAGAGAAAAAAAAAAAAATGACTCCCAGAAGTTGCAAGCTGTGAGTCAAATGACTAAACAAATTTGATGAAGAATAAAAAAATTAAAAAAACATTGTGAGGAATCAAACGATTAAAATGAAAAGAGCAAAAATTAGTGTGTGTGTGTGTGTGTGTGTGTGTGTGCGCGCGCGCACGCGCGTGCGTTTAAAGAAAAGGGAGGAAGATGAATAATGAATGCCTTACTAGTTATCAAGTTTAAGATTTCTCACACACACACACACACACACACACACACACACACACACACACAGAGCAATGGTCTATGAGCACAACATACTGGGTTCGACGTATCATTTGGATTCTTTGAACCACTGTTCTCATCTTGAATGATATTTTCACAACGTTTCAGTTGATATAACCTCCAACCTTCTTCAGGTGCATCTTGTCGAACTTTAGAATCTGAACAGAATTTTAAACAGAACCCTTTATTTAATCCACGGGGGTAGCATACAATTATGAATTACTTAGGACTTCTATCCAGTCGTGGCTGATGGAATGAGAACATGCTACCCCTGTGAAGTGTTCTGTTTGAAATTCCTTCCGAATTCCTGAGTTTGACAAGATACACCTGAAAAAAGTCGGAGGTTGCATCGATTGAAACGTTGTGAAAATGACACTCAAGATGAGAACAGTAGTCCGAAGAATCCAAATAATATGAATAACCAATCCTCATCTCAAAACTTCAGAAATGTAAAATCTGGTTTAAGTTCTGTCAAGAGCTACTAAATCGCTTTTGCTAATTCTCTTGGGAAAAGTATGCATCACTTCCTCCGCTCCTCATTTATCGGTTAAGAAGTAGAGTAGACAAGACTGTCAAGCTTTGGTAGAGCAACTAGTCTAGAAGCAAAATTCTGAAATGACAACACTGCTTATCCTAGCATTGATTCCAATCATCTTGGATTTCTCTTTGCAGCCAATATTGAATAAGAAATTTGATTAAGGATTGTGCAAGCAACATTTCAAGGATTATTCCTTGTCACTTGATAAAAGTTGCATCTACTTTGAGGTTTATTCATCGTTGTTAAGCGATAGAAAATAATAATTTCCTATAAGTAAGATTTCTGTAAAGTTTAAGCATTTACAATGATTGGATAATGTTAATTTAATCAAATGAAATACAAAATTCATTAGTTTTAACTGACTTTATTTTATTTTGCTTCATAAATGTCAAATCAACTTGAAAACTATTTCATTTTCAACCACAGGTAAATCTGGAGATGCTTTATTATTTCATGCTGAAATGTCATGTTTTCTCAATATAAAATATTTAAAAAATAGCTAGACTTTGGAATTCCCTTCCTGCTACCTGCTTCCTTAACTGTACTGATGTGTAGAAATTTAAATATAACATAAACGAACATCTTGTTAATCTTTCCTAGGCATAGTCCCAAATAGTACCCTCTTATGTCCAAGTGACAACATGCCTTATTAGGGGGTGAACATGATTCAATAAAAAATGAATAAATAAAAGAAATAGTCATTAATCCTAATATTAAGAATTCTTAAAACTAGAACCCTCTTCTGTCATATAAAGCATGAATGTCTATATGCCTAGCTAAAATTAGAAAGACTACACAATAAACCTCAACAAAGTTGGTATTTTTTTTATTCTGCCTAAACTTGGCTGTATACTATCTAAAGTTATTCATGGGTCCAATGACCATTTATATCCTGTAATATTATCAAGACGTACATGCATTTCTTAATGTTATCATGTAAAAGGAAGTAACTCTGATATTTTTTTCAGAATTATTTCCCTTGCATTGACGAGAGTTGTGTATGACCAGAGAGAGAGCAATAGGCTGGGCGAAGAAGAAAGTGAGTGGGGAGGAGAATTATGGTGAGAGAAAGAAAGATGTATAGCAGTTATGTTACACTTTTGTCCTGGACATTACTGGGTAGCCTTGCTAGTTTAATGTAAATAGTAAAAACTGTAAATTATGTTTAGAGGAAACAAAACAAATCACCTAAATTATTAAAAAAACAAAACAAAAAAAAAACAAAAACAAATAGTAATTCAAAGCCAAATGAAATCACATTGATGAATATTTACTTTAAGTCCTGATTAAAAAATGATTATATAATCTAATATATAAAATAAAGTCAGTTGTATTTTTAACTAGTCATTTCCATATTTTTAGTAGTTATTACATAAAAAACCCCAGATTGCAATCGATTTTATAGATTACATATTCTGACTCGTTTTTTTTTTCAGTTACATAAAGTACTCAGGATTAGCTGTTTACTTTCATTATATAATCATCAATGACAAATTCAAAACAGCATGTACACTATGTGCATACATTTTATTCAGTTCTTTTATTACATAATGATTATATATATAAATTACGTTCAAGCATATATATAATTATTTACAACTTTCTCATATTTCTTATTTACTATATGACTGCCGAAAAAAGTTAAAACTTTCATTTAAATATCAACTCCTTTGTGACTGTGAAATTGGTAATTATACAATATGTGATACTGTCAGTATTAAACTTACAAAACCACAACAAAAATACATGCTTTTCAATAGCAAGTTATAGTCTGGGCCTGTAATGATTACACTGCACTACTTTGAAAAATTGTACCTAAATAGAATTTAACAACTGACAAATCAAACTTGATTCTAACTAACCACATTGCATTTGTCATTATTGTATTTATGTTAATTGTTATAGACTAATAAGCTTCACTATTCTTTATGACAAAAAAATATTCTTAATAATTCTGACCGTTTTCTAATAAGTAGAAGTTCTTAAATAATCACAATAAAATATAAATCAGCTAAGAGGAATAACTCTTATTTTTGTCAAAAGTTTTTTTTTTTTTAATTTAAAAAAAAAAAAAAAATTCAAGTTTTACTAACAGTTTCCCATTCTTACAAGCAAAAGCAAAGGTTTACTTGTAATTTGGACACTGATTGAGTATTTATATATTCGTTCCATTTCCTTTGCATGCGTCGTTCTTAAATCGACACTAGATTTGATATTAGTTTAGATAATAAACCTAACAAAAAAGGTGCCATCATAGATCTTAGATAAATTTATGAAAGAAATGTGTACAGATGTATCCCAGGTAACACCGAGTTGGTCCAACTTGTGTAATATATATATATGCCATATATATTTTATAACTTACTACTATATATATATATATATATATATATATATATATATATATATATATATATATATATATAGTAGTAAGTTATAAAATATATATGGCATATATAATTACCAGCAGGCTGCCTAGTGTTACCTAGTCATAAAATCCACTAAAATATATTTTCATTTATGCAACTTTCGTATTTATTATTATTATTATTATTATTATTATTATTATTATAGAGACAATTCTCTATTGATTATTATATATATAATATCAATATATGATTGCCTCTTCCTCCCAACATGACCCAGTTGTAAAATATGCTTAATGTATTTTAATTCATGCAGATTTTGTGTTTATTATTATAGAACCAATACTCTATTGATTATTATACACTAGTGATTTCAAGTTAAAAAAAAAGAAAAAATGGCTTGCGTGCCATTAGTTAGAATCAAAACTAAAACATTTAGCGCTCCAGTCTTAGTTATTACAGTATCACCAAATGGATTAGAAAGCTAAAAATGAACTGACTTCAACAATTAAATATATAATTGCACATGCGTACAAAAGAGGTAAAAAATGCCCCAACATGTGCCAAAAAATAAAACTTTTTGTCCCATAGCGTTTGATCCATCCATTAGATTTTCCTGAAACTTTACCAAAATGTAGAGGCCATTGTTCTTAATATAAATTCAGTATGGGTGACTCTGGCAAAATTCTGGCTCGCATCCCTCTGGGATTTTAAGGGCTAAAAAAACATGCCTTTTATGAGTTCTATTTTCATATTACTCAAGAACTTGATATTGAGAGATTTTTTTAATCCATTACGATTGGCATATACAAACTGAGCAACGTTTCAAGTTATTAACACACACACACACACACACGCACACACGCACACACACATATATATATGTATATAAACACACCAACACAAATAGATTGTGTGTACTATTGTGTGAAAAGGTAAACACTCCACGAAATTTCGTTTTTCTTCATCTATGATGGTTAGCATGAAGGGTTCTAAGCTTTTCTTTCATGAAACTGGAACTTCCTTTTTGATCAATGGAATCTTTGCATGCCACCTCCCAGCCCAAACCGCTATCTAATTATGTTGTCTAAGACTTTGAACCCTCCCCAACCACCATGCGTGCCTCTTTGGTCCTGTGTTGGCTCTGTTCTTTCTGTATGGGTTGCCGGTCTGCCACGTCCGCGCTCGCACGCGCGTGTGTATTGGCGAAAACTGTTTGTGAGCAAACACTCCTTAATCAAGATGTTCAAACATTTTCTCCTTTCACACTTTTTCTTCTATTGATTACTACCCCCCCCCCACACACACATACACCGCTGCCACCCACACCTTTCAAGTTTTTACTGGTTTCACTTTTTCCTTTTTCTTGCCTTCTCTAAGTTTGACATTCGTGTAGAGCAGTGCATTTATGTACACTGGTCTTTGGGAAGAGGGGAGGGTATGCATTTATTTTTACTGATGTATGAGATTGTACTCGCCACAATACATGAATCGCTTGATAATCGTACATAATTAGTCATACCTTCGCTTTACACTTCGCGTGTAACAATGTCTTTCATTATGTGTGTATGTATTTTTGCTTCCCCCATGATAAAGTTTTTAAGCAAATAACAGAAGCGACCCGTGGAAATTCCACAGTTGTATACTTCATCTGTTTTCGATCGCTGCCTTTCTTAAAAATAAAAATAATAATAAAAAAATGAGCGTCTGGCGCAGACGGAAACCTCACGATATTATTATAAAAAAACTTTGTTGAAATTGCAAGGCATAAATGCAGACCCATGATATTATAGTGCCACCTTTAGATTGAACAGATATTACACTTTAATCCTAGCTTGAAAGCAAAGAAAGTATATTAGTTTTCAACATAATAGCACACCAGATGAAATCGTTAAAACTATTTTTTTTTTTTTTTTTTTGCATTGCATCATCGGCTATTGGACAATTCCATCTCTAAAAAACGGTATGCAAGGTGATGATGGAAATGAACTTGTCTTAATGTATTATTATCTAGTCGAATTTTCACTGGTTCTAATTACTGTTACTAATTAATACTAACTAAGGAACAAGCAGAAAATTATGTAGATAGCATAGTTTTTTGATCTGATTTTCTTTTATATTTTGTGCTTTATGGTCTTCCATTTTATTTCGTTGATACATTCTATATATATATATATATATATATATATATATATATATATATATATATATATATATATATATTCATTCATGTTAGTGGCCTGGAAGGCCAGGGGGGGACAACTAAGCAAAATTCATCTCAAACCAGCAAAACTGAAGCTGGCCTGCCAGGACACTATATATACAAATGTAGGCAAATTTGGGCATACTTTATTGGTTTGAAAATATAGGTTCTTTTTTTTATCAATTGTCATAAAAAATTTAAACCATAGAATAGTATTATAATCTTCAAAAAGCCTACAAATTTTTATGTAGTTTCGTCCCATAGAACAAAGGCTACGAGTATATATATATATATATATATATATATATATATATATATATATATATATATATAGCAGAACTAGTATTTCCAAAGGTATTTTAAAAGTACTTAATGAAGAAAGTTATTTTCAAATAGGAAATAAAATATTACTCTAAACCATAGGTATTCCAATGGGATTAGATCCTGCACCTTTGGGCAAATCTGTGCTTACATAGACTTGAGTATGTCATCACAAATTAAAAAAAAAATGGCATATCTAAAACATTTTTGTGGTTGTAGGAAATTTTTTGATGACCTTATATGTATAAACGATAATGATGAATTTGAAAAAAAAAAACATCTTATATATCCAAAGGAGTTAGAATTGAATCGTGAACATAAAGGGAAACAAGCTACGTTTCTGGATTTAGATATAAAAATTGAGGATTTGGCAGTTTTTTACAGCAGAAAAGTTGATTTTTAATTTAAAAAAAAAAAAAAAAAAAAAAAAAAAAAAAAGCGATTATAGCTACTAACATTTTTTGTTAATTTCAACAATAAATAATGTCATCCACCTAATTATCATGTCATAATTCGTTAAGTTTTCTAGGATTCAACGAAAAAATGATTTTGACTATATTTGTTTTGTCACGTGACGTAAACAAGAGAAATACCTAAAATTTCTAATTTCTTCAAAAACTGTTTTCCTTGATCATTAATTTCTACTTTGTTTTTCGTAAGTTTTGGATATTTTCATTACTGTGACATGGCAATTCGGTAGATACTATTATTTTCACTTGAAAATCAATATTTCAATTTCCGAATTTCGCTACAATAACGAAGATGCACCAAAATATTTACGAATATTCTCATTATATTTGAAAGCAATATTTTTCTAAAAAAAAAAAGAAGAAAATGTGTGAAAATAAGGATATTTATTTGAATAAAAAAACAACTGTTTGCCAAACTATTTCCTTTTTTAAAAACTTATCCTACATTTTTACATTTTTTCCCTCCTTTCTTCCTTCTGAATTATCATGAGTCTCCTACTTTGATGGTTTATGCTTTAAACAGTTTTCTTTTTAATTTTTCCATCAATTTATAAAAACACTATACTTTATATGATTTTCCAGTGCGTGCTCACATACATGTCCATAGTAAAATTAAACTCATGTTTTTTCCCTCTGTCAACCTCAGGGAGAATGAGCAGCGAACTGGCATTGAATGATTTCAACGGATATACGATTTTAATTTAAGATAATGCACTTCACAATTCGCTTGACGTTTGCAATAACCATTAACGGGATTCAGGGGCAATTTTTACATTTGTGTGACTGACATTTACACCCTGATTGCTTCTCACATGGACAAGTATATGTTGAGTGTTTTACAGTCGGCAAATCAGACAATTTCTACGTCTGCACAGAAAAAGGAACGCCTCAAAATATTGTGTATCCACAATTATTGAAAACATAAACATAAACCTACATTACCCCCCCCCATTTAAACAAACTGAGCCACAGCAACGCACGGCTGGGTACTGCTAGTGTGTGTGTGTGTGTATGTGTGTATATATATATATATATATATATATATATATATATATATATATATATTATGGCAGTAGAGTTTAGTTTCCTAGAAGTACAACACGTGTTTACCAAAAAGTGCTCAATGAGTAAACAGAGCAGGTATATTAAATTTATTTATACAAACATTGATGGCTACTTATGTGCATACATGTTTCTGTAATCACCCATGCTAAGGGAGATTACGTCTTTAGACTATGAATTATCTTCGAAAACTGACATTTCAAGACACAACCCCCCCCCCCCAAAAAAAAAAAACTTTTCTTATATTTATATATATATATATATATATATATATATATATATATATATTAGCAAAAGTACCTGTCGCTGACTGGGTTCAAAAACAGCCTACAGAAAATGGACTCTGGTTTATGAAAATATGATAGGTTATGAAAAGGAAGGGCTGTAAATTTGGGTTGAATTTGTGGGTATCAAAACCAAAGCAAAATATGATGAAAGTAAAAATAAAATAGATAAACCCCATAATTTATTATACCATACCTGTTCACACTGAAATACTTATCATAATATTCTGTGAATCTATATTAAAAAAACCTTGTTAAACTTTGTGACATATTTCCATTCTATGGAGGTCAGGTGCGAACGAACACCCCATAATTTTATTATACCATATTTCTTCAAACTGAAACATAATTATCAAAGTATACTTATGCAGATAGATATGAAAAGTCTTTATTAAAGTTTGTGCCTATTTCCATTCTATGGAGGCCAGGCGCGAACGCAGACCCCACAATTTTATTATACCATCCCTATTTAAGTTAAAACATACTTATCAAAGTATTATTATGTACATCTATATCAAAAACACTGGTAAACGTTTTTTTTAATTTTTAAATTTTTTATTTCCATACTTTGTGGACCAGGCGCGAACGCAGACCTTACAATTTTAATGAACCACTGTTCTGCCAGATCAAACATATTCATTCCTTTGTTTCGATACATCTATCATTATATATTATCAGTTTTCTATAATAGTCTACCATATAGGAGCCTATTCATGACCAGACACATACAGACATTCAGCTTTATATTATACTAGCGAGGGGTACCCGGCGTTGCCCGGGTGTTTTTCGGGGTATGTGAAAAAAACCCTGAAGCGTTGACGACGCGCAGTTGGAAAATAGTAAAGTGTTTGAAAACAAACAGGTGCGCGTTTTTGATTGACGTGACGGCGATTGGTATTCAGCAGTTATTTTGTGCAGGACAGTTTTGAATAAATGGGTTTGCTTGTTTTTAAAAAGCCGCTCACAAGGAGCGAAATGAAAGCTAGAGTCTGATATGACGAAGTCGACATTGACCAAACTGGCTCTGGGCCTGTGATTAGAGTCGAGGTTCGCTTTTTTATACCGAAAACCGAATGTAACGCGTGCCGATGCGGGAAATGTGGAATAATTAAGGTTTGAAAGTGAATAAAATTAAATAGAGAGGCGAGCTCCGTGGATAATTCGTAGATATTACAATTTATAGATGATATAAAAAGTTTTAAAAAGTTGTGAAGTGAGCAAGCGCTTCTTTTAAAGAAGCCTTTCGTGGACATCGAGGAAAAGCGAACATACATACATACATTTTCGCTTTTATATATATATATATATATATATATATATATATATATATATATATTTCCTGGCATGTTTTCTTATAAAGACAAAAGTTTAGTTTCTTTATGCTATTTGTACAAAAAATAAGTAATCATGAGAGCACATGAAGTGTTTTTGTTGCGCTTATACAATGGAATATATCTTGTGTTTGTACGTACACACACACACACACACACACACACACACACACACACACACATCTCAAGTTTTATATTTCTTTGTAGCTATCTACATAAATGAGGCAGAAAAACTTGTGTGACGGTGGTGGTCATTAATTTCCTTTTTTGTTTCTTCAAATTCCATCTGTTTCTATCAATCCTTCCACTTTTTGTTTCATATCCTTTCCATTACAGATTCTTTTTCTTTTCTACAAGATCTGACCCTTTCCAAGCCACACCCGACCACTTTCTCTTATCTTCATAAAACATTTTCTCCCTAAAAAATGTACTTGTTTACTTATTATATCGTTTATTTCACAAAAAAAGTTGAGTGCAATTTTTATAACTTTGAAGTCTTTTTTTTTTTTTTTAATTATTTTATTTTTATTTTATTCTTTTCGGTAAAAGAAAATGCTTTTGTACTGTTGGCAGCCATCTTAATTTTTATCTTATTTTATTGTTGGAAACTTAAATGATTCTTTTCTCTTTTATCATCACAAATTATTCTGCATGGAATTTTCTAGCCTAGATTTTATTTTTTTCTAAATGAAAAAAGCTTTGCATATGAATATATATATAGAATTCCAGAACCTTTTTTTCAGTTTTTATCAGATAGTTTATAGGCTAACTAAAACTGTTTCTTTTTGACTTCCGCTTTCTAGTTAGTGGAAGTCTTGCCAAGTCTTACCAAATTAGCATAAAAAAATATTCCTTACTATTAAATATTTTTTCTTTTTTAAAATATCTTTTAATAAAATATTTATTTTTAAATTAAACATACATTTTGGATGTATATTTTAAAATATTTCAATGTGAAAACCAAAACATATATTTTTATTACCAGATATAAAAAAAACAAAAGTAAAGACTATTTTTTATCAAATAAATAAATAAAAAAAATTATTAAAAAACATTGTGAAAATATAATTTCTGAGATTTTTTTTTATAACATTTTATTAAAAATAAAACCATTTCAAAACAAACATTTCAAAGAAAATACTAGTTATTTTTTATTTAGAGTTTTAAAATTAAACTGAAATTACATGCATTAATCAGAAAGGATTTTTCTCGATATTCCTGCATGATTTCTGTTAAACAGAAAATAGAAATCAAAAAGAAACAGTTTTATTTAACATAACTATCAGATTAAGTTTATGCCTTAATGCAGTTAGCAAAAAACATTGAACGCGTAATGCATTTTATTCATATGAACAAATTACTGAAATTACGAGTAAATTTGATTTTGAAATTTTCTTGCATTGTCACAAATGACTACTTCAGCTCTAAAATAAACTTAAGAATTAGAAAGAAAAATTGGTTTCTATTTCGATAGACCAAATAAGTTGAATGTAAATAATAAAAAAAAAAATTAAATTCTTAAAAAATTTTGCTGATCCCCACTCTTCTATAAAAGTCACTTTGTATGTGAGTTGCTTTGTCATAGGTTCTGAAACGGCTGAGCCTATCTTTTGCAAATTTCACAAATCTAATTTATATGTCTGGCAGTGTTCTTAGATATGTTTTGTACAGAAATTTACCCAATAAGTATCAAATCGAAAAAATCCGATTTTAAAAATAGCTTTTCTCTCTTATAGATAAAAATAATTTTTATAGGGGAATATTTTATGTAACACTGGCCAAAGAAAATAAAATCTCGGCAAATCATTTCTTTCTCAAAAAAACAAATTTATTGTTATCTTGAGATATAGAGTGGTAGAGCATTCGACTACAGATCCAATGATCCCTTGTTTAATCCCGGGTGTACCTCATAATTTTATTTTAATTTTTTCTTATTAATGAATTCAATTTACGATAAAAGAAGAGGTACCATTTAAAATTGCCGCAAATCATTTCTTTGTTTGCATATTTTAAAACTATTGTATGTTTACATTTAAATTAGTTTTTTTTTTCTTTTTTTACTCAACGGGATTAAATTACATTTAGTTGTAAGGAGAACACATTAAAATATGTTAAAACAAAAAAATATTCTTGATCTTGTGTATGCTTTGAATAGCTGCAGTGGCTTTTAATATCGAACTTAAAAAAGGGGCGGCCATCAAATAGGTAAGCAGACAAATTTGTTGATTTTTTTTTCTTTTTTTTTTTTTTTTTTTTTTTTACCGGAAGTCAGAAATCGGATGGACGGTTTAAACGCCCAAGCAAGCAAGCTGATCTGAGTTTTATAATATATATATATATAAAAGAGTTTCATAATATATATATATATATATATATATAAAAGGCAAAAGCGGTGCACGTGTTTTTGTAAGTCCAAGAAAGGCTTTTTTGGGAGGGGGGGGGTCTCGGGGAGGTTACTATTTCTTGGAACTTTTAATATACCCCCTAGATCATAATATCTACGATTTACGAAGGGATATCATATCTAGATTTATTGCAATCGACTTTTATAAAATTCACGCTATTTCGTTCTGTTGCATGTTTGTTGGTGTTTTTCGTATAAATAAAGTGAAACTAATCGAAGTGAACGCAGACAGCATCCGGTACTTGTACTGGGCTGGTAACTGAAGTGTGGTGTCTGCACAGATGCTGCACTCAAATTAATTGTCCTTAGTCAATGGTGGCGAAACTCTTCTAAACTAAGGCAATTTTATTTTTGCAGAATGCACCTTTTGAGGGGAGCTGATTATCTCCCACATTAAACTGACCTTGTGTCACATTTTGTTTCTTGGGAAACAAATGAATAACCAGTTCCTTGGTTTTCCTGCCAAGGATGTCCAGAAAACAATCAGCTTTGATCAATGCGGTGAAAACCCTTCATATCAGACAATTGCTATTCATTTGGACACTCCCCTTTTATGGGAAGCTGATTTCCCTCCCAACATCTTGGGGAAACAAAACCAAAAAAAACTGCCTCACAGCCAAAGTTAAGTGCGGGATTTCATTTCCCTATGGCGTGATGTTTGATCTTATTAAATTTACGCACATGTGTGAACTCATTCGCTTAACTTTTTAATCGTTTAATTTCAACCATTTTCACTTTTCTGCCTTCTTAGCGTCAGGCTTTTTTTTTTTTTTTTTTTTTTTTTTTTTTTTTTTTTTTTTTTGGCCTTCTCCTCAAGGCTTCGGGTTCGAGCCTACCTACCTACCAAAACTTTTTTTTTCTTCTTTTACACCTCCAAACACCCGGGCAATGCCGGGCACCCCTGCTAGTATGTGTGTGTATATATATATATATATATATATATATATATATATATATAACACTAACTTATGCAGACGTTATGAAGGGACACATAATTCTGTAAAGGAGAGTGGGGAGTTATGCTTGTCAACGAGAATTTAATTGAAAAATTAAGTTTTTTAATGTTTTGACCAAGTTTTCAAACTACTTGATCATTTCCTAATAAATGTAAAACTGCTTATAGAGAATGATTTCTATGGAACTATTCTTTTTTTTTTACGTTTTCCTTTCGAATCTCCTTTTATATTTTGCCCCCTCAACTCTCCTTAGGACCACACTAGCTCAAAGTGAACAAAGTGCTGTATCTGAGGAATGGGATCTTTTTAGTGTTGTGGGAAATGTTAATGTTGTGAACGGTCAATACATAGACTTTTTTTTTATTTAAGCTTTGCTCCAGTGTTTGGTGTATCAACACAAATGATTCACGTTAATTACCTATCGAATGCTTTGAAAATGTATATCAAACTGATGAAAGAAGTTGTTGTATCAGTTTATTTTCTGGCCAACATGTTTTTATTTTCACTCATTTTATCAAACTTTTCATTTCCTATCCTTTCTCTTTGTTTTAGCCCTGCTATCCCATTCTAAAGTCCTCTATCTTTCCATCTCCCTCCCATCTTCTCTCTTTCATCTCATGTCTTTTCGCTCTCTCTCCAATTTTTTCTTTCTCTCTCCCCCCTTTTTGATCTCTTTCTTCCCCTCTTCTATCTTTCTTCTCTCTCTTTTATATATATATATATATATATATATATATATATATATATATATATATATATATATATATACAGGCAGCAAAAAGAAAGTCTGCACTTGTAATTTTTTTAAAAACTACAAATTTAAGCTAAATTGAATGTAACTGTTTAAACAACATATACCTCATTTGATTCACCTTTTATTCCGCTATAATTTTACCTGTTCATATTTGACTTTTAATTGAAAAACTTTTAGATGTGAGTGATGTTCATGTCAATTTAAAAAAAAAATAACTTTAAATTTAGGAGGCAAAAAGAAAGTACGCACAATGGAAAATTGTTATTTAAATGTAACTTTAGGACATAAATGCAACACAAATATATATATGACGTTCGAATACCGTCCAAATTCTTGAGTTCGACAAGATACACCTGAAGAAGGTCGGAGGTTACATTGATCGAAAATCACAGAAGATGAGAGCAGTAGTCCTATGAATCCAAATGATATATATATATATATATATATATATATATATATATATATTTCTCTCTCACTTCTATCTCTTCTCAGCCTCCTCCATTCCCGATTCTTCCTTTTTCTTTAGATCAATTTAATTATCAAGATGAATAGGCAAATTGTTGATACTAACTTACATATTCCTTGCAGGGTACACAAGAATAAACAAGAAAATACAGTAGGAAGGATGTGGCTATAGAAATGAGACCGGGGTGGGTGGGATGGTAAATAAATAAGTAAAAACTAAATTGAGAAGATGAGAATTAGAGGGAAAGAGGAGAGGATGGAGAGAAATAGGATGAAACACCAAATGCAAAGGATTTTATATTGGAGTCTGCATGACTCCTGCTGGCAGAATCAACCCAATGAGACTCCAGAAAGCCTTGGAGATGGAGAGTGGTATGGGTAAGGAACTTGTCTCCAAATCTTGTGTAGGACAGGAAGACCCCAGACAGCTGGTATATGTAGCAGGGGAAGTAATTAACCTTATCTGTTTGTAGCCATGAGAAAAATCATTGTTTCAGAAGAAACACCAACAGTATGGATAAGAAGAATACAGCTTGGGTAAGGAAAGATGGGGAAAAGGGTAGAATCCACAACATCAACAAGAAAAAACAATTGAAAAAAATAACAGATAAAGAGAGGAAGAAGAATTGATACAAAGAGGTTAGCAAGGGGTGAGAAGGGGGAGATGAGTCCTGTCTTAGGATACTTTTATCTATAGGGAAGTATAAACAGTTTTGTGTGTGTGTATGTGTGTGTGTGTATATATATATATATATATATATATATATATATATATATATATATATATATATTTGGAACAATGTAACCAGATATACAAAGGGGAAACTGGCTTGTGTGTGTTTAGTATAGTCAAGAAAAATAAGTACTGGGATATTTGCAAGCAGAGATGGTATATTGGCTAAAACAGTTGTTAAAAAAAAATGTCAGCTCTTTACTTCAGCATTGGGATTAACTAAAATAAATTTGGATTTCTGACTTTGAAATTAAAAAAAAAACAAAAAAAAAACATACAAACACAACAAAAACAACTTTACCCAGCCTCTTTCTTTCTAATTTTTACCCCCCCCCCGCCTCTTGAAAAAAATCCTTTACTTTTTTTAGTAATTTAAAATGCATATTATTTGGATTCTTGGGATTAACCTTGAGTGTTATTTTCGCAACGTCAATCGATGTAAGCTCTGACCATCAAATGTATCTTGTCGAACTCTTGAATCTTTTTGTCAAACTCTGAAATCTACACAGAATTTCAAGCGGAACCCTTTAATTCATGGAGATAGCATGCTCTTGTCCCATCAGCCATGACTGAGTAGGAGTCCTAAGTAATTCACAATTTTCACACTGAGAAGAATGTCACTTTTACAACTGAATTTCTTCAAGTATTCTAACCATTGCGCCACAGGTCCTTGTGGAACAAGAGCATGCTACCTCCATGAATTAAATAAACAGTTCTGCTAGAAATTCTGTGCAGGTTCTTGAGTAGACTACAGAAATTCTGTGCAGATTCTTGAGTAGACTACAGAAATTCTGTGCAGGTTCTTGAGTAGACTACAGAAATTCTGTGCAGGTTCTTGAGTAGACTACATGATACACCTGAAAAAAATCGAGTTTACATTGACTGAAACGTGAAAATAACACTCAAGTAATCTAAAGAATCAAAATAATACGAATAATCAACCCTTATCTCAAAAGTTCAGAAACGTAATTTAAAATATTCAACGTTTAAATTTACTTCATAGTGTACACACACACACACAGTATTGATTTCTATGCCCAGTAAAACAAGTATTTAAAACAATGTATTTTCAAACAAAATTTAATAAAATTCCATGATTAATGTTTCTGACAAAGAAGGAACAATTGCTGTTTTATTGGTTGGAATGTATCCATATAACATTTATCATACCTTAGTTTTTTTGTTTTTTTTTAATTTGAAGTGCTTTTTAAAAAGAATTTTTTATTATTTTTTAAATTTGAAGTGCTTTTTTTTTTTAAGCTTCTTACATCAAATGATTTCATGCAGAAGCGATTTCCATAAAAGAATTAAGCTTAATTATGTGAAGTCTGGCTCAAATAAAAGCAAGTGACACCATGCAGTTATGCAAATCTGCTGTTAGCTTTTTTTGGAATGTGATTAATTGTAAAGATAGTGGAAATTGTGTGAAATATCTGTTGGAATGTATTCGTAGTTCAATATTACTTTAATAATAACAAGTTATAATAGCTACTTACATCCAATAACCCTTATCCCTGAGTGGCTTCCGGGCCTTGATAAGTGGTGACCACCGTGTAAAAAAAAAAAAAAATGAACCTGTGATCCAACAACTACAATATCCTTTTTCTAATTGTAAACTGTAAAAAAAAATTACAAAAAAAAAAAATAATAATAAAAGGATTAAATATCATATACATTAACACCTCCATTCTATTCATGGTTCAGTAAATTATTCAGTTATATTGAAACTACAATTGACGGACCAATCACATTATTCACCAACTGACCAGGCATCCATCAGCACTGACCTGCAAGTTTAGTTGGCTAAATTGTAATTTTGCCTGTTGATTCTGACCAAATTTAAAAAAAAAAAAAAACCCAAAAAAACTTCTATTCGCCTCAAAAAAAGGCATAATGTCACTTGGATGTAAGTAGCTATTATGACTTGTTTTTCTGTGGCTGGTCTGCAGACATTGGTCTGCCTTCTTACCACTGGTGTGACAGGAACACCAGTGGAGTTGGAGAGTTCACCCACTGGCAGGGACGTGAGCTGGGTACCACCACCACCCATGGATCGACATTATTCGATCCATACCTGGTACTAACCCGTCACCTGATCCATTTGGGACCACTACAGGGACATTGTAGGGAGTTGAGTAGTAAGATATCTGTTTACATTACATTTCAACTTTGGCATGTCAGGGAAGCAGAAAACTGGGAGGAAATTCCAAAGTCTAGTAGTCTGAGAGAAGAAACTATTAGAGTAGAAGGTTTTCTGGCATCTAGAGACCTCTACAGTAAAAGGGTGAGATTTTGCTGCTTTTCGATTTAGTTGGGGATGTTCACGTTATGGCTACAAAAGTTTTATGAATTCATCAGAGCATATTCGATTAAAATACTTGTAAAACAAGTACAGGGATTCAACATTTCGGTGATGAGACAGGGGTTGAAGTTTGGTTGATAGTTTAGGACCTATTAGGTTGAAGACTCTGTTTTTGGACTCTGTCCAAGAATGAGAGACTAGTGGTAGATGCGTCAGCCCAGAGGTGGCAACAATATATCATGCATGGGCGAACAAGCTTTGTAAATATATAGGAAACTTTTAGATGTGAGTGATTTTCTAGTATAGTAGAGAAAGAGAGAGTTCATCTGCTTTACAGCAGTCTTGGCAATGTCTTCAATTTAACTCTTATTGCCTATGTATGTGAAGCCAAGGAGTTTTATTGAAGAGTTATTAGGCAGCATATTATTAGTCTTGCTAATCAGTCGTTGAGAAGGTTTCTTGTGATTATTAAAGAAAAGCCTAGCAACATTAAATTTTACCAGCCACTTACGTCTCCATTCCACTACAGAGTGTAAGGTTTCAGCCATTGCCTTAGATATGTGCAGATTCGTTTTCCCCTTGGGTTTGTTATAATTTCTTACCTGCTACTTTCCGATTCCAATGCCTTTGTTTAGTCTCGAAAGACAAAGGATACTCCTTGTAGGGGCAGCTGCTCATGTAATTGTGTCGAAAGGGTTGCTCAATCTCCAACCACACCTCCCCTGAATCGGCACTGCTTGAGCCCAGTAGCAAGGAAAAGTTAAGGATGACTGAAAACAATGCAGAGATAAGCAGAGAGTACATGCAGCACCTGGAAGTCCCAAGTGGTCACCCATCTGGTATTGACCAGGCTCATCGTTGCTTAACTTTGGTGACCTGATAGAAACCGGTGTGTTAAACGTGATTATGCCCTATAATGCTACTAGTACCATATAAACTGTTTCAGGGTCAAACTATTGGTGACAAAACTAGCATCCTCAATTGAACAGGCCTGAGACAGGTGTATGGCACACGAGGTAACACTAGAAACAAGAACTATCAACAGCTGAATGAGCTCTATAGTAACCAGTAACCAAAAGCCATAATGGAGTATAAAAAGTGAACCTTGATTTTACTTTCGGCAACTTCATAGCTATCATCCTCCTCCCATTTTGTCTTTTCCATGAGCGATGTTTCTGACAAGAGTTTTTGTTTTCCGTGTCTGTTGTTGTTTTGAGTTAGGTGATATCTAGTGATTTTTAATAGTGTTCATCATAATTCATCTGTCAATCTGTCCGTCTTATTAATCCTTATCCCCTTGTGGTATTCTCGCTTTCATAAGTGGTAACTCTTTACTTAAAATAAATAAAGCATTTCTTTCGTGCATTTTAAACTGCTCGCAACATGCATAGACACATATTAACAATCATGTGCTTTCAAAGCAACTTGTAAAATATTATTTTAAGACTTATATTATTCAGATTAGTTCTTATATTGAGTTATATTATGCAAATAACACTCAAGATAAGAACAGAAATCCGAATAATACAAATTATTCTCAACAAAAAATTCAAACATTATTCAAATTTAATTATAAATACATTTTGAGAAACTTATTTTAAGACATTGTTCAAATCTATATATCTATAAAAGTGAATGGAACGTGTCTGTGTGTATACATTTCCTTATGCAATAACTCTGTCAATTTTAAGTCTACAGACTCGAATTTTATATACAGGGTACTGAGATTTGGGAAAATCTTTGTGATCGGTTTTCGGTCAGAAATTTGGCTGTTAAGGGGTCAAAATTCAAAGATTTGACCTTTGAGAACTCTACCATCTCCTCCAACAATTTTGGGTCTAAACACTTGAAATTTTAGATATAGGTTCGTTGTATAACGAGACTGATACTGCACCAACCACACCGGGTGTCCTTAACCTCGTCAGATTCCACCTGATATGACAGGTGTTCTCTTGATTGTACATTGCCCCGTCACAAGTTGGTCTGTTGATCGTCTTCACCCACTGTGTTTTCATGGTGGGGCGCTTTGCCTCTCGATCGAATCGGCTCGTACCTTGTGTAGGTAGTCTCCAGGTACATCAATCACTCCGCTGGTCCTTGCGGCTTGCTGCAAAATGAAGAGTCCTCACCACAAACAAACAGAACTCCAGTTTATAACAATAACAAACTATTTATTAATTTCATTACTTCATAACAGCTACTGCCTAAATTGAGGTGACTGACTATAGCAGTGAAACGATGTAAGACCAGACCAGTAAAGTCACAGATTTCCCATTAACACAGCCTAGTTAACATCATAACATCAAGCCCTGAGGGCTCCCAAATCGGGAGCACTTGACCAGCCCAGCCATTCAGTTTGCTGGCTACGACTCTACTCTTTTTAGAATTTCTTTTTTCTAAATCCAACCCCTTTTCCCTACCTCTCCTTCAGAGACTGGTTACGAACACCCTTTCTTTCTTCCTCTTAGAGCTTACCCTTCGTCTTTTCCACTCAACACCTCTCTCTCTCTCTCTGTTCCCATAATTTCTACTCCTCCTCTTCGAACTTATCTCTACCAAATTTTAACCCTCATTTGCACTGAGGGTCTTACTTATTATCAAATTAGGAGTGATTAGTCATTCCAGGTCGAACAATGTTTGGCGGCGACCCTTACCCTTGACCTCCATTCTGTCAGCCTTAATCAGCTAAGGGTCTCTGGATCTCTTCATACCTCTCAAAAGGTTTTAAAAACAACCTTTCATGTTAACAGATATATAACGACAATGAGATAAAAACAATTATTTGTTTTTTCTCTTTCTGACAAAATCCCATAGACATTTCTGTTTTGTCCCAATCAGACATCAACACCACCTCTTCTGCCCTCTCTTCCTCTATCCCGTCTGGTCAAACACCCCTCTCACCGCAATATGCACCTCGCTGCATGCATTCATGACACCAATAGTGTCATACTTGGACAAGGATCTAACTTAACTTGATTTGAGCCAAAAAAACAATAAATTTTAAGGAGTCATAATTGGGGTCAAAGTAAAAAAAAAATTGCCCCCCCCCCCAAAAAAAAAAAAAAACAAAAAAAAAAAAAAACAATACACCTCCAAACACCCAGGCAACGTCGAGCTGAAATGCTAGTACGTATATATTTTTGTTTAATCTACAACAGTGAACGCGTGTGTGTGTGTGTGTACATTTTCCTACGCAATAACTGAGTTAATTTTAAGTTTACATACTCGAAATTTGCTATACAGGGTACAGAGATTTGGGAAAATCTTTGTAATCCGTGTTTGACCAGAAATTTAGCTGTTAAGGGGTCAAAGTTCAACGATTTGACCTTTGAGAACTCTACCAAACTCCTCCGCCAATTTTGGGTCTAAACACTTGAAATTTTAGATATAGGTTCCTTGGACATGGATCAAACTTAATAACTTTATTTGAGCCCAAAACAATAAATATTAAGAGGTCATAATAGGGGTCAAATTAATAAAATTTACCGCTTTTTTTATGCTCAACATACACATCCAAACACCCGAGCAACGCCGGGCTGAAATGCTAGTTTTATTATAAATACATTTTGAGAAACTTATTTTTAGACATTGTTCAAATTTCATTATGAATACGTTTTCAGAAATGTATTTTTAGACATTGTTCAAATTTCATTATAAATACATTTTGAGAAATGTATTTTTAGACATTGTTCAAATTTCATTATAAATACGTTTTGAGAAACTTATTTTTAGACATTGTTCAAATTTCATTATAAATACGTTTTGAGAAACGTATTTTTAGACATTGTTCAAATTTCATTATAAATACATTTTGAGAAACTTATTTTTAGACATTTTTCAAATTTCATTATAAATACGTTTTGAGAAATTTATTTTTAGACATTATTCAAATTTCATTATAAATACATTTTGAGAAACTTATTTTTAGACATTGTTCAAATTTCATTATAAATACGTTTTGAGAAATTTATTTTTAGACATTGTTCAAATTTCATTATAAATACGTTTTGAGAAACTTATTTTTTCTATGATAAAACAGGAAATTAATGGAAGATTTTAAACTTTAATTCTCCTATATATTGTTTGTATCTTTCTTTTCAATATTTCCTTTTACACAGAAGCATAGATGTTATCTATATATCTATAAAAGTGAGTGTGTGTGTGTGTGTGAGGACACTTCTCAACCTATATGCTCAATAGATTTTTTTATCTACAGACTTGAAATTTAATATATAGGTTATTCAGACATTTGGAAAACTTTTTAATCGGTTTTCATCTGGAAAAAATGGCTGCTGAGGGGTCAGAATTGAAAAAATGGTCCCAGAGAGTCATCAGATTTTTATCTGTTTGTCAACTGTTTCATGAATGCGCATACACTGGCATGAAACAATACAGCTTCTTTATATTAACAATAAGAAAATTGGGAAATACTATGTAAAGATCGTGTCAAGCTAGTCTAATTGTTATCATACTTGTTGTCTTTTGGTTTTGATCTCAGCTCAAGTATTTTTTTTTGTATTTTTACTTATTACAATAAGTGAACTGTTTAGAAAAAAAAAACATAATACTCGCATGCGCATGTCTTAGTTTCTGTATGAATTAAAATATAATATGCATATTTTACAACCGAGCAATGCCAGGTGACCTGCTAGTTTTATATAATAGATTACAAAGGTCTTTAGCATAATATACTTAGTTACTCGTCAGAAGCTTCATGAAAATTTCAATAATATCCTAATTTCTTTTTTTTTTTTTTTTGGAAACCATAAGATTTGCACAGATCAACAATAATTCTTAAATCATTGATTGATAAATACTGCTCTAGACCAGGGGTCCCCAAACTACAGCCAGCCAAAGTCTTTAATCCAGCCTGCAGAGCTCTTATGGAAAATGTAAACATATGAAAGAAAATTAAAAAAAAAAAATGGAAATTTACGAAAATAATGTGCCTTTTCCCTTTTTGTTTATAAAATGATTAAAGAATGAGATTTTAGAAAACCAGTTTCGTTAAAAAGCAAAGTTAATGAGCAAAAACAGTATAAAAGACGTTCAGGTTATTTTTTTTATTTATTTTTGTCCACATAGTTCTAAAAAGTCAGCAATATGTTCCTCTGTTCGAAAACTTTGGAGACCCCTGCTGTAGACCATTCTAGAATAGAATAATCTAAGCATTATCATTAAGAAGCATTGAAAATTAACAGTTCAGTATAAAAAAAGGAAGAAAAAAAAAAGCAGTTCTAAAACAAATGTAGGAAGGTCTATTTAATATCCATTCTACACTAAATTTGTTTCTATTGTTGAAATTATAGAGACTATTTGGGGCTGAGCCATTGTTTATACAATGCAGGTTATAAAAAATAGGGCCTCAAAATCTATAAAAGTTTGATATATTTAATCAACAAACTTAAAACATTTTATGAAAGCGAGAAAAATGGATGAAGAGGTGGAGTTTTATTTTATTTATATAATCAAGAAAAGGAAATTAATTTTTGTTTATTTTTGTTTTTTAAGGGAAAATAATTTTTAGGGAGAATTAGGAATATAGAATTATTTGAAGGAGGAAAAGAAGGAAAATGTTCCGAAAAAGATTAAAGTAAGAAAAAAAATGTTAACATTTGGAAAAAAAAAAAAAAAAAAAAAAAAAAAGGAAGTATAGAGGGGGAAAAATAATTTGTGGTTTAGTGAAATTGAATGAATTATAAAAAGAGAAATAAAATCAGGAGGGAATTTCTAAGAGTAATAGAAAGACAAGTGAAATGCAAATAATAAAAGGGATATTATCATTGAAAAAAGAATTCCAGTTATAACTGCCTTAACAATGGCATGTATGTTTTGTGTTAGGTAGATAGCAAAAACATAATCAGTAAAATGAAAAGTCTATTTCTTTTATGCTATTGTCTGGGGAATCTAAACCCCATTTATTTTTTGTTCTTCAACTGCTTAGAAGTTTTGTGGTTTTCTTTTATTTTCTTCAACTTCCTTTCCACCCACTTCACCATCTCGTTGCCATTTATTGTCTTTTGATCCATCTTGTGGTGCCTTTAGTTTTGTCCAGCAATTTCCTCAATGTCTGCCTACTTGTTCATCACTCAGTTTCGTTGACATAACAAAAAGAAAGCATGAACAGAAATAAAAACCAATGTTGAAACAGAGAAATCAAATACTTTTCCAATTTTCTTTTTACTAAAGAAGTTCCTTTTGTTCTGTGAAGTTTCAGTTTATCTTCAAGAAGTTAACCGTCTTCATCAGAACAATGTGACAGATGCTGTCAATATAAACAAGAATTTGTTTGCAAAAAAAAAAAAAAAAAAAAAAAAAAACGAAACAGACTTTTTACATTTCTTTTCAATGGAATTCTTACTTGCAAGCTGATTCCGGAAATGACAAAATATTTATTTCTCTCAACCAGAATTTATCTGCTTTAATCAATATATTCAGTAGACATTTACTAGATGCAATCTTGCCTGACTCAAGGTCAGTACAAATGTATATAGCGAGAATTAAACTTGCTAGCAAAAATATAAGGAACGAAAATATGTGAATGAATTATCTGCTTCCTAACTGGGGGGAGGTAATGCTTGGGAGGATGGTAAAATGACACTACCTTTCCTTGAATTGAGCGTTGAAATAGAGTAGATTGTCTGAAATAGTCTAGTAAACTGAATTGAGCATCGAAGGATAAGTACAGGGGGGGAATGGTAAAGTTGTCACCCTAAAGAAAACAATATTACAGTTTTATTGTAAAACTTTTATTGAAAAAATCAATTCAAGTAACTTGATTATGTAGTAGAACTGACATCTATTCAATGTAGCTGCCTTCAGCCTCAATCACTGTCTCGATACGAGTCCAGAACCGGGAGCATGCCTTTTCCACAAGTGCTGGCAGAAGCTTGGCGAATACTTGATGGATGGCAGTGATTAAGCTGGCTTTGGTGTTGTAGGATGTCATGTTGGTGATGTTCTCGATGTATGATCAAATGAAGTAGTCCAGTAGATTAAGGTCAGCGGAAGAGGGGAGCCAATGAGAGAAGGGTACAAAGTCATAGCGCTCCTGAATCCAAGCCTGTGTCTCTTTGGACTTGTGGGTCGGCACTGAGTGCTGCTGCCACACCCAGGGTCTGTCAGTGGCCATCTGATTGCACCAAGGGATCACCACACTCTCCAGCACATCCAGGTACACTTTGGTGTTGATTTTCATACATACTTCGAATATGTGAGGTGGCATGATGTGGCCCTCACTTGAAACCACACCAAAGACCATAATCATGGCCAGAAACTTTTTAATCACTCTGGGCACATCCCTGTTATTTGTGGTAATCCAGTGATGCATTTTGATGGTGCTGGCAATGGTGCTGTTGTCATAACTTGGATCATTAGAGAGCATGAGTTATACAGCGCCTCAAAAAAGACAGCTTAACAAGAACTTGTTTACATTATGTGTCAAAACGATCATGTAATCAGCTGGGAAGCAACCTAGTGATAATGTGTTTGACAGACAGGTACATTTGGACAGAAACTCTGCTCATGGAAGTTTTGTTTAAATTTAGGTACATAGAAGAAGAAAAACATTTACAGTGGTTGTAGCAAAACGAGATTTTGCTGTGAATATTTTACAAGAGGAACCATAGGTTGAAGCTCAGTCGAGCAACTACCATAAAACTAATGAGGAGAGAGAAAGAGACTAGCGACTTCTCTTCTTTGAGAAATAAACTGTTGTAGAGAAAAGGTTCATTGAATGATCATAAAGCAAAGACTGTTGGACATGATAACTAAAACTTGGTGGACAAGTCAGACAGAATAAAATTTATTTAATGTGGTTGCATTGCAGAAAAGTTTGTGAATTTTATAATGGGTCAATGGGTGGCATTTTTTAGAGGTCACATTTATATTTACTGTAATCAATTACATGCTTTTAATTTCATTAGTTATTTTTAAAACTATAACCTTTGATTTAAGAACTGCAAACTAAAGTCATAATTTTTATGGCTATTCATTAATGAGTATTGAGAATCTCTGAAAATTTGCTTAATTGAGGATTAAATATTCTTTAGAAGAACGTAATCCTTAATTAAGCAAATTTTCAGAGAATCCCAACACTCATTAATGACTTAAACATTAGTTATCTGCGTCCAAACATTTCTCCATTGATCAACGGATTCGAACATTATACAGTGAGCATTTCATCTTTGAATGTAACCTTAAAATCGTTTCAGATTATTAACATCGATTTAATCTAACATAGAAAGTTATCTTTTTTAATTTTCATCTACATAGCAATTCATCGACTAAATCGATGCTTGATTCTAACTAGCCAAGTGTTAAAAATTATAACTGTTATTTGGCAGAACCCCCCTCAAAAAAAAAAAAAAAAAAAAAGGAAATCAAATCGTTTTCAATAATTACATATTCTGTTAAGCCATACAATTTTTTTCCATAGATTCACCATTTTTTAGAAACCAAAATTTCAACGTAACTTCTTGAGTGTTTAAATAATCACATATTTGTCTTCATTTATATTGGCATTACCATAACAATTTAATTCAAACACTTGTATATAAGATTACATATTCACAATTTCCTGACTATTTTATATTAAATATAAAACAATGTGCAGAAACAATGCCAATCAATATGATTACGTTTTACTTCTGTTTGCAATCAGAGAGGAGAGGTTGAGGAAAAAATTCAGATAATTGAGCATAACACAGTAGCTTAACTTTCAAACACGTTGTTAGAGAGTGCACACGTGTCTTAATTGAGGAATAGAAGCATAAAATGGAAACAATACCTCACACACGATATGTATACACATTTTTCCTTTATTAAAGGCGTTTTTTAGTTTCATTTAAACGGTTTCAGCAAATCAATTCAGTGTTTGTTATTTCATTACAAATAAAGACAAACGAACTTGAGGTATCTACATATAGAGAGAAATAAATAAAAACAAACTCCAATATGGCTGACACGTCACGCATGGTATATATAAATTTTTTCCTTTGAATTTTTTTTATACATAAACCCTGTTTCAGTAAATACTAACAACTACATGAACATGTTGCTTTCTAGAATGTCTTTTGGACTCAAAATATTTGAGACTAATATAATTTTCTTTTTGTTCTTTAATAAAATACAAAAATATATTGTCCCTCTCTGTTATTTTTATTATTCTTTTTGGAACAATTGAAAATTGAGATAAATACCACAATCTAAATTCGAAGTTATCACTTTTGATTATTTCAATCAGTTTTATTTATAGTGATATTCGTTTCACATCTCTTGTGTCACGGAATTTTCTTTTACAAATATAACATTTAATTACCCACACCTCCAACCCAATCGGCAACACCAAAAAAATAAAATAATAAAGAAAGATATCATCACATTTTTTTTTCTATTTTATTTGGTTGGGGCAGTAAAATAAAAACAGACAACTCCGAGGATAGAGTCAGTCATTAATAAAGAGTTCTAAAAAGTAGCATGAAGCATGTTAGGTTATTATATAAGACAGTCAATAAGTGAAGATTGCTATAAATGAGGAAAAATAAGGTTTACACTAGTGTTGGGACGATTAATCAGAATCAGGAATACAAAAAAAAAATTGGAACTTTTGTGAAGGGAGGGGGTATCAACTGGAACTGTGCCTATTTTCCAATGTCAAAAATGATTCTTTTTATCGTTCTTATTTTGTTGTTTTTGTTTTAAACTTCATTTCCCATGGCTTGTATTAATGATGAAATGATAAATATTTATTGATTTTAAACTACCATCTGTAGGTCAGACCAATAAGTATATTTTTATATTTGCAAAAACATATGCGAATATTACATGAGATTTTGCAGTTATCTGAACCCAGACTCCCACAAAAGCAACTCTGTATTTAGAAATTTAAAAAGAATCTGAATCAGCAATTTAGAACAGAATCAGTAATTGTATCGGAATCAAGAAACATGTTAGAATCGTCCCATCACTAGTTTACAGTTAGAATAAAAAAAACAATAAAACATGATGAAATTACATAACAAAAACTAAGTAATTAAAATATTTTCTAATCTACATTCACTGTAAAGATTCTTCAAGTTTCTAGCAAATGAGATTTGATTCTGCTTGGATTTGATAAGAATTTTTCACTTTTATATTATACCAAAAAAGCTTATGTTGCTTTCTCTGTTCTTTTCATTTCAAATCGTAAAATGTCATTATTTGAATGATTGGCATTGAGACTGAATGATGGAATGGTCCATCTTATTGGGAAATTGATACAATCAATCCAACTTAGAATTTGTGTCTATTTTCGCATTTGCGTTAAATCATGTGAACAACTGCCTTTTCAAGAATCAATTAAAAGTATATAAAAAAGGAAATAACATTTTTGAAAATCAAATATTACTAATAGTAGCCAGCAATTTCTTTTACCATAGTGCTCAACCCACGAAATGTGTGTGTGTGTGTATATATATATATTTATATATATATATGTGTGTGTGTGTGTATATATATATATATGTGTGTGTGTGTGTATATATATATATGTGTGTGTATATATATATATATATGTGTGTGTGTGTATATATATGTGTGTGTGTATATATGTGTGTGTGTGTGTATATATGTGTGTGTGTGTATATATATATATATATATATATATATATATATATATATATATATATATATATATATATATATATATGTGTGTGTGTGTATATATATATATATATATATATATGTATGTATGTATGCATGCTTATATTTAGACAACATCTATTACAAATATGTTATTGATTTTTCCTAATCAGACTTGTTTGATTTCATATATATATATATATATATATATATATATATATATATATATATATATATACACACACACTCGTGAGCAGAAAAATGGACCAAACAAATTTTATAAATTTTATTGCACTAAAAGCTATATTGAACAAAGAAAAATTGAACAAGGAAACTTAAATGAGACTAATAACACAACAAGACATTTACTTTAATAAATGCTTAGGATGGAATCGCATTCCCTTTTGATTTCTTTAAAAGATCAATCCTTTTAGACATGCCCTCAACCAAAGTGGAACACTGTGGAGAGGAGATGCTATTCCATTCACTTTGCACAGCTTCCTACAGTTTGTCATTGTTCAAAAAGGTTCTTCTGGCTAATGCACGAGATATTATGGACCAAATATTCTCGATTGGGTTTAAATCGGGGATTTCACCTGGCCAAAATATCACATCAATTGACTTATCAGAAAACCATTTTTTATGACTTTAGCAATGTGTGCAGGGGCATTATCATGTTGAAAAATAATGTTCTGGGATATTCCCAGCTTCTGAATACTTGGTAACAGTCCTGTTTCTAATATTCGAATGTATTCCTTTGCATTGATTGACTTCTCACATCTAATAAGTTCCTCAACTCCTGCTGCAGTAAAAGTTCCCCATGTCATTATCCCTCCGTTGTCATGATTAACTGTTATTTTTATGCAACTTGGCGAAAAATCTTTCTTCAGTTCTTCGATTGCACCGTTCAGGAGCATCAGGAGCATCACTAACAAGACAAAATCTTGATTCATCTAACCAGAAAACCAGTCTGTATCTATCTTGCCACAACACGAGAAAAATCTCTTTCTATCATTGATATTCTTCTTAGATAAAAATGGCTTCTTTGCATACCTTTTAGAGGAAAATCCCATTTCTTTCATTCGTCTAAATATTGTATATTTAGAAAGAATATTCCCAGCCCCTGTTTTGAATTCTTTGCTATGGTCAACATAAGTTTTCTTTCGATCCTTCAAAACAATTTAAGCCTGTGGTCGTCCTTCAAAGTGGATGCTCTAGGGTGACCAGATCCAGATTTCCCTTTTACCAAGCGTTCGACTTCGAACCTTTGACCAATTCGCTTCACTACAGAAAGAGATGTTTTCATATTTTCTTTTCTTAAAATATAAAAAAATCTGCTTGTAAATCATTTTCGGCTGCCTTAACCTGCAATTCGATTTTTTTTTTATCCTCGCCAAGATGCAGTCTTACCATTTTTAGGATTAATTTTTTCACTTATTATTATATGCTATAATAATAATGATCTGCAAAATAGAAATTTTCAGTTAAAATTAACAAAAATGCATAGAAAAATATTGAAAAATCGATTTCTTCTTCCTTTCACTCTTGGCCCATTTTTTTTGCTCATGAGTGTATAAGTTAAAATGTCTGTGTGTGTCTGTGTACATTTCTATACCAAATAACTCTGTCAATTTTCAGTCTACAGACTCGAGATTTAATATAAGGAGTATTGAGATTTGGGAAAATCTTTTTAATCCGTTTTCGGACAGAAATTTGGCTATCAAAGTTCAACGATTTGACCATTGAAAACTCCACCAAACTCCTCCACCAATTTTCGGTCTAAACACTGAAATTTTAAATGTAGATTACTTGGACATGGATCAAGCTTTTTAATTTGATTTGAGCCAAAACAATAAATGTTAAGGTCAAAATTGAGGTCAAAGTTAAAAAAAAAAAAAAAATTGACCTCTGCGGTCTCTATCAAATTACTCAGCCAATTTCTGGTCTAAACATTTGAAATTTTACATAAAGGGTATTCAGAGATAGGGCGAGCTTTTTAGTCGGTTTGGGTCGAAAATTTGAGCTGTCAAGGGGTCAAAGTTCAAAAGATTTGACCGTTGCAGTGTCTAGCAAACTACTCAGCCAATGTTGGGTCTGAACATTTTAAATTTATACTTAACGGGTATTCAGACATGCAGCAAGCATTTTAATCAGTTTTGGGACGAAAATTTGGCTGCCAAAAGGTCAAAGTTGAAAGAATTGACCTTTGCAGATTCTACCAAATTTCTCCAATTTTGGGTTTAAACACTTGAAATTTTATATGTAGAGGACTTGGACATAGGTAAAACTTTTTATTTTGATTTGAGACCAAAATAATAAATGTAAAAGGGTCAAAATTGATGTCAAAGTTTTAAAAAATTTACTTCTGCGTTCTCTACGAAATTACTCAGACAATTTTTGGTTTAAACATTTGAAATCTTACATAAAGTGTATTCACACGTAGAGCAAGTTATGAACAGTACATAAGGCCCAAGCAAAGCTGGCTGAACTGCTAGTGTGTGTGTGTGTATATATATATATATATATATATATATATATATATAATTAAAGCAACATCTACGATAAAAATGCTTAGAAGAGACAACTGAAATGAATTTAGATTTTATTTGTGTGAAAAGATATTATGATCCTTACATCCAATCTTGACATATTTTATGATCAAAAACAATATGCACTGTTATGGTAGACCTTAAATTTTAAGGAGATAACTTCAGGAGAGATAACTGCGTTCATTTGGACAATGCAATTGGTTAATGTCTTAATGATATCGTGATTGTCAAAAGCTGATTGCAAAAGATAATATTCAATGATCAAAATCGTTCCTCAAAATATTTTCTGTTTAAGAGTTTTTTTTTTCTTTTCGTTTGTTTTTTTTTTTTGTAAAAATACAGCAAATATGGAATTGAAATACTGATTTTTTAAAATCATTTTACTTTCTTTCAATTTATGTTTAAAGAGAATTTTGATTATTTTAAACTAAAATAAAAGAACTTACAAAATGAAACGGATTCTAGCAAAAACAAGTTTGCAATGAATGTTTTAATTTAAAATAAGAGATTAAAAAAACATGTTGGCTTTAAACAAATGTTGTATGTATTGGATAAAAAAATATGATACATAGATATTTAAAGCATTTAAATATTTTTATAGGAAATATGTCATCTGTGTTAATCGTACTATGTTGAATTATTTTATCTTTTTTTTTTGTCGATTGTGTGTGTACATATGCATTTAACGTATGTGTATGCACATTTAATGTTTAATGTGTGCAGGTGTATGCACATTCATATAAGATTCTGAGCTTGTTATTATAGTTGCTGAAAATAAGCTCTCTTCAGCTGTGTAAACACCGCAATTGATGAGGATATCAGAACTTCTGGCAACTAAATCCATCTCCTGGCCTTCTTATTGCAGAAATGTTTGGAGCAGGCAGGATAAGGGATGGAAGACGCCTTACCGGCGCCTTAAAACGATTTAAACTAATAAAGGAGTTAATCTTGGATAATGATTAAAAAAAAAACCCCAAAAAACAGGATGTTTCTGTCTCTTCAACAACGTCTATGATAACCCATCTAAGAGAAGGAAACTGATGTAAAACCTGCAGTCCAAATAATTACTGGTTATCTTGCCATTGCATGTCATGTCATCAGGTTTTATGTAAACGTAGGGAGTTTGTCACTATTATTCCGTGATGTACAGATCTCATGTGTCACTCAAACATACAAAAGTTGTGTGGTGATGGAGAAGCGACAAAGTTTGCAGCTAATAGTAAAAGAAGTGAATTTTAATGAGTAAAACACTGAATGATGTAATCAGTAAAACTATTTTAATAATAATGTCACTCATAAATTGAATAAAATATTTTTCGATATTTACCAGTAGTAAATCATATTTGAAGCCTTTTCATTGACTAATTTAAATTGGATTCCTTAAATAAACTTTTTCTCAATAATAACCTATTTTATCACAATGATTGAGATTTAGCTAAAAAAAAAAAAATATAATTACAAGAATTATTGTTGAAAATAATGTATAGACTAATTTTTTGGAGAAACAAATCAAAATTTGAAATCAATCTATTCTCACCAGCCAGTGTTGCATGCAACCAATCATTCGGTCTGGTTTTATGTAGTTGATAACATTTTCATTTCCTAATTTCACTGATAATCAGTTAGTGCACAAATACATACAAAGGTCGTGAGTTCAACCTTATCTCAAGCATAAATATTTTTTTTACTGATTTTTGTCTTAAAATTAACATTAAAAAATTGCAATATTAAGTAGATTGTTTTAATTTTTTGTACTATATGTAATATATGGGAATTAGGAGCCAAGGCAGCATCGCTAGCTTTGCAAGTTAAAAATATGTTTAAATAACTTATTGAAAATTTGAACATGAAATAAGTAAAAAAAAAACACAAATAATAAGATAGGTGACAAAAGTAACTTGCTTTTGGCAGGTGACAGTAGTGAAGTGGTTAACCACACGGACTGACAACCTGGGTGTTCTGAGTTCGAATTCAGTTCGTTCCACAAAATCATTTTTACTTAGGTTGTTGGCAACGTTCACATGGTTCCTCCCATAAGTACCTGATGTCTTTCTAAAAAGAATTCGGACTAAAAAAATATTGGGGAAGCCATTGTCAAAAATAGAATCTTTGGATATGAAAATCATTATCTTGCTTTTGGTAACATTTATGTTATATATAATTTTGTTGTCTATATTACAAAATGCCTGAAAATTTAATAACACAATTTTATCGGCTCTTATATAGAATGAAATGTAAATGATTTACAAAAAGTTTTAACAATAGCAGGAGAATGAAATAATGAACACGTTCATAAGATTAAAATATATTAATAAACTTCAACTACTCCAAATAATCAAAAATAATTCTTAGTAGAGTCGAAAGTACTCTTATCATAAAGAACGTTGTTTATCTTTCTTCAAAAACATCAATCAATTATAAAACGGCAAGAGGGTTGAAAAATGTTGATTTAGCGGATGGAGAAAGCAAACTTTTTTGGTTGACCGAAGTTTCTGATATTAAACTAGGCACCGTCAAAACGGGGGGGGGGGGCAGGTAAGTACTTTTTGACGGACCGTCTTTTTAAAAATCTACCAAAAAGCAGGTAATTATCCAATCAATACGAAATTTTCAGCGATTATTAAGAGAAGAATGAACTTTATAACAGTGTACTTATTTTTCATAAACAATATTTATATATATATTTTTTTTGCTTACCCCCCCCCCCCCGTTTTGAGGGGGTTCCAAATATGCTTAAAATAATCATCTGAAACTGAACAAAACATTATGTTGTTGTAAGGGATGGGATTATAGATTAAAAAAAAAAAAAAAACTTGTTTGCATACCTTATTTTAATGTCTGAATATCAAAACTTCGATTGTGTTTAATTATCCCGCTTTTGAGTTTTGAAGTGTGAAATTCGGTGAATATGTTAAGCAAAATAATTAATTTAAGTTAAGCAAAACAAAAAAATTTTTTTTTAATATTTATACAAAAAAAGCCATTTTAAAATCTTTGATAAATAAATTAACAATTTTTTTTTAGCGAGACGAATAATGCATGACCATTATTAAACAGGGCATGCTTTGAAGAATCGATACAAAAAAAAAATTCGATAAATATTGTGCTCTTTGTGTTAAAAATAGCATTTTTCGATCCCGTTTGAAAACATTTGCCGCCTTTCTACTACGGTGGACCAAACGCGCTTAAATAATTTTTTATTTATTCGGCTTTAAATCCCCCCCCCCCATTTTGAGGAGCCTGGCCCACATACACATTAAAAACCAAACTCATACAAATGGTCACCCATCTGGTACTAGCCAGCCTCAGCTTAATAATACATTGAAATTTTCGTCACTGAAAAATAAGTTTTTTGGGGCCTGTTTGGTCTTCCATAGTTTGCTTTTCACGAAGTACAAACGTAAACATTATCTAGATCGACGCGAAGTAACTGGTTGCCTATATAAATATGTGGAATTATTTGAAATCCAGGTACTTATATTTTTGCATATTCTCATAGAAAATCACCCTAAATCTTAGACAACAAATAAATAAATTATTTCAAAAACCTTTTTTTAAAAATATTTATGTACGTTTTTGTGCAAGACAAAAAATGTCAATTGTTAACTTTTTGGGAAAATTTAACATTTAAAATTTAATTAAAAATAGTAGAAAAAGTTTTACATTATTCTGTTTTCTATATGATAAAATTCAGGGGTGTATCTTTCTGGAAAAAAAAAAAGTTAGTCAGAAATAATGGATTTTAATAAATGTAATTTCGTTTTAAAAAACAACTTGATTTTTCGGCCATTTTTGGCGGTGCCTATATTAAAAATATATAAAGTTATACTTAGTGTTAGTTTTTTATCATCATATCATATGAATCCAAAGATTCTGTCATTGGTTTCCCCGATATTTTTCTATCAGAATTCTTTCTAGAAATATATTGGTTACTTATGGAAGGTTGCCAACATCCTAAGTGAAAGTGATTTTTGTGGAACAAACTGGATTTAAACTTGGAACGCCCAGATCGTCAGTCTGTGTCATTAACCACTAGATCACCGTCACTTCCCAGTGTCAGATATTAATAGACATTAAGATATATAACTGGAAAATATATATCAGACATCATGTTTTTGACGAGAAAGTACAATATATTAAGTTCTATAACATACACGAGGGAAGACCAGATGTACACAAATCTAAGACAATGGCAGAACCGTTAGAAAATGACCTCTAAACCGTAGTGGAATGGGACCGTAAATGGATGGTAACATTTAACGCTAGTAAAACTAAGCTGCCTTCTTTTAACAATTACAAGAAGCTTTTCCAATCACCGATATCTATGACAATACCTTACCTGAGAATTCTTCCTTCAAAATCCTCGGCTTAACATTTACATGCAATATGAATTAAAACAAATACATGGAGAATATTACGAAGGCTGCTGCAAGGTGCTGGAGGTAGGTTCCCTCTATCGAGCTAGAAGACTACTCACAGTTGATAGTATCTTGTACGTCTACAAAGCCACCATTCACTCATGCATGGAATATTGTTGCTATATCTGGGATGGTGCATCTATCGTTAGTCTGTCCGTCTTGGATAGGGTCCAAAGAAATCTCCAATCTAATAGGTCCCGCTTTGTTAACTAAGATCCAGCCTCTGTCCCATTACCACAGTGTTGCATCTATGCCTGTTTTAGAAGTATTTTCATGGAATGTGCTCTGATGAACTCATTGCATTTGTGCCCCTTCAGCATACATATCCTCAACAAACCCGCTTAGCAACCAAATCACACCCCTTCACTGTTGAGGTCCCTAAATGTCAAAGCTTTCTACTATAATTGTTTCTTCCCTCGAGCAGCTAAACTTTGGCACTCCCTTCCTGCTGCCTAGTCCTCTGACTGTATTGATATGCAGAAGTTCAAATTTAACGTAAACCAACATTCCCTAAGCATGGTCCTAAATAATAGCCTCTTACGTCCAAGTGGTGATGTGTGTGCCTTGTTAGGGGTGAACATGAGTTTCAAAAAAAAAAAAAAAAAAAAAAAAAAAAAAAGCATCCAGAGCATTAGAGCAAATAGGATATTTAGGCAACAATCTCCAACGCATTTTCAGACAATAATTCAACAAGATTTGATTGGGTCTCTTTTTCTTGGTCATAATTGTTCGAGAATCTGATAATGGTTGTTGTCCAAATATCCAAAACATTAAGACAGAAACTACAAATGAAATTCAAACATCCCTTTCATACTGTCTTTTTGAAAATAATTTTATAAGCTTGGACTGGCTATTTCATTTTTTTTTTTATGGTTAGGTATATCTATGAGTGTGTGTGTGTGTGTGTATATAGCGTGTATATTTTATAACATACCAAATACTTTAATTGACAGAAGATGACATTGTGTTTCCTCTTTCAAAATGTGTATATTTTTTTTAGTTCCTGTTTTCTGCATGTATAGTGTAGGGGCAACCTAGATTTCGGTTGTGTGTCGTTCCCTGACCCACCCCTCCACCCTTCCTCTCAACCAAAACCTTTGCCCCCTCTTTTCTTTCCCTCCCCTTCCCCTGGGCCATGAATTGGAAATCTATCTCCCAACTTAAAAAGCTCCTTATGAGTGAGTGAGCAGGGCCAGCCAGCCTGCCTGCTCTCCCAGACCCAACTGGTTGATTGAAGCTAATCTAGCTTCTAAAAGAGACAGCAACTGGGGCGGCGGTGGCGGAGGAGGAGAGGAGGGGGAGGATGTAAAGTAGAAAGACAGCAGTGTCCTAGGAGAGGAGAAAACTGAGATCCTGTACCTCCCCTCCCTTCATCATTGGAAGAGGTTGGTGAAATGAGAATGGGTGGGGATCAATGGTGTGTGTGTGTGTGTGTGTGTGTGTGTGTGTGTGTGTGTGTGTGTGTGTGTGTGTGGAAGGAGAAGGATCTGAAAAACATGGTGGGGGAGGGAAACATGATGGTGGTCGTGGTGGCGTCTGAAGGAGAGGGGGTGGCTGTTGGCTCTCCCCCTCTCTGATCAATGTCTGCTAGCCTGCCAGCAATCTAGCCATTTATCATAATACTGCTAACATTAAAGGCTGCAAGCATATAGACATCAAAGGCCTCAAAGTGAGCAGTGAGATTACTTTCCTGACTGAAACAACCTCTCTCACCTCCAGAGAGAGAGAGAGAGAGAGAGAAAGAGAGAGAGAGAGAGATACCACACACATACACCCCCTCCCCGATACCCCCATAACTTACACACACACACACACACTAAACAGTTTCACTTCACATATGATTATAATTTTATAATCATAAAGGCATTGATGGGTTTTCTTTATTTCTTACATCCCCATGCACACACACACACACACACACACACACACACACACACACACACACACACACACACACTATTTATAACCCCACACAAATTCATAGGTTACTTAATATGCTCTCCTTTTATAAAAATTCTACCACTAACTAGAGTTTGCTAAGCACTTATACCTCTGTGCATTTTGCTAAAACCACTTGTGCTTTTAAACATTTTAATTTCTAACATTATTCATTTTTACATTGTCACATAGTCATTTTATTGTATGTCCACATTAAAGATTTTTCATATCTTTAGCATAAACTTCTCGTTTTTATATGTAAGTAAAAATAATATATTTAACGTGTATACAAGGTGCGGCCTAAAAGCCAAATTCAAATTGATATCAAGAGGATTTTACTTTCTGAAATCGGACTGGCCCCTTTTTATTTGGTCGTAGTGTATGAATCCCTTAAGTGGCTAAATAGTTGACAGATTTAGCCATAGGTTAACTTGACTCATACACAACCATGGCAAAAGCAAATGCCAAGATTTGAAATGGTCCACCGTTTGGCAAGCATATTCCTTGGTTGAGTCATTTCAAGATTGGCAGACATTTCAAAATGGTTCATGCTTTTCAGAAGAAAAACAAAAACAAAACAGACGAGCAATCGACCAGCATATACGAGGTGGAATGATAAAATTGTCGCCCTAAAGAAAATAAGATTTCAGTTTCATTTTGAAACTTTTATTGAAAAATAAAATCCATTCAAGTAACTTGATTATGTTGTAGAGCTGATATCTAGTCAATGTAGCCGCCTTCAGCCTCAATCATCACCTCGAAATGGGTCTGGAATTGGGAGCATGCATTTTTTTCACAAGCGCCAGCGGGAGCTCGGCGAATACTCGGCAAATGGTGGAGATCAGGCTGGCTTTGGGGTTTGTGAGAGGTCATGTTGGTGATGTTCTTGACGTATGACCAAACAAAGTAGACCAGCGGGTTCAGGTAGGAGGACAAGAGGGGCCAGTGAGAGAAGGGTGCAAAGTCATAGCACTCCTTCTGAGGCCAAGCCTGGGTTTCTTTGAACTTGTGGGCCAGCGCCGAGTCTTGCTGGCACACCCGGGGTGTGACAGTGACCACCTGATTGCACCTGTATTCTGTTGATTAGTTATTTAAGTCCCTCCTATTTACTTGTCTCCCTACAAAGAAAAGTTAAACACAAGGCTGATTATTATGTAGGAGTAACCAGATCCCTAAAAAGGACACTTTGTGAAAGAAAAAAAAAAAAAAAATTGCCCAAGGACTTCTCTGACCAAAGACAGAACAGGTACTACTCTTTGAAATATTTATTTGCACAAAAGATAAAAAATTACAAATTAAGCACAAGGTCAATCAAAAGTATGGGGACAATAGGTGTTGTTGGTAATCCTTGGTCACAAATACCTAAAATTGTCTCTCTTACTCTTAACCAGAAATATCTCATTCACCACAACACCACATTCATTCCAGGAGCTGTCAAACCCAAATTTGAAAAAAACTTTATTGAATCATAAATATACAGAGATTTCATTTCATTGGTGAGGGAGCGGGTAATAAACAAACAAAAAATAATAGAAAACAAGCAGGTCAGTCTCTAAGTTGGAGTGGGATCTAAGTATGAGAGAAAAAGAAGGGGTTTGGAGAATGGGTGAGCTCCTTCCAAGATGAATGCAAATTGGGGAGAAAAGGCTAGGATCAAAAAGAAATAAAATGGTGCTACACTTTGACCCCAGCCCAAAGTCCAGGTTTAGTCGTACATGTAAATTTGTTTTTAATATTTTACTTCTCATTAAATATTTAAGTAATTATTCTTCAATTGAAGTTCTCAGAAATCAAGAGGCCCCTTCTCAGAACTAATGCTTGATCTTTATATGAGATACATAAACATTTGAATGCTCAATTCGAAATGTTGAGTTAGTAAAGAACATTAATTTTCCTTTTTACTAATTGACCAGTTAACTGTAGTATATCTTTTAGTGGCAAGAATTCATCTAGTTTGGTGGAATATCAAACTTTGTGCTCTCACTCTAAGCAACATCACTTGGATAAGATGCACCATTCCTTGTATAAGACAGTAGGGGATAGCTATGCTAAGAGGATCTTATTTAGACTACATTTCTTTTAAATATTTAGTGTTTACTTCTAGGGAAAAGTATCTTCGTGTTAGGTTGTCCTGACAAACTTCTGTCCAGAGAGGCCTTAGACATTCGAGGATAGTGTCGAGTAGGCATTCAAGTACTCTCCTAAAATAATCCGAATATTAGTTCATGTGGAATCAATAATAGTAGGGTTTGAAGGAATTTTGTTTCTTTCATTAAAAATGTCAGTAATTGAACTGTCGACTCGAAGAGCAAGACAAAATGTCTATTTTGTTTGTCTAAACTCGTTTGAATATGTGTGCATGGTCATAAAGTTATGTTTAATGGGCATGAATTTGTGTTGCAAGAAAATGTCACTCCCCTCTCCTTTTGATTGCTGGCCATCCATTGAATATACAAACCCATCTCATTTAATGACCGATGCTTATTGAACCTGACATCAATTTCATTTAGATCAATGCATTTGAACATCTCTTTTTACCTCCATGAGAGTTTATTACTTGTAACCCATTTTATTTGCCAGCATATTAAGCCTCATTCGATAATAAAAAAAGAAAATCGTATCTTATTGCACCACAAGCAATCACTGGTATTACGGATGATGAACTTCTGAACAACCTCAATCGCTTTGCTCTTCATAATTTCTCCACATCTGACTTCTCATTCATTTCCATTGTCTTACACTTGTTGCACATAAACTGGTAATAGATAAAAAACAATTCAATATATATTTATCAGTTACAAATGCAAGGCACATAGTTTGGCTAGGCTGAGAGAATTATATAATTGTAAAAGAACTACATACAATATGTAAAAAAAAAAAAAGAAAGTTTAAAAAAAATTGTTTTGGACTATTAAAATAATTTCTGATACTGTTGATAATGTTTAACCATTTATTTATTTTTTTTATTATGTGTGAATTCATGTTTTGAAACCTGACATAAATGAAATCGATGACATTACGCCGAAGCTAAAATTATTTTGTTAAAGTACTGTGTGGGTCTATTTATAAGAAAGTCCAAATTAGTTTGTAGAACCACAGACTAAAGATCTCAAGCTGTTTGATTTCTGGTCATGGCATCCACTTTATTGGGAATTTATTATTAATGCATATGAAAGCAATATTCTCCATTTCTAAAAGTAATTAGTATTTCTGATATTTCTAAATGAGACTAATTAATAGCAAAATTCTTTGTATTATTTTGTTATTGACCTCATATATACATAATGTGATTTTTTTGCTTTTGCTTTTTATAGAATTGAATTCTTTTCAAAGAAAATTCAAATCCTTTGATCTAATTGTTTATAAATATTAAATGACTATTTGGGAAAAGATATTTTTTTGTTAAATTATTGCATATTTATTTTGTTTTATTTTTATTTTATCAAAAACAAATTCCTTTGTAGCTTAAAATTGCATTCATAGCTTTTATAAGTTGGATATTTTTATATTGGTTGTATCATAATAATAGCAACCATTATCTAGATCTTCTAAGGTATTTGTGGTTATTTTAAAATCATAATTAGGCCATATTCCTTCAAGAAAAAGGAAGAAAATAAACAAAAACGTTCAAAGTGATAACATTTTTAGTATAGAAAGTTTCTTAAAATTTGATGGATAATGTGTAGGGTTGACTTGAGTTAACCATATTTAATATATCTGCCAAGAAAATCATTTTACTCTAATGAAATTTGCTACAAAGCAAGTGGGTAACAGAAGATACTGTGTTTTTGAAAGAAACAGCTTAATTTGTAGATTTGTATATAATCATGTTTATCAGCTGTTTTCACTTGTGAAATATTTCATTTTGGTTCCCACTTAATACCAAGTCATCAGGAGAGAATACAAACTGTTTCAGGGATTTTGTTTTAGTTATTTCTCTTGTAGACTTGTATATAATCATATTTATCAGCTGTTTCTACTTTCATTTCAACCTCTAGATAAGGTTGGGTCATCAGGAGAGTATATACACCAAAGCAAATCATTATACTTGACATTTGTCTGCAAATAATTAAAACTGATTAAATCTTCATGAGAATGTTAGCAGATGTACTAAATAGCTTTTGGATAAGTTTTCATTGGATATGTAAAACAAAGTACATCCCTTTATAGTCGCTCTTTATCAGTAAAAATCATGAAAACCATTTACTTTCCAAATATTTAAAAAAAAACATGCCTGTCCGTTTACAGTTCCAAATGGGCTATTTTTTTATATTAAAAAAAAAATCATGTTAAAACTAAGCTGTTTTTTTTTTTTATTATTGTAGTTTCTTTTTAAAATTAAAAAAAAATGTGCAAGTGAATGGACATCTGTTTCTTTATAATTTATATAAAAAAATATTCAGAAAAAAAAATGTGTGTTGAATTTTCATTGAAAAAAAAAAACCCAAGTTTTTTTAAATCAATTCTTAGCAAATTTTCAAATCAATTTTTAGCAAATTCGTTTTAACCTTTTTAAGCTAAAAGGTTAAAAAGAATTTGCTAAAAATTGTTTTGAATTCATTTGTTTTATATTTATGTTCTTTATTTTGTTTTTTGTTTATTTTATTTATAAAGTGTTATAAGAATTTGCAGCTACCGTGGAATTTCCACAGGTTCTGCTAGTTATCATGATTGCATGAAAATGAGGCTTTTATCAGTTATTTATATAAATTTTCTTTCATCACTTTTGATTTTAAGTTTCAATCTTTATGCATTAACACTAAAACAGTTGAATGATTTGGTTTTTGATATAATTAACTTTCATGTCAAATTAGAATATACAAAGGGGGAAAGACAAGGATAAATAAAGAGCAATATTAGAAACAGTGGATGAAATATTTATTGTTTATCAAAGGAACAACCAGGTATAATAAAACATGATACAAAGAATGTGTGTAATTACCAATGAAAAGGTACATGTTTGAAGCCTCCTTAGCACACTCAAAATGCATGAATTGCTAGGGCAAACAATTTATAGAAAATACCTGAGCAATGTAAACTAAATATGATTCACTTTGACATTAACTGAGAACTATTCTAATAACAAATTCTGCGACTAATAGAAAAAGGGTCGTACAGAATTGGCTAGCTGTTTGGGTGTCCTGTTTAAACTGCGATTATAAGTGAGATGAGATAAAACTGGACCAACAATATGGAAATGTAGAGGTAGACATCCGCTCAACTGTAAGCCAACAGCCAGAAAGAGGATAAGCCTTTGATTTTAATCTCTCATACTGGAAGTGATTTTTACTTCATAATTGAAAATTTCATTTTCTTGCTGTTGAGTATGATTCAGGGGAGATAACTTGAATATGGTTTCAGGGAAATAACATTAGAATATACTGAACAAACATTAATCTGTGGTCTTTGATGCTTGTGATTATCAATATTTCGTTTCAATCTTATATGAATTTTTTTAATATTAATACACCTTAGAGTAATCCTACTTCTCTGAGTGGAAGGATCTATCCCCAAAATTGTATATTCTTGTCTAACCTAATTGAATCTAAAGACATCCGGGGATAACATGGATACCTATTTATCATGGAAAGCATTTATGGATTTAATTTTAAAAAGTTATGATTTTCTTTTTTTTCTTTTTTTTTTTTTTTTTTTTTTTTTGGTGTAACCCAGTGTGTTATCAAGAGAGAACAGCAGAGACTTTTATTTTTTTTATATTTAAATCAATAAATTTAGATTTATTTTCTATTTGTTTTAATAATCCATTTTATTTTTTAATTCTCTTAATTAAAAAAAAAAAACAAAAAAAAAACCTTTTAGACATTCCTGGCATTGCCCGGGATAAATTGAAATAATTTCTTAAATTTTTTATTCATTTACATATTTTTAAATTTAAAGTAGAACAATCCATATTATATTTTTAATTTAAAACTAGTAATCTTCCTTGCTGATTTCTAATTTTTAGATAATTATTAAAAATGTTCCATAATAGCAGTTATCTCGACAAAACTATGTAATTAAAAATAAATTTTACATAAGTACATTATTTTATTGCTAACTAGCGGGGGTACCCGGCGTTGCCCGAGTGTTTGTTTCCGGGACGGGGGGGGGGTTAAAAAATGTTATGGAAGGTAAGTAGGAAGGATCAAACCCGGAGTCATGAGTAAAAGTAGGAAAATAAAGTGTGAAAAAAAACAAAAAAAAAAAAACATCTGCAACGTTAACAGTTCGGCCACCAAGAAAAGTCCATTCCAGTTGTTTAGGAAAAAAAAAAGAAAAAAAAAAACGACTACGGTAGATCGGCGCGAACGTGAAAATATAATGTGAATTGTCCAGCACACTAACCACTACGCCACAGAGCACTGCAGCTTAGTTTAGTGATTTTAAATAACTTCACATGAAAGAACTACGAAGCCAAACCGGTGTTCTCTTCTCAACTCTTCCTTGTGAACGATCCCCAAACGGTGTTAAGTGGTGGCAGGGGGAGGAGGAATTTATTAGAGAGAAAATATTTTACCACTTTCATTGATCTTAATCAATTTTGGCCGTGACTTCTCAGCAGAAAAAGTATAGAAATCTAAGATTATCGAGGAATTTGAGAAATAATAAGCCTATAACACACCTCAGATATTGTTCTGCCGTTTGTGCATATTATATTTGCATGAAATATCTTAATTTTTAATCCTATTAATGTCAAAATCAGATGGGGAAAAAATGAGTTCATTTTATTTATATAGAGATAACATGGTACCACAACAACAAATGAAAAGTGATTAGCCAAAAGCAGAGTTTGGTTTCTCAGCTTAAATATTATGGTTTAACATTGAAAATCCAACAAGATAGTTTTATGTTATACTTCTCAGTAAACAAATGTGTCACATATGTTATCCATATGCAAAAAATTGTATTCATTTCCAAACTTTAAAAATATTTGTCAATGTTAAACATTTTTTTTTTTTTTTTTTTTCCAGAGACGTCTTTATTTCGACAATCCGACCTCAACGCAAACATTTAGTTATTGTAATGGATCATGGGATTTCTCTCAGTTTAAGCCAACTGCTGACTGCCAAAGCCGTTGCCAAACATTTGCTGGAATCTCTCTCAGAAAATGACTACGTAAGTATATCTGCCATATTTTTAATTTTTTTAATGCTGTCAATTATAAATTTCACTTCAGGTCACACTTGTCTGCACATACACTTGTTTTCTCAATCTGATATTTAAAATAAAAGGTCATGCGCACACATTTTTTCTTAGACCTATTTGTGATAATCATGGTTATATTTAATAAAAAAAAAAAAAAAAATTTCTCAGTTGGATTAATTAGGTTTTAAGAACCCCAGCAAAGCAAAATGAAAGAGACAACTTTGGATTGACATTGGTTAATGTTTGACACACGGGGCATCTGTAAACAAAGAGATCAGGGTTTCCCAAACTTCAGGACACCATGGAGCTCCTGAGCAGTGCAAAGGTTTTTTTTTTTACAAAGCACCAACAAGATAATTTCTGAAATAAGTATGAAAAACATCACTAAAATTTTAACTTACACTTTTTTTACAAAGGAGTCACCACGTATAAAAGGCCCGGAGGATAAGGGTTAATGAGTGTACAGTGGTCAAAAGGGACATGTAGTAATCATTAGTAGTGGAAATTTAGTAAATTGGATTACTTAAGGGGAACGGCTCAACAAGAATTTGTTTATGTTGAACTTGAAAACAAGCATATTGTAGTCAGCTGAAAAGCAGGAAAACAGAACAGAGGTCCATAGGTGTGCAGTTCTAAGAAAAAAAGCTTTGTTCATGGAATCTACGTTTAGGTACAAATAAAGAGTGGTGGAAATTATTGATAGTGGTTTCAACTAGACGAGTGTCTTTCAGGAAAGTCAGGACAGAGGAGACTATAGATTGGAGCTCAAACGAGCACTTACCATGAAAATACCGATAAAGCAGAGACAGGCTCGCAACGTCTCTTCTGTGGGTAAGAGATTGCAGAGAAGAGATAAGGGGATCCCCCACTAGGTTAAAAAATCTATTTTGAACTCTGCCAAAGCAGGATAAGCTACTTCTAGTAGCTTCTGCCCAGATGTAGCACAGTACTCCATCCTTGGACATACTTGGCTCTTATACAGGTAGAGAATTGCATCAGCAGTGAGATATCTACTGGAGTGGTAGAATGATCCCACCATTTTTCCAGCAGCCTTGGCAACAGATTTGATGTATGTGTTCCATCTCAGATCATGAGTAAAGGGCAGAACTAGAAGTTTGTCAAAACATGGAGCCTCGTCAAGACAAGAGCCATTCATTTCGATTGATGCCAGACGGGGATCAAAGTATTGATGATATAAAGACAGAAGTTTGGTTTTAGATGCATTAAAATCAACCAGCCACCTTTTTCCCCATTTCATCATGTGATCAAGATCAGAGGAGAGAGAATCAGAGAACTTGGTCAATTACGGCCTTTGAAGTGTTGTCATAGATGGTAGTGTCGTCAGCATAAATGTCTATAAATGATCTTAGGGTGTGATTTGGAAGATCATTTATGTAGATCAGGAAGAGAGTTGAGCCTAGGTTGAACCTCTGAAAGACTTCAGCATTAATACCGTGAGCTTCTGATTTCTGCCCATCAACCACTACTCTTATGAACCTATCAGAGAGAAATGATTTAATAATTGCAAATATATTTCCAGCTATCCCATAACTGGAGATTTTGTGAAGTAGACCTTTATGCCATACCCTATCAAAGGCCTTTGATATGTCAAGGGCAATTGCCCCAGAAAGGAAGCCTCCATTGAGAGATTCGCTGATCCTATGAGATATAATTGTTACCACATCTGCTGTAGATCTAGCAAAACGGAAACCATATTGCATGTCACTGAGGAGGTTATTTTTGATGAGGTGGTTAAGTACTTCTCTATCTAACATGGATTCCAGCAACTTATGATGCACAAGAGACTGATTGGTCTGTATTGAGAGGGAGATAAACGATCACCTGAATTTTTAAATACGGGACATACCGATGATGTTTTCCAGGTTGTTGGAAAGCAATTGTTCTCCCCGTTTGTGATTTTACTATATTCTCGTATATACAACTATTTTTTAATTTTTGATTAATCAAAAATTGTTGCATTTTTGTTAATTTATTTAAAATTTATTTTTTCATGAACCGTCCTGAAACTTTTTACTCCTATAGTTATGTATTCTATCTCTTTCTTGTAAAAATAGATCAGTAATTAAATGTCTGCAGCCATTTAATGGTTCTATATAAAGCATTTGATTCTCTTTAAAAAAGGGCTTTCAGAGCCCATCAGTCATATTTTTTTCTCACAAGGTTGATTTTTAATCTAGGGAAAGATTTATTTTTCCTGAAGTCCTTGAAACCTAATTGATCCTTTCAGTTTTTAGAGACAATGGATACCCCTTGAGAATGCATTTAGTTACTAGTCCACTTTGATTTGGAGGAGTAGTACTTGTCTATGTGCTATCTATGGATGAAATAGAATTTTTCCAGGACACAACCTTAAACTACCTTGGACACCCTTGGGAAAGGTATCACCTTTATCCCAACCTAAAATTCAGCTTTTTTAGTGCATTCTTGTCTCCCCTATTTCAAAACTCTATCAACTACCCAAGACAACATCACCCCCACCCTCCCAGCTATGGCAAAAACTGGTTCTGGTGGTGAGGCCCAATTTAGGAACTTAGTAAGTGGAGAGTCATCCCTTATTTACTTCTATTCCCACATCCAATCATAGTACATGTGATGACCGCCGCTATCAATTCAATAAAACTATCATTTATAGAGTTTGCTTGGCCAAATAGTTTGATGTAATGAGGTGACGTTGAGGAGAAAACCATTTAATTTGACCAAATAAGGAGAAGATGGGAAAAAACAACACAAAAATTATACCGTGACTAAATAAGATGTTGAGAAAAAAAAAATTGTTTCATTAGACCAAATAAGGAGATGCTTGAAAAAAATTCATTTAACTGCAGTTGCAGATTGCGGCTCCATTATAGGACTTTTATAGATATTAGTGTTGTAATGATTAATCAGTATTATGAATCAGAAAAATCAAAACTTTGGTGGAGTATTGGAATTGGAAAATCTGTGCCTATTTTCTGATCCCCAAAATGATTCTTTTGTTTTTGTTTGTATATGTTTAAAAAATTTCCATTGCTGATTATAATGATAAAATGCTAAATATTCATGCATTTTAATCTGCCAGCGAAACTATAATCTAGGTACCCCCACCCCATTGTATTTTTCTGTTTGTGAAAATATATGCACATATATGCGTTTTTATGATGCTGTTAGAAGATACTGGCTTCTTTACCCAAAATGCACCACAAAAAATAAAAACAAAAAAAAGCAGCTTTAGCGTTAAATATTTAGAGATTTTAAAAGAATCCAAATTGTTAATTGTATCAGAATCTGGAATTTAGAATGGAATCGGTAACTGTATCAGAATTGGGGGAAAATATTGGAATCATCCCATCATTAATCGGTATGTGTGTTGGGACGATTAATTGGGAATCTGAAAAATTGGAACTTTTAATGGTATCGGAAAAAATTTGTACCTATTTTCCAATGCCAAAAATGATTCCTTTAATTGTCTTTTTTTTTATTTGATTATTTTAATTAATATATTTTTATTTGATTTTGTTTAAAACAAAAAAAAATCTTCCACTGTTGGTATTAATGTTAAAATAGTAAATACTATAAAACTAAAATCTGCAGGCTATCCCCCCACAAGTGTATCTTTACGTTCAACAAAATATCTGCACATTTAACATGTTTTTACTATAATCTGGAAAAAATAACAACTCTATGGTTAGATATTTAGAGATTTATAAAGAATCAGAAGGGTTTGTATTACTGTACACATAGATTCGAAAAAGTTGTCAAAAAACAAATATAGAACAAATAAATGTTATCAAAGGCAAGATAAGTTACTTTTGTACCTAACTGGATATATTTTTTGTGTTTCAAAATGGCAGCCGACTCTCTCTCGGAGAGGGTACGTTTGGGAAAAGGTATTATAAATAATAAACTAGACAAAATACTGTTAGAAATTCGCTCAATATATGTTACCGTGACATAAGTTGACATGTATTCGGTTGTTTTCTAACAGTATTTTGTCTAGTTTATTATTTATAATACCTTTTCCCAAACGTACCCTCTCCGAGAGAGAGTCGGCTGCCATTTTGAATTTTCCAATACATCGGTAAACACTGCATGTTTTTCGAGCTGAATAAACATGTTACACTGAATAAAAACACAAAAAATATATCCAGTTAGGTACAAAAGTAACTTATCTTGCCTTTGATAACATTTATTTGTTCTATATTTGTTTTTTGACAACTTTTTCGAATCTATGTGTACAGTAATACAAACCCGAATCAGAATCAGTAACTGTATTGTGTGTGGGGAGGGGGTATTGGAATTGTCGCATTACTAATAGATATCTGATGTTTCTCAAGACTGAAAGGAGGCTTTTATTAAATTTTCACAGCTGATAGAAACAGCAACTTGTGATTGTCAGTAGAAAAATGTTATTGCTGAAAAATAAGTGGATGAAAAACTTTTTCTTAATAATATACCAAACAAAAACAGGAGAAAATGAGAAGTTACTCAAGCAAAACATATTTATCCTGTGTGAGGCTCAAGTTACTTCATTAATATCTTTACAAAGAAAACATTGACTCAATTACTTTTTGCACTGATGCATACATTAGACATTACTTTTTTTTTTTTTTATATCAGTGTGAGGGAATGTCTTTTCTATCTCATCGTTCCATTAACACATACACTGCTCTTGTGGATATACTTGCTTAAACAATTAGGCCTTTTTTATTTTTACTTTTTTTTTTTTCTTACTTTTTTTTTTTTAATACAAATAAAAAAATTTGTCAAATCTCTTTGTTCGTTTTAACAACTTGATTTTTCGTTTTCTTTATTGTCTCCTCGTTATTCATGTATTTTGTCACATTGCTTCAAACTATTTATTTGCCATCAGCTAAGAAATCTAGTGTTGCCCGGGAACGAGAGTAATCCTGGTGCTGTTGGATATGTCGTCACTGATTTGAGGGAGATAATTCTATGTTACTAAGGCATTAGCATACAGTGGGCACCCACTTTTTGGTCACTTTAGCTTCCTATTTTGTATGTTTGTTTTTTCTTATTAGTTCTTGCGAAAAAAAAAAAATTATTTTTATTTAAAAGAAACAAAAATTCAAATCGAATCCAAGATTCTTCAGGAAATATCACAAAAAATTTAGTACAATCGTTTGATTAAAAAACAAAGCCTTTCTTTCATCTTCACTTTTTTAAGTTTAAAATTAATTAATTTTTTTTATGCAACAATTTGGGACGCTAAAAACAACGCAAAACATTTAATATTACAAAAACATTAATAACAAAAAGAAGCTGATATTTTGGCTTGGCAATGAATTCTCTGGAAAAGAATGCAACGCTAATTGCAGAGTGAAATGTAATATTTATTCAACAAGTTAGACGATTTTTTAATGAAACAAAGTTTATAATATTAGGTAAAAATGTTCTAGAAGACTAACTAAAGACTTGCTTTTTGAAAGTTGATTTTTTAGAAGTATTCCACTTTTTACTTGATGTTATAAACTTTGTTTCATTAAAAAGTCATTGAACTTGTTTAATAAATGTTTTTGTAATGTTAAATGCTTTGCATTGGTTTTAGTGTCCCAAATTCTTGTATGAAAAAAATGAATTAAAAAAGTTTTACACTAAAATTTATGCCTACAGAATTTAAAATTTAAATAATTTAAAATAAAGTAAAAATAAAAATAGATAAATTAAAATGTTTGCATCGAAAAACGTTCTAAATGAAAAAGCTTTAAACCGTAAAAAAATGAAACGGAAAGAAAAACTAAATAATGACAAAAATGATAAGTAAAAGTTTTTTTTTTTTTTTTAATTAATCATATTAAAAACTTTTGTCGAACTTATTTAATAAATATTACATTTTACTCTGCAATTCACGTCACATACTTTTCCAGAGAATTCATTATCAAGCTTAAATATCAGCTTCTTTTATTTTTTTGTTTTTGTTTCTTTTAAATAAAAATTAAAATATTTTTTTCCCACAGAAACTAATAAGAAAAAAAAAACAAACATACAAAAAAAGGAAGCTAAAGTGGCCCAAAAAGTGGGTGCTCACTGTATGCTCATGCCTTAGTAAAATGGAATCTCCCTCAGATCAGTGATGACATATCCAATAGCACTGTAATCCTTAGATACGAGAGTTGTTCCAAAAGTAAAGCCTCCTATTTTTTAACTCAAGAAGTTGAAGAGCTATCAAGACGGGAGTGGTACCATTAAAACGAGTGACCGTTTGTGCTCCAGAATTTATTTTTCTACATAGTCACCACCATTCTCAATGCACTTTTGCCAGGAATTCAATGACACATCTATGCCTCTGACACATGTCCATGACGATGGACTTAACGCTATATGGAATGAAAATATCATATTCCAAAAAATTGCGTAAATTGGTCAAGTAGTTTCTTTTTATAAAGAAAATCATTTTTAAACAATTTTAAGTGATTAATGGTAAATCGTAGGCATTACAACATAAATCTCGCAAGTTTGAATTATTGTGGAGTTATCTGCTTTTGTTTCTTCAAGATGGTGACACAAGATAGTCTCATTTTGTTTACTCCAATTATTTTAGACAGAAAAAGTACTCTAATTTAAAAATGAAATACAAACACAGATATCACACACACAAAGATTGTATATTTTTCAGAAATTTCTCCAATATATTTCACCTTGTCTTTTATATGTACAAAATACTGTTATGTGAAAATAAAATCAAAATACATTGTTCTAGAATTTCATCATATTATTGTGGATACAAGAGTTATGTTCCTTTATCACAAAAATGTTTGTTTTATTAACGATATTCAGAACCGTTTGACAGTATTGTTTTAAGTCTTAATATTGATTTTGTTGTTAGGTTGGAGTAATTGGCCTCGCAGATTTGCCAACATATCCGCGAGCAGATTCATGTCTACCTCACACCATGGTCCAAGCAACATATGAGACACGACTTTACTTCAACAAATTTCTAGATGGTCTCAAAAAGGAAAAGGGTAAGAGAAAATTTTTTTTAAATTAAAAAAAATTTATTTGTTTATTTTAGATTGTTGCTCTCATCTCAGTCATTATGTAACAATATGTTTAGCGTGATAAATCAATAGGTTACACAGGATAAGGTTAGTCACTATTGGGCTGAGTGGTGTAGTGAACTGGAAGTCATTTTTGGAAGTGATATGAGATGTATTAAAAAGAAAGATTAGTGACACTTTTTAGTTTTGTCAGTGAGATGACAGAGGTGTTTTATAAGGACTCGTCTTCTCTAAAAGGGGATTATGTTGAAAGAAGACTCATAATATGTAATTGTCTAAGAGGAATTAAAAAAAATTAAATTAAGAAAATCATTGAATCTTAAAAGGTAATGCATTGTTGTTATTGCACATTGCTGACTACTGCGGAAATAGAGATGCAGCTTCTACTACTACTACTACTACTACTATCCACACCCAACATCATAGTGACACATATTCCTACCATTGTTTCTAGACAAAACTAGTCCACACATGCTAGCTATATTTGTTTATGTGGTGAAAATTTGTTTTCTGTGTTACAGATGATTTAGAGCTGTGATTTCCCTTAAAAGATAAGTGTTTGCAATTGTTATATTTGCAAAACTTTGGTCATTCTATTAAAATTATTGTATTAAAAAAGATTAGTCAGGGTCCTTGAATTTTGACTTTTGCCATAAAAAGGCCTTATTTCTATTATTACTTTGAAAAATCTTAAAAAATATGGAAAATGTTTGAAAATATCTTAAATTGTATTCTTTGTCCAGTAAAAATGTGTTGCAATGTTAAAAATCAAATCGAAATAAATACTATTATATTATTTTTTTAAGTATTAATAGAAATACCATTAAAAATATTTTTTAAATATTGAAAATAAAATCAAAATACATTGTTCTGAAATTGCATCATATTATTGTGGATACAAGAGTTATGTTCCTTTATCACAAAACTATCTGATGTTTTCCACATAACATTAGGTAGTTTTGTGATAAAGGAACATAATTCTTGTATCCACAGTACCGGAAATTAAAACTTTAATAGTAAAGTGAACACAGTGTAGACTGATCTATAATAAGGGAAATAACATTTAATCATGCTTGGTTGAGCAAATATAAGTGGGTCAGGGAATGTAAATATGATTATCGACAGACATATTGTTTTGTATGTAAGTTAAAATGAAAATAACTTTTCCTGTTGTCAATTGGATGTCTTCAAGTCCAACGTAAACAAATTCCTGATGAACCGCCCCCTTAAGTAGACACTCTAAAATATACACAATAACGTACTGTACTTATAATAACCCTTATCCCTGAGTGGCTTCCGAGCCTTGATAAGTGGTGACCACCTTGTAAAAAAAAAAAAGAAGTTTTTTGGTTTATTACATTGTTTATATATAAAATTTGTTTTCAAAACTTGAATTTTGTCTCAAGAAGACCTTGAAAAACTTTGAAAAGTCCTTGAAAATTAACATTGAAAACCGGAGATAGAGATGCAGCTACTATTACTATCGACACCCAACATCATATATTACGACCATTGTTTCCAGACAACACTATTCTACACATGCTGGCTATATTTGTTGGTGCAAGTCTATAAATGGTCCACAAGTAATCTTTTTTACAATAAAAATCTGGAAAAAATCTTTATAATGTACGTACTTGTCACTGCATGAAGATGTCATATTCCAAAAATCATGTAAATCGATCAAGTAGTTTTTTTTTTATTTTTCTTTAAAAAAAAAAAGTACTTCACTTATTAAAGTCTGTTTTCAGACGAACAACAAAAAAAACTAGTGTTTTCCACATTCTCTGTATTAAAAGAAGTCAATTTATTTATTATCTCTAAAAATCGTAAAATTTGATTTTCTTCTTCTTCAAAAAAAAAAAAAAAGTACTTCATTGATAAAATATTCGATGGTCTGCATGTACTGCCCTTGTTGACCCATATTTCCACCAGGAGTCGTTAGTGGCGTTATCTCTCAAACAAGATGGCGTCTGGCTTTTTCTTCGATGAAACGTCCGATAATATTTGATTTTCTTAAATAAAAAAAAAACCTACTTGATCGATTTACGTGATTTTTGGAATATGACATCTTCATGCAGTGACAAGTACGTACATTTTAAAGATTTTTTCCAGATTTTTATTGTAAAAAAGATTACTTGTGGACCATTTATAGACTTGCACCTATTTGTTTATGTGGTGAAAATTCATTCTCTATGTTACAGATAACTTAGAGCTGTGATTTCACTTAAGAAAGATATGAGTTTACGATTGTTATATTTGCAAAACTTTGGTCATTCTACTCTCAAGCTTTGTTTTAGTTTATTTTATCACAATTGGTAAACTTATAGGAATCTGTTATCTAATCTGCTCGGATAAATTGCTTACCGTTGAAATATCTAATCTCAGTTAAATTTTTCGAAAGTTTCTTCATTAGAAGAAGGCATGCACGTACAACATCCAAAACATTGTGGAAGTGACACTAATCACATTGAGAACAGGAGTAAATTATGTGAATAAAAAACGATACTTTATCTCTGAAATATCATCAAAAATAATTTTATTTAAAAGAAATTATAAGGTTAACCATTTAGTTATTGTCCAAAATTCTCCCCTATTAAAAAAGCTAAAGTTATAGAAACTGCAATTTTGATGTCAAATGATGAAATACAGTATTTTTATGCAAGCCACAAATGTACTTGTAACGGATAAATGCATCTTGTGAGCTGAAGTTTTTATATACCTAGAAGACAGGATCGAGTGCTACCAGATTAGCTTGTCTGAAGATACTGGCTTCCTGACCTAAAATATATCAAACATTTATAATATTGTTTTCTTGCAAAACTCAATCATGTTCTATAAAGATTATTGTCATTTCTTGTTTAAAATATCTGAGTGGTATATTAAAACATATTTTTTTTTTGTATTTTCAATAGCTGCAGCCAATCATTCATTGGGTTTCCAATATGCATTTGAAATGATTGAAAACTCTGTCATGATGAAAGGTAAGTAGAATTTTTGGTATTTGTGTGTATAAAAAGGCACCTGTGTCTGATATGAACGAATATCACTATTAAATTTATCACCGGCAAATAGTTCTTAATAGTTATTAAGATCTTTATTATCCAATGTATTCCTATTGTTTTCACTGGTTGCCATTCTTAACAGGGAGAGAAGATGTTTTGTATTGCTTGGAGCATGCATCAAGTATCTTATGTAACAATAAAAAAATGGCGGCCACTTTAAAGTATTAGATAAAACATGGGAATATGAAGGTCTTAATGTCATAAATATTACTTGCCGGCAACAAATTTAACTGTGATATTCGTTTATATCATACCTGAATACATTTACAAATCAATTTTTTAAAGGTAAGTCTTCATTTGGTTCTTTAGAGCATAATGACAAAAATATTCTAATACTGAGTGGTGCTCTCCATCAAAGAGGTCCTCGCACTAACTCGGCAGTTGTTAGTTTGTTGAAATGATGAATTCAGTCTCAGCTCTGGCATGATTCCAGGGATCCAGTCAAAAGAATCCTCTTTAAAACCTTCTGACAACACGTGACTTCTTTTGAAATATTTCTCTGGCAAAGATATCATAAATTTAAAATTGTGTGAATAATTCAACTACTCCGTATACTCTGACCTCCTCTTCTTCCTCTTAATATCCTCATCCATCTTCATGGCACAAAGTTTTTTGACTTTGTTGGTAGCTTAAGCAAAATTGTTTTTGTTTTATGTTAAATGTGTGTGTGTGTGTTAGGTAAAGATGTTATTTAAAATTTATCTCGTTGTTCTCATTTAATTAATTTTGTTACACTTTTAATCATGTAACAAAAAGACAGAATTTGGTTTGAAAAAAAAAATGTCATTTTATAATGTGTGAAATAGATTTTTTAAAGTTTTAATAAAACTTCATCTGTGCCTAGTCAACTGAAAACTGTTAAAAGTATGAAATACTAAAATAAAAACTATCGTCTCTTATGAATCTTTTATTTTCATTAAAAGTGTTTGTGATTTATTCAAATTAATTTGAATAAAATTTCCTTGTAAGACATTTTGTAATAGATTTTTGATTAATATCTCTTGGAATTCATTTTGGTTATTTAAAAATTTGACTTACTACAAAAATATAGACAAATCTTTATGATGTATGCACCCATCATGGAACGAAAATGTCATATTCCAAAAATTACATAGATTGATCAGGTAGTCTTTTTTTTTTTTTTTTTTTTTTTTTTTTTTTTTATAAATTAAGAAAATCAAATTTTTCAATTTTTAGTGATTAATTTTGATAACCATTGTTTACAAATAAAGGGAGACAAACTCTATTTGACCTATTAAGATCCAAATCAGTCTTGTACTGAATACAATTTATTCTTAAAATCACTAAAAATCCTTTAAAAAAATTATTTTATATATATATATATATATAAAAAAAAAAAGCAAAACTGATCAATTTACCTAATTTTTGGAATATGCCTGGGAATATGCTTTTTTCTATGACGAATATGTAAATCAAAGATTTTTTTTTTTTTTTTTTAAATATAATTCTTAATAAGTACCCTCATTAAAAAAAAAAAAAAAAATTTTTTTTTAAATCTTTCTACAGAAAAAAATGACCGCGTGATGATCATGTACATTAGCCGTGGTTTGTTATCGTCTTTAACGGAAGCGAGAGACGTGTTGGATACCATTGCCTATCACAACAATAAGTTGCACTTCAATGTAATCATCAACACGTATGCTGTGATTGACGGTAAGATTTTTATTTTTGATATTCATTTTTTTCTTTTTTTAATCACAATATTTTGCAAAGCTTTGATTCGCTCAATTTCAAAATCTAAATGAACAATGTTGTAGTGTGCCCATCTACAGGTAGTAAAAACCTCTTCCACGCATAAGGACCATGAGAATAGGTCTCTTGGTGGTTATACTCGAGTCTTGTATTCATGGCAGTCGGACTGACGTATACCAATACTCTTGATTTTTTATTTGCTTTTCGGTTCAGTGGGTTCAATATGTTTTTTTTCCACTTTGTGTTTTTCGGGACCCCAACAAAGAAAGATTTCCAATTCGTTAATTATACAATCTTCTAAATACTCAATTATTATAAACTTTTGCATATAAACAACTTTGCACCTGACTTTTTTTTTTTTAAATTTTTATTTATGAAATTCTTTGTATGTATAAGAGTTATTCTAATTGGCATGAGACAGTGATCCAAACCTGAACTAGCGGGCTGTTTGGTGTTGCCTGGTTGTATGCTTAAATATGATATTTTAATGTATGATTATTATATTGTACCCACTATATATATATATAGTAATGATTTCAAAAGTTAAAAAAAAAAAAAAAAAAAAAAATGACTTGGATGCTATCAGCTAGAATTGAAACCAAAATGGTTAGCACTCCAGCCTTAGTTGTTACTGTTTGAGCTATTGTCAAAATAATTAAAAATGAACAGACTTTAACATAGAAGTGTATATTTGTGCATGCTACAAGAGCACTTAAAGTTTACTTATGCCTGCTAAGTTCCAATTTTTTTCAATTTTGTACTACTTAGCAGCTATTTTTACCAGTTTATATATATATATATATATATATATATATATATATATATATATATATATATATATATATACACACAACAGTCTGCAGAAAATGCAATTATTTGACCCGCCTTGCATCACTGAGAGGATGCAGTTTGAAAAGAAAAAAATGGAGGTAGACAAACACACATACATAGTAAATTATGTGTGTACTTTTTAACATAAGAACTTTTTAACATAAAATCATGACCAAGGTCTGCCCATTACACATATCGTTTCTGTTTGATATGTATTGTTTTTATTTATGTATTCGTTTATATATATAGCTGCCTTAGCCCCCCCCCCCCTATTTTGTGATTGATAGGTTTTTTTTTTTGGTTTTTTTTTATAACTATTTTATACTATATAAAAAATCTTTTTCATCCAAAAGAGAATTCTGGATAAGAACTACAATTGTCATCTTTTTGAATGAATGAAAAGTGTGAAAAAGAATTAATGTTTGGAAATAAAGTGTTATTTAAAAAAAATTAATATGGATAAAAGTCGTTACAAATGTTGATGGTTTGAGAAGAAAAGATTGAATTTGTTAATGAAAAATGTTTCCAAATTATCAAATTAAAGACATTATTACACTAAAATAAAAAGAATGAATGGGGATTGCTTTTAAGCATCACAAATGTTTTGGAGTTCCAATCTATAAGATTTGAAGACTATCTACAAAAAAATAATTTAAAGTGTTTCATAAGTGTTTCATTTCTGTGCGCAATTCTTTAATCTCTATGAAACGAACCAACAAGAAACTTGCACTAAAGTGTTTTATGCATAAAATATTAATTTAATTATATAAATAAAATGTTTTGCAAAATTATTGTAAGCCAGAGCAAAGAAGGTTTTGTATATATCTCGTGTATTTGTACTGAACTTGAATGATGTAAGAAAATTTCAAAGTTGTAATGGATAATCTAGTTTACATGAGACAAAAATTAATGAGAAATATAAATTAGGAAATCTTGATAAATGAAAAACAATTAAAATTTTCCTTTTCAAGACTTAACATTCTGATATTTATTTCCATTTTAGATGCCAAGCCGATAATGTATGAAAAGAGTTTTCTACAAGACATTGCTGACCAGAACTATGGCAAATATGATGTGCCCTTGGCAAACTCCTCTTCAGTTTTGGTAGGTCAATTTATTAGATCTGTTTGTGTGTATGGGTATATATATGTGTGTGCATATAAACAACATTATTTTTGCATCAACGTAATATATATATATATATATATATATATATATGAAATAGTATTGTATGTGGATGACACACACACACGTCACTCTGATGAGTCATAGACGATGAAACACGTGTCAGTGGATAGTTATATTTTAAAAATAATATATATATATTTCACCTTTTATTCATACCAGTCCTTTAATTTATGAAGCTCAATATAACTACAAAGCATATGCAAATAAATGACAAAAAAAAAAATGAGCATTTCAGCATACTTAAAGAAATAAATGGTAAGATAGCCAACATCTTGAAATTTGGAATATAAACTTTTGTCATATATATATATACCTACCTGGCATTGCTTGGGGAGGTCTTTCTTTTTTTGTTTCATCTATCTTCTTTTTAATCACTTTTTTTTTTTTTTTTTTCAAATTAATAAAAAAATTTTTTTTTAATTTCATAACTTAATGTGATATAGTTTGGCCATTAAATCATTAATTGAACCAAATTGTTATAAAACTATCACTCATATTAAGGTAATGTTTAAAGTCACATTTTATAAAATGATTGGATGTAAAAGTTTACAAAACTTTCAATCTTAATATATGAGGATCAGTTAAGAATTTTAAAACCAGTTTAAAGGACTTTTAAATTTTGAAAGAGTCACAAAATAATTCTTTTTTGTCACTATTAATAAAAGATAAAATGGCTAACTTAAAAGGCGTTGTGGTGGATTTAATTTCCAAATTATTTTTGTAAATAGAATAAAATTTCTTTTAGCTTACACTATTGCAGTTTTAATTTCAGTAAATAACCAATTGATAGTAAATAAAAAAAGCAATGTCTAAGTCACATAGTGGCGAGCAAGTCGGACACATGAAAGGTAGTCACAGACTTTTTTTTTTTTTAAATATAGAGATAAGAATTGTTTTCTCAATTGTTTGTTTTTAAACTTTTTTGTCTAAATAAATCGATGTAAAATTTTAGGCTGTTTCATTTTGGGACAGATTCCCTCAATCATTGGTATAAAATTACAGGATTTCTTTTTTGTAACAAACTGATTTTCATTTTTGTTTGTCCAGCGAGGAATGATGATGGCCATTAACAAAACAAAAGATCTCAGTTCCACTGTCGGCAAGTTTTACTTACCCCTCAACCAATCAGACAAGTATCTGCCTGTCTTCTCTTTGCCGTATACAGATGAAGCTGACAAAGGTAAGCCAGTTGAAATTCAGTTTTAATGACCATTTTCAAAGTAGGTGAGTAATCTATGGTCCATGGTTGATTTACATTCATATTGTCCAGTTTTCATCTCTAAAAAAAAATTAGTCTTCTAGATTATATTTCTCACAATATAGAATACCATTTTTGTTTATTATACACACACACACACACACACACACACACACACACACATGGTGTCCATAAAGTCCATGTGCACCTTAAAATATTTATAATTTTATTTGTGATTGCAATAAAAATAACATGTAAAAAGGATTTGATTTTGGAACAATTCATTTTAAAATTGCACACGGACTTTATGGACACCCTGTATATATAGGCAAAAGAAGCTTTTATAGAAAAATACTACAATAACATTTTTGAAATGTAGTTTATATTCTTAGAAATACTAACTTAATTTAATATATTGCATAAATAAATAGCATAAATCCAAGCATAAAAGTAAAAATTAGAATAATTGATGGATAAAACCAACTGTTTTGTTTCTTTTTGTAAATGAGATATTTGTATTTCAGCTTTGACTATGAGCATAAGTCAAGCGTGTATCCATGATGGAGATTTGATTGGTGTTGTTGGTGTGGACCTTCACATGGAAGACATTGCTCAGGATATCACCTATTTTAATCAAGAGGAAGACTCTTATGCATTTATCATCAACACAGATGGTAAGAAACGAATTACCTCTCTTTTCTTTTCTTTCCTCACTTGAACATCTATTTTTCAAATTAATAACTTCATTTTGTTTTAATAATCCGAAATGACTTTTATAAAAACTAATTGCTGGTTGTCCAGAATTTCCCCTACACCAAAAAAGCAAAAATACATAAAGATGTTTATGATGTATGGAATGAAATGATCATATTCTGAAAATCACATAAGTTGATCAGATAGTTTTTTTCATAATAAAGAAAATCATTTTAAACCATTTAAAGCGATTGAGAAATCGTAGGCATTACAAGGCTGATTACGCAAATTTGAATTTTTTTTTTAAAGACAGCCCCCCCCCACTTACTCATAAAATTTTATTTTCTTAAAAATAATTTTCTTTATAAAAATAAAACTACTTCATCAATTTACGTGATTTTTGAAATATGTTATTTTCCTTCTGTCATAATTATGTACATCATGCCAAGTTAAAATTTTTTTTGTTTTTTAATATTGGTAGAATTCTGTACAAGAACTAACTCTTATATGGATTAAAATACTTTAACAAAATAGTCTGAAATTTAGAGAAATTTGGAATGTTATTGTGACTAGAATAATATTGCAAACTCCATAATCATCAGTATTGTTATTATTATGGTAGTAGTATTAGTTTAGTTATTATTATCCTTAATATTATAATTGATAATAATCATAATAATAATCATCATCACTACTTTGTGAAGTGAATATGGAAGTAAACTGAGGACCTGGAGTGCAAAGTTCGAATCCTGTCAGTTCTATAGTACTGCTGTCACTATAAACATTGGCAACATTCACAGAGCTCTTTCTTTGAGATTTGATTGGATTAACTAATGCAACAACAAAATCGAACTGATTCATACAAATAATCTTTTTTTACTGATCATATTGATAGAGTGGTTGAGAGTTGTTGGGATAGATGTAAAACAGTTGAGGTAACAAGTCCAGTTCACAGAGAAAAACGAGATGAAGTGATAAAAATGAACTTTGAAAAAAAAAGAGATAAAGACCTGGCCAGAGATAGGTTAGTTTGGAAGTTAATTTCTTATGCCATTATATAAAATGGACATTAAACCGAATATAATAATGCCAGCCACCATGTCAGCAGGATTGAACTGGCTTCCTATAAAGGAGGAAGTTTTATGGGAATGTCAAATTCACAAGCAGTCCCCAGTCGCATGTATGTCCCGGTCAAAGGAGATGAAGATGTTATGTTTTTGCAGTTCTTGCAGGAGGGGGGTATTACAAGATTGGAATTTTATTTTGATTTATGTATGAAAAATAGTGTTACATAAATGGCCTACATTTTCAGCTTCACAAACAAGCTTTTTGTAAGGTGTTTCCTACGACTGTTTTTTGCATCTGAGGCTTTATGGAATAAATCTTCTGTTTTTATGTTTGCTCAAAATTGTTGCATAGTTTGAGGTTTATTTACATACACATTTTAAGATGTGTCTCTCCCACTCCTGGTGCGGCCAAATTTATTATTGTAGTCTTAGTAGGAGGATAGCTAACATTTAAGAGGCGCATATATCCAAACAAAAAAAAGAAAAAACCCAGCAAAACACTTCACCAAAGACACTAACTCCAACAAAAGATAAACCCTCTACTTCTAAAGAGATGGAAATAGAGGAAAACTAAACAGCCTCATGGATAGAAATAAAACACAACAAATTATCCAATGGAATTGTCGTGGAATAAGATCTAACTATAATGAACTTCTTATACTTATCTCACTCTTCAACCCAGCCATTGTTTGCTTACAAGAAACCTTCCTACAAAACAATAACCATTTTAAAACACCAAACTATGAACAATACAACTATTTCCATAACACAGGCCTTCATACTAATGGAGACACCTCAATTCTTGTAAGGAATAACATACCTCAAAGCAATTTCTCTGTCAAAACAAATCTCCAAGCAATTACAACTCAAGTCACATTACACAAAACAATCATAATCTGCTCAATATACCTCCCTCCTCATGAATCAATAAATGAAAATGAACTAGAAAATTTAATAAAACAACTACCTTCACCATTCATTCTCCTAGGAGACTTTAACTGCCACAGTACGTTATGGGGATGTGAAGTCACAAACTCAAAAGGAAACAAAATTGAACAATTAATTAACAAAAATAACTTGTGCCTTCTCAATCAAAAAAATCCCACATACTTAAATCCAACAAACGGATCAACTAGTGCCATTGATCTTACCATGTGTGATCCATCAAGCTTCTTGGATTATACATGGAGCACTTACGAAGAACCCTGTGGAAGTGATCACTTCCCTATTATAATCAATTACAGTAACTCCATCCAAAACCACATACCCAGGTGGAACATAAACAAAGCCAACTGGGCCGAATTTAAAGAATTTTGTTCACTAAAATTAACAGAACATCAAATCCAAACAATAGAAGAATTCACGCAAGTACTCATAATAATAGCCAAAAAATGCATACCCAAAAATTCTCCTCCTGGAAAAAAAAAAAGAAATCATGGTTCAATCCAGAATGTAAAACGGCCATTAGACAGAGAAAGGCAGCCTGAAGAAAATTTAAAAAACAACCCACAATGAACAACTTAATAGAATACAAACACCAAAGAGCTAAAACTCTAAAAACAATTAAAGAAATCATTAAAACTACTTCTCAAAATTTATAATAAAATATGGGAAACAAGATTTCCCAACTTCATGGAAAATTGCAACAATAATACCGGTACCCAAATTGGGAAAAGATACATCAAACCCAGAAAACTACAGACCAATAGCTCTCACAAGCTGCCCATGCAAAACGTTCGAAAGAATGATTAACTACCATCTTATATGGTATCTAGATGATAACAAAATAATTTCTAAAATCCAGTGTGGATACCAAAAAAATCGAGGATGTATAGACCACATCATTAACCTCGAAAATTACATCAGAGAAGTTTTTATCAATAAGGAACACATAACATCTGTTTTTTTCAATCTTGAGAAAGCATATGAAACTACCTGGAAACACGGTATCATGAAAGATCTCCACAACATTGAACTAAGAGGCAGACTACCTGAATTTATAAAAAACTTCCTAACAGACAGATCTTTCCAAGTTCGCATATAGACTCAACTTTATCAGACCCACAAAATCAAGGAGTGCCCCAAGGCAGCATATTATCAACACCTATCTTTAACATAAAAATCAATAACATTATAAAAGAACTCTCTCCTGATATACATAGCTCCTTATATGTAGATGACTGCTCAATCAGCTACAGATCTAAATACACTCACACTATTGAAAGAAAACTACAACATAACATAAATAAAATTAATAAATGGGCAACTAAAAATGGTTTCAAATTCTCCAAAACTAAAACAAAATGCATCCATTTCTGTAACCAACGCAAACTCCATCCTGACCCAACCTTACAGATAGAAGGCGAAAAAATTCCATTCGTAAACGAACACAAGCACCTGGGAACCATTTTTGACAAAAAACTAAATTTCATTCCACACATCAATCACATCAAAACCAAATGTAATAAAGCATTACAACTCCTACGAGTCATTGCCCATACAGATTGGGGAGCTGACAAGAACACACTACTCAAACTATATAGAGCATTAATTAGATCAAAAATAGATTATGGTAGCTTCATATATCAATCCACCAGAAAGTCATATCTAAAAACCCTCAACACAATATGCGACTCCGGACTAAGACTAGCACTAGGAGCATTTCCAACCTCCCCTGTAGAAAGGCTGTATGCAGAAGCACATGAAACTCTTCCAATGCTCAGAAATCAAAACCTTGGTATAAAATACTACACAAAACTTGCAGCCAACCCCATAAACCCAGCACACAATAGCACTTTAAATCCAAACCGTAAACACCTTTTCGACCAAAAAGAAAATGCAATCAAAACCTTTGGACTTAAAATAAAATCGATTTCCAAAGAAGCAAATCTATCCATAACCAAAATTCACGAAACTGTCCTACTCAAAACCCTTCCCTGGAAAATCGTATCCCCTAACATCTACTTAAGTTTAAGTAAATATGAAAAGAAACATACTCATCTAATAACTTATCATGATGATCTCGATAAAATCAAAGAAAAGTATCCAGACTACACACACATCTATACAGATGGGTCTAAATAAAATAACGCAACAGCCAGTGCAGCAATACTCAATAAATCAATCAAAAAACAATCAAACCTCCCAAAAGAAACCTCAATCTTCAGTGCTGAAATACATGCTCTAATCCTAGCTCTCAAAATCGCCTCCAATAAAAAAAAAAAAAAATTTATAATCCTTTCAGATTCCCAATCTACTCTAAAAGCGATTAAAAATAAAAAAGATGGACAACCCCCTAATCGCAAAATTACTCCAAAAATTAACTGAATTAAACAGTAAAAAAAGAAATCATTTTCTGCTGGATACCGAGCTATGCCGGTATTAAAGGTAATGAATTAGCAGATTCAGCAGCAAAAAACTCCTTAAATATTCCAATCGATGCAAATTTTTAAATTCCATACATAGATCTAAAAAGACGTATCAACGCATATACAGCAGAGAAATGGCAAACCTACTGGAATGAACACTTTAACAACAAACTTCACGAAATCATGCCAAAACTCAAAAAACAAGAACAAAATACGAAATTAAACAGAAAAGAAGTCGTCAAACTAACAAGAATAAAAATAGGCCATACTCACTTAACCCACTCATATCTGCTAAAAAAAGAAAGCCAACCTATCTGTATACCTTGTCAAACACCACTCACAATCAAACACATTAATTTAATGTACTGATTTTGTAACAGTAAGAAATTGATTCTAAAAAGAAAACAATATTAAAGAGTTATTTGATAAAAACAATCCCCACACCATACTCTCATATCTTAAAAAAATTGGCCTTTATAAAAAAATTTAAAAAGAACCCTTTATACAACAGTCCTGGATATATAACTATATCCGATGGTGAGGCCCCAGCTTGCAGGCCTTGGGGAGTGTGGAGCCACCCTTTAATTGCCATTGCTCCCAGGTTCACTCTGACCCGGAGTGGTAGTACCTGTTAGGGTCTCAACTATGGGTTAAATAGAATCCGACTTAAAAAAACTAATATACTCCATTAAAAAATCCTTCTTCAAAATCACTAGATTCGGCATTAAATAACCTGAAAAAGGTTGATATGCCGTAAAACAAAAACAAGCAACCAAGCAAACCACCCTTGAATGCGTAGGGTAGCATTTTTCTTCTAGGCCAATAGCAATTAATGCAAGAAATTGAAGGGAATTAAGTACCTATAAATGCCATGCCGACAGGCATTCACAGAGTCACAGTCAGAGAGAGTATTCAATGACTGAAAGTTGGAATACAACATTTCTGACATAATAAACATCTTGTAACCTGTGTTCCAATAATTGAGCATCCATTTTAAAAATAAAATTATCTTCACTCTTTTTTCAGTTGTGCATTTATTCATATTTAAATTTTTTACAATTTTATTTTATACATCTGCAAAGAAAAATTGAGGAAAAAATTTTTTTTTTTAAATGCTAAAGTTACTTGTGTGCCACCGTTTACAAAAATTATATTTCATTTTGTTGTTTTCTTTGTTTATTCCCAGCCCGGTGGACTAAATTGTTTATTTAATGGCATTACATACACGAACATAATTGTTAACAGAAAGCGAGACATAGTTTTTTATAGATGTGGCTCTTCCTGATTTGTATGGATACATTTATTTGTTTTCTCATTGCAGGCTATACCATCATGCATCCTTCATTCAGTCGACCAATTAAAACCCGGTTGCAACCAATGCATACAGATATAAAACATTTTGAAAATGTACCAGACTTTCAACGTATAAGGGCAGCTATTTTACAGTAAGTGGATACCGTTTTATTAAATCACAACCTGAAATACCGGACACGCTCTTCAATCTACTTTTTTAAGCCATTATAAGTGAACGCCCTAGAAATTTTTTTAGAATTTAGAATGGGGGATCAGTTTTGTATATAAAGTTAACATAAAATAATCCCCTCCCATTTCTAGGCTATTACAGCATTTTAGGACAATTAACAATTTTCTTTTTACCACCGACCCTTAATCTGAGTAATTATCAGTTAAGAATTAGAATTAGGTTAGAAGATTAACAAGTTTTGAAAAATAATTTGATAAAATAATTTGAGGACTATCGGTTATGAAAGAATTAAAAAAAAAAAAAAATCAATTATTGTCTAGAATTCCCCCTATATTAAAATACAAAAGTAGAGAAAAATCTTTATAATGTGTATACCAGTAACTGAATGAAAAAATCATATTCCAAAAATCACATAAATTCAAATAGTTTTATTTTTATCAATAAAATCATTTTTAAACATTTTTAAAATATTAATAGCAAATTGTAAACCTTACAAAGCTTATCTTGCAAGTTTTAATTATTGTCGAGTTATCTGCCCTTATTTCTTCAAGATTGTCCCTTTTTTCCACAAAAAATTTGATTTTTTTTTTACTTAAAAATAAAACTACTTTATCAATTTACATGATTTTTGAAATATGACTTTTTTGTCACGAGTACATACATCGTACAGAGTTAAAAAGAAAAGTTTGTTAAATATAGGGGAAATTCTGAATAAGAGCCAAAACATTTTGTACAAATGAAAGCTCTAAAAAAAAAAAAATTAAAAAAAAAAAATGTATCTGATTCAAAATTGACTTAATGTTGGAAGAGAGAATCCAAAATGGAGATTAACCGAAATGAAATTGTTTCAGTAAAGAAAGTTCCATAGCATCATTTAAAAAATTTTTTTTTATTATATTTTATTATTCATTTGTTTTTTTTTTTTGTTTTTTTAATTTCTTTTATTTTATTATTATTATTTTATTTTTGACATGTTTCTCTCACTTCATTTAAATGGCCTAAGTATGATTCTAAACAGAATATACTTTAAAGTTTTATTCCAAATACTTATTGAAATATTTTGTTACTCATTTTTTTGTTTTTCTTTGCAAACAGAAAAGAACGTGGTACAGAAATTGCTCACATCAAACGAACAAACAAGAGAGATTCAAGTGAAAGCCATTTGGCCCCAGAAAGTAGCGGCAAATCTTTTGTCACATACAGCTGGAGAAAAGTATGTCTCTTCCTCTCTTTCTTCTTTCATTATATTTTACTATGTTGCAAGTAGAAATTCCATGAAATGGCTTAATTTGCTTTAGCTAATTATGCCATTTCATCATTAGTTTATACTTAGTGACGAAATTCACCCAGGGTGAATCAAGCTGGCTCCAAGTGAGTCAAAGCAGTCTATTCAGGTTAATTCGCTGCTTTAGCCATTTCTGACTCCATCGTCATAGACTGAAGACATTAGGGTCGGTCATAGCTTCCAAGTCAGCTTTGATCATTGCGACCCTCATCCTCACTTGACAACCACTCTTCTTGGAACTTGTTTTATCATCTTAATGCACATATATCAGTCCTATTATTCGGACAAAATTCACCCAGAGTGGGTCGAGCCAGTTTCAAGTGAATTTGCCACATCACAAGTCAAGGTAGTCCATTCCAATCTGTCTAATGCTGATTCTTCAGCATACTTCAGCCATTTGTGATTCCATTATCGTAGACAAACGATGGCTGATCATAGCTTCCAAGTCAGCTCTGACCATTACAAGCCATGTCCTCAATTGACCACTATTCTTCTTGTGCCAGTGTTGGTACTATTGCCTTATGAATCAGGTTAGTTGGCAGATGATGAAGGGTGTGCCCAAACTATCAGAGCCTCCTGATAAGAAGTGCTTTCTCAAGTCTAAAAACCTTACATTTGTGCATGGATTTTGGTGTTAGGAATGTGGTCGGAAATATAAATCCTAAGAATATGCTGAAGGCACCACCAATTGAAGACTTCTAGCTTTAGAATTTATAACTGTACATAAAAATATAATCGAAATATTATAGTAATATTGCAATATCAAATGTTTTATCATTCTATTTCATTTTTCTTCTTAACATTAAAGATTGCATCAGGCAGAATGATGATTCTTTGTCTGGTTTTCTATTATCTCCCCCATTCAGGCAGGTTGAACTGGCTTTCCCCAAAAGAAGAAGTATCTAAGGAATATTAAATTTACAAACGATCTCCAGTTGCATGCATGTCCCAACTAAGGGAAATGACGATGTTAAGTTTTTGCAGTTCTTGCAGAGTGGTGTCGACTAGTGATGGGACGATTCCAATATTTTTCCTGATTTCTATAAATTACAGATTCTGTTTTGCATTTCCGATTCCAATGCAATTACTGATTCCAGTTCATTTAAATTTCTAAATAAAGAATTGTTTTTATTTGTAAGGGGGCGCAGTTACTGTAAAACCTATGTAATATGCGCATATATTTTTGTGAACATATAAATACACTTGTGTAAGCTGTAGACTTTAGTTTTACTCATAGTTTAAAATCAATAAATATTTCATTTCATCATTAATACAAACCAAAGAACATTAAGTTTTAAACAAAAACAAACAAAAAAATTGTTTTTTGGCATCAAAAAATACACACATTTTTTCCGATTCCAATACTCAAAAAAAGTTCCGACGTTTTTCAATTCCGATTAATCGTCCCAACGTCCTCTTACATACAGTGCCTGGTATTCCCAAATGGTCACCCATCTGTTACTGACCAGGCTCAATGTTGCTTAACTCCTGTAATCTAATGAGAACTGGTGTGTCAGCATGATTATATCATATACTTCCTCTCCCCATTATAAATTAGAAAATTGTTTGTTTTTTTTCTCGTATATTGTTAATATAACCCTTATTCTCAAGTGGCCTCCAGGCCTTGATAAGTGGTGACTCCCATGTAAAAAAAAAAAAAAAAAAATTGTTATTTAACAAAATATGGAAAGTAAAAAATAGTCATTCGGTTTACTTTCATCTCCAATTTTGTCCTTTAGTCGTCACATTCCATGAGTGATGATACGCTGATGTTTGTGATTTTCAAAGTCCGACTTGTCCTATTTTGATTTCATGATTTTGTTCACAAAGTTTTATGTTCTCTTCCTTCATTTTCTTACAGATTGATAAAGTGCCGTACATCGTTGTAGTGAAAACTCGAACAGATAAGAAAGAGAAACGGCAGATGAAAAAGCTTCATGGTAAGGAACATTGATGGTTGTCCAGAATTCCACCAACATAAAAAAAAAAAAAATACAAATAAATCTTTATTGTGTGTGCACCCGTGATGGAATGAAAAGATCATATTTTAAAAAAATCATGTAAATTGATCAATTAGTTTTATTTTTATAGAGAAAATCATTTTTAAACTGTTTTAAGATATTAATGGGAAATCATAGGCATTACAAATTTGATCTTGTAAGTTTTAATTATTGCTGAGTTGTCTGCCCTTATTTTTTCAAGATCATGATGCAAGATGGTCCCTTTTTGTTTCTTTATAAAATTTGATTATCTTAGTTAAAAGTAAAACTATTTAATTTATATGATTTTTGGAATATGGTATTTTTTTTGTAATGGCGGCATACATCGTTCAGATATTTTTTTAATTTTTATTAATATAAGGGAAATTCTGGACAAGAACTATAACATTATTTTATTTATTAATTTTTTTTAACTAATCCTTGTTTTATTCACTCAATAATCAAACCAATCACATATGATAATGTTGGCACTGCCCCTCTCATGATAAGGAAGTGTTTGACTCTGAGGAAGGAGCTTCTGTTTCTGTTTTAGTAATTGAAGTATGTCTCCATTGTGAAATAATTCAGTCTGATACAATTTTTTCTTATAGAAACACATTTTTGTTGTAAAGAAGATGGAATGAGTTTCTACAAAGGAAACTGAAGAATCAGAATAAGATCTTGAGTAAGCCATATGCTATTGATGACAATATATGCAAAATAGCTTATTTTATATTATAGACATTTTTTTGATTACTAGCATCCTTTGGACAACTGTTCTGATCTTTCATGTTATTTTCATGTTTCAATCAATGTAACCTCTGACATTCAGGTATATGTTATCAAACTCTGGAATCTTGCCGTCAAACTCTGGAAATCTTCCTTTCAAACTCTGGGAATCTTGTTGTCAAATTCTGGGACTCTTGTCGTCAAACTCTGTGACTCTTGTCGTCAAACTCTGTGACTCTTGTCGTCAAACACTGGGACTCTTGTCGTCAAACACTGGGACTCTTGTCGTCAAACACTGGGAATCTTGTCGTCAAACACTGGGAATCTTGTCGTCAAACACTGGGAATCTTGTCGTCGAACTCTGGGAATCTGCATGGAATTTCAAAAATAACATTCAAGATGAGAACAGTAGTCCAAAGAATCCAAATAATACAAACAGTCAACTCTTATCCAAAAAATTGAGAAACACGGTTGCAATTATTTCGAAATAGTAACCATCTAAAAAAAAAATTAGCCATAATTTTGATTGGAACTTAAAAAAAAAATAAAGAAGCAATTCAGCGGAAGTGGGGTAGTTTTCAAAAAAGAAAACTCAAACAAATTACAAGGAAATGCATTTACAAGCAACTCTGAGTAAATATAGTTAACCAATATCTTTTTAGTTTTTAAGTTTTAAATTTTTAAATATCCAAATCACATTCATTATACAATACTTAAAAGTTTTCTTCTTTGAAATATAAATTATTCATTATACAATATCTTGTTTGTATATTTTGTAGTACAAAACTGTTGGACAATCATAACTGAAACTTACAAATATATGAACAGATATACATACCTAAATTTATATATAGATTTAGACAATGAATTTAATTGAAGCTAAAAATGGAAGCTTTTTTTGAGAACTTTTGTGTAAAGACATAGATATGTTTTTTACTTATGAGTTTTTTGTTTTGTCTTTCAGTGTTAACCCCTGACTTGGTTTACCATCGCTTAGACTTGCTTCCTACGAACAATATGTGTGTCCACCTTAAGCAACTTTCCACATTAGGTTCGTATTGTTTAACTATTTTAGCTATTTATGTTGTTTTTTTTTTGTTTTCGTTTTTTTTCCATACTAACAAATATTTCTCCATGATCTGAAAAGTTATTTTCAAGGTAGATTTCAAAAACTAAATCTGTTAACATAATCATCTTTTTGCTAATAGAGTAATATATATTTAAAACAAGTTACCAGGTTAGATTTCAAACAACGATAATACAGAACATGTCAAGATGTTGTTGGTTCAATTTCATTAATTTCTTTTTATGTCTCCCTTCAGATATTAGTACTGTATTCCTGGCAGCCAACAGTTTTATTAACCCGTTTGAACACCTTAGCCAAGAAGAGACTAGGAGAATGGTGCAAGGCTATATTGCCTTTTTAAAAGACAACACTCGATTAATTCAGAACCCAGGACTTAAGGTAAGTGATAAATAAATATAACAGAGCAAAAAGGGTTTGTTTTACTGTACACACAGATTCGAAAAAGTTGTCAAAAAGCAAATATATAACAAATAAATGTTATCAAAGGCAAGATAAATTACTTTTCTACCAAACTGGATATATTTTTTGTGTTTTTATTCAATGTAACATGTTTATTCAGCTCGAAAACCATACAGTGTTTACCGATGTATTGGAAAATTCAAGATGGCGTCTGACTCTCTCTTTAACACGGTAAGTTTGGGAAAAGGTGTTATAAATAAAAAACTGGATAAAATTCAGTTAAAACTCGCTCAATGTATGTTGCCATGACATAGGTTGACATATATTCGGCGGGTTTTTAATAGTATTTTGTCTAGTTTTTTATTTATAACACCTTTTCCCAAACTTACCGTGTTAAAGAGGGAGTGAGGCGCCATCTTGAATTTTCCAATACATCGGTAAACACTATGGTTTTCGAGCTGAATAAACATGTTACATTGAATAAAAACACGAAAAATAAATCCAGGTTGGTAGAAAAGTTACTTATCTTGCCTTTGATAATATTTATTTGTTATATATTTGTTTTTTTGACAACTTTTTCGAATCTATGTGTACAGTAATACAAACCCAGCAAAAAAAATATATATTTTTTATTTTTTTTTAAAAGGTAATATTATATAATTTAATCCTATTTGGATTCTTCAAATTACTGTTCTCATCTGGAGTTATTTTCACAACATTTCCGTTGATATAACCTCCGATTTTCTTCAGATGCATTGACTGATATGTTGTGAAATAGCACTCAAGATGAGAACAGTAATTCGAATAACACAGATAATCAACCCTTATCTAAAAAATTACAAACCATATTACTTAAGACGTGCCTGAATGTGTCAGTTGGGCTGTAAAATTGCCAGAAAGTAGTAACTTTCTCACTAGAACTGCCCGCCTGTGGAACTCTGGTCTGCTTTCTAGGTGACAATTGTAATATTGTCATCTTTAAGTCCAATGTAAACAAGTTCTTATTGAACCATCCTCTTAAATAATCAAAGAATACCAAACGTCCACTAATGATTACAATGCTATTGTACCAATGACTAGTGTGCACATATTAAACTTTATCCTCAAGTAGTTTCTGGACCTTGATAAGTGAAGACCCTTTTGTAAAAAAAAAAATAAATAAATAAATCATGCACTTCATTTCTGGTCATAAAAGTATCACAGAGTTACAAAAACTCACTGGTATCCCATCAGCATCCTCTGTCATCAAATATAAAGTTTTGAAATTATTGCATCAGATTTCAGTGTGTGGCTGTTCAAAATGTACTTTAAAGGCAAAGAAAAGATGACCGTCTTTGAATGGATGAACATGAAACAAGCAAACAACTTGGTCCAACAAGCTTAGAGAACACTCAGCCATATTAGTATATATTTTGCAACTTGTGGAAAAAAAACATTCAGTGAAAATATTAATCAACCCTCTAACATGCAAAAGAAAGTCAGAGTATATAAATATTAATCTTTGATGTACAACCATAAAATTAAAATGATGAAAATTATTTTTAATTTTATATCTAGTACTTTCATTTATTCTACACATTCAGTTTTTTTTTTTTTTTTTTTTTTTTGTAATTTTTCATTACTTTTGATGTTTTTCTCCATTTATTGGGCACTTGTTTAGTTCAAGACATTAAAAAATGAAAATATTGAAAAAAAATTTATATTGTATGTACCTGTTATGGAATTAAGTTATTATACAAAAAATTTCACTTAATTTGATGAGGTTTTTTTTTACAGTGGAAAATTAAATTTTAATGAGATTGATGGTATTTCAGCCATCTTGACTATTTCGTGGATGAGGAAGGGGAGCGCCAAGGGAGATAATTCCATCACCACTTAAAGTTTTGTAAAAATTTGACGAAATTATTTGGAAACATGGGCAGAAAAAATACCTAGATATTTTAGTTTTTTTTCACTTATTTTACAGTTTCTCTGTCCTTTTTTAATCCCTTTTCCATTTTGTCAATTTTTAATCCCATTTTGTTTAAAGGCACCTCCATTCTTGTCCTTGAAATAAACAAGATGGCCGCAAGACAATCAATCTCATTAAAATTTGATTTTTCTCTTTACAAAAAAACAAAAAAGCTATTTGATCAAATTAAGTGAAATTTTTTTTCATGAGAACTTTATTCCATAACGGGTACGTACAATATAATTTTTTTTTTCAATATTTTCATTTTTTTAAAGTTTTGATTAAACTAAATCAGTAACATTTATTATCATTAAAAACTTAACTGGAAAGTTGGGGGCACAGATTCATTTAGCTCAACCTACAGTTATTATGTAAGTATAGGAGCCTCATAAAAATGATCCTACGCAATCATTTAATTTACAAAAGTCTTTTGACTATTAATATTTTAATCAACTTTAAATTCATTTTTTTTTTAATCGCTGATCTATTGTGGGCATGTCTTGTCATTCTTCCTCTCGGAACCGAGATTATATCTGTTAGCTGAAACAAAAGCTGTTGTGTACATTGTACATTAATTATCATGCAATTAATTTGCACTACACGTTCTTAGAAGATGAATAATTTATACGTATTGACTTCACGTGATCATCCAATGTTTGAAAGGTGTAAGAAAGATAATGAGGCACTTATGTTTTCATTTGATTATTAAGTTTGTCAAACTATTTTGGTTCTTGTCCAGAATCCCCCCCCCATCTTAAAAAAATGATGTGCGTACCCATGACAAAACGAAAATATATTACAAAAATCATGTAAATTGGTCAAGTAGTTTTATTTTTAGATAAGAAAATCAAATTTTATTGAATAACCATGGGGCGACTGTCTCGTCCGCCATTTTGAAAACAGTCTGAAGAAACAAGGGAAATAACTCAATAATTCAAAATTGTGAGATTTATGTTGTAATGTCTACAAATTTCCATTAATTGCTTAAAAATGATTTTCTGTATAAAATAAAACTACTTGATCAATTTACATGATTTTTGGAATATGATATTTTGGCTATCATCAGGCCATGGCTTTGTACATTATGCGGATTTGTTATCATTTTTGTTTTTTTAATGTAGAGTGGATTCTTGACAAGAACCATCAATTTTAGTATGTCTAACTGAGATTCCCACCAAGACCTCCCCCCTCTTCATGCTATTGAACCATGTGAAGGGTTCATGGTTCCAAGACTAAAAGAATTGCTTTTTGCCAAAAAAAATGGTTATTTTCATTCAAATGTAACCTTTCCTTCTCTGTTTCTTCTTTTCAGGAGCAAATCCGAAACGACGTTGCTGCAACTGCAAGAATAAATGATGAATGGGTTCGTCGTTTCCATACAAGTCAACTAAATGATTATATCATCAGACGGTAAGAATATTTTGTCTATTTTTTTTTAAATATTGTTTTCCGCTTCATTTCTCATAAGACAATATTTCTGCTATATTCACAAATTCTGGAGATGTACGAAATTAAAAGAATTTTTTGCTTCATTTCAGTAAATTTTATTATTTTTCATTATCAAAATAAATGATTAACAAACAAAAAAATTGGTTCTTTTCCAGAATTATAAAACAAAAATAAAGAAAGATCCATATGATGAATGTACCGTGATAAAATGAAAATATCATATTCCAAAAATCACATGAATTTATCAAGTAGTTTTACTTTTAAATAAAAAAATCAAATTTTATGAGTAACAGACATAACTATCCCACCTGCCATTTTGAAATAAACAAAGGAAAGATAACTCAACAATGCTTCATTATTTCTAGATTTATGTTGTAATGCTTACAAATTCCCATTAATCATTTAAAAATGATTTTCTTTATAAAAAAAATCCTACTAGATCAATTTATGTAATTTTTGGAATATGATATTTCCATTTCATTGTGGTTTCATACATCGTACAGATTTTTCTTAATTTTTTTTTTTTTAATATAGGGAAAAGTTGGATGAACAGTTTTTACAATAATATTGTAAGAACTGTGCTTGGCATCAATAAACAGTAGAGGCATTGTTTTATTTTAAAATTGAGTTCAGCATGTTTACTAGTGAGTTATATTAAATCGAATCAGTAATTTACGTTTAAACTTTGCATGAGAAACAATTTGTTAGTCAAATTTTTCAGATAAAAAAATAAATGCTTTTCTTTTGATTTATTTGGAGTCTTCAGTGATCAAATTGCAATGATTATAATTATTTTTTTAAACCATCTATTATAAAAGTATATGACATAAAAATGCATCGATACATCGAATGTATACTACTAGCGTCAATTTATTTCTAATTGAGACATTTAAAAATAAGATTTCTATTTCTCATCTTCGATTTAAAAAAAAGTGTTTTCCATTTTGAAGCCCAAATCTAAAATAATATTTTGGTAATTTTGAGAACTGTTGGTTTGTGTGAATTGTTGACTGGTTTAAAAAAACGAAAACATTTAAATTTTTTTTCATAGATATGTTGCGACACCTAGTGGCTCTTTCCGTGTTTACCCTGGGACTCTAATGGATAAAGCTTACGATCCAACAAAGAGAGCTTGGTTTGAAAGAGCCTTAGCGTTCCCTGGTTTTGTCACTCTTGCAGCACCTTACTTGGATGTTGGAGGTGCGGGCTACATCGTCACTGTCAGCCATACAATATTTGAAGGAAGGTAAGTGTGCACTCTGATCATTCTAGGCTGGCTTTCTGTGTACAACTATCAAGATGCCTCGTGTCCGTTACGTTAAGGATGCCTCATCATGGGCTTTCGCTAGTGGGGGAGGGGTGCCTGGGGCATTAACATGGAAAGTACTTTGTTGTTGGCATTACATAAAAGGTCCCTCGTTTCACACAATCATTGTTTGTTTCTTTGATATCTTGTGCTGTCTGTAGAATTGTGAAAAGAAACAAAACCACTAATAATCTGCTTAGATGAAAACTGTCAAATATTATAATAATACCATATTATAATCATATGTGTAGTGTCGAATTCCATTTGTATAAAATCATACATTGGTGTATGTAGTTCTATGGGTTTCTTGTTTTTTTTTTCTTTTTGTGATTACTTTTCAATTTGATTGAAATATTAAATGTAAAATTTAAAAAATAAGACTCTTCTTAAGAGAAAAAAAAACAATCTTAATTTAAATGTTTGCCGAAATACACACTATACGTATACATACGAGGGGCGTTCCAAAGGTAATGCCTCCTATTTTCTTTTATTCTACCTAAATAGATCAGAGGGGATTTCAAATTGCATTGTTATGATGACTGAACTTATGCATTCATGACCTAAAAGTTTCATCCCTTCGTTGCAGATATTGATAGTGTGAGACTCTGTGAAAGCAACCTCTGTCATTGACTTGCATCAGAAGTAGAGATGCGTCATTGAATTGATAATGGTGGTGACTATGTAGAAAAATAAATTCTGGAGTACAAAAGATCTCTCATTTTAATGGTACCATCCCTGTTTTGTAGCTTTTCAATTTTTTCATAAAAAAAAAATAGGAGGCATTACATGTTGAACGACTCTCATATGACAAAACATGCTCCAGACACCCATGCACAGCCATCGTTCATCGTTGACAAAACTACACTGAAAATAGTGGTGACTATGTAGAAAAATAAATTCTGAAATGTAAAATGGCGCTCATTTTAATGGTACTATTTCTGTCTTCATAGATCTTCAACATTTTGAGTTAAAAAAAAAAAATTAGAAGGCCTTGTGTATGTGTATTACTATTATGATTTGCATCAACATGTCTAGGTTACTATTAAGACTTGCATTTGGTTTCAACTTAATAATCTTTTCAAAGCCATATAGGGTTTTCTAAACAATTTCAAATCGCATTTGGTTCTGGTAAAGATATTTGTAAATCCTTTTGTTATTCCATGGGATTTGATTCTAAATTTGTTTCCCACAATTTTTCATTTTACAGAAGAGCTGCTCTACACAGTCCTCAGGATAAAGTTGCTGCTGTGATGGGAATGGATGTTACTCTGGGATATTTCTATAAAATCTTGGCAGAAAAAGTTCCAGCTTGTGAGCAGCCAACTGTAAGGTGAGTGCCATTTGCAAAATATCTACATGTATTCTCACCTTCTCTATACTTAACTGCAGAAATCCATGTCATCCTCAACAACACCCTATTTACCTGCTTCCCTAAGAAAGCTAGATGGGACACAAGGTCCAGCGCAATGTGGGATTTGACCAACATCACAAGGGTGTTCAAGTAATGAGCACTAATTGGATGGATGTGCTCTCGATACGAAGTTGGCAGTCAAAAGAGGACGTGGCGTGCAACCTTAGACTTTGATTTTCCTTCTTTTATCATTTCTTTGTATTCTTTTTTTATCTTCTGTTTTCTAGAAAAAGTGAAACTAATCTATTAATTTGTTAAATATGAAATTCTGAAAAAAAAGTTTTATAATTTTTTTTTTTTTCTTTGCTAATAATGATACTTGTTTCTGTTTAAAACAATGGCTCTTCATTGACTTTTGTGCAATTTTTTTATCCTTCTCAGATGTTTTATCATGGATGACAGTGGTTACCTTATTTCTCACCCTGACCTCATTGAACCAAATTGCAAGGGTCCAGTTGAACAACAGCACATTACACACAAGGTGAGACAATTATTAATCCTTAACATCGTCCAGTAGATGTTGCATTAATTGACACCAGTAATTTTCTGTAATTTTTTAATCTTTCATTGAATTTTATAGACAATATTAGAAGCCTCGGTTCTTATCTAGAATTTCCCCTTATATTAAAAAAAAAAAAAATTCAAGAAAAATCTGTATGCTGTATGTAGCTGTGATGAAATGAAAACATGTTTTAAAAAAATCATATAAATTGATCAAGTAGTTTTATTTTTATAAAGACAATCATTTTTAAATAATTAATGGGAATACATAAATCTAATAAGTATGAATGAGTGTTAAATTATCTCCCTTGTTTTTCAAAAAATTTTTTTTTCAAAATGTGAGTGAGACGGTCACTTCCCAGATACTCATAAAATCTGATTATCTTATTTAAAAATAAAACTACTTGATCAATTTATGTGAATTTTCTCCATTTTTCAGTTATTGTTTTTCTCCATTTTGCACTTAATTTATTTTTTCATTTTTTAGGAACCATTAATTGCGAATGATATTTTAAATCATCGTGGATTTGTCCAGAAAAAACTCTGCAATCGTTACAATGACCGTACTGTTCAACGGTTTTATCATGTAAGTTGATCATGATTATTTGAATCACCATTTTCCCATTGGGATATGATGGCAAGGGTGGGGTGGGGGCATTTCTAGTGATAGGCTGATTCCAATATTTTTCTCTATTTCGATAAAATTACTGATTCTGATTTTTAAAGCTCTAAATATTTATCTACACAATTGTTTTTTTAATTTTTATTTTAGGATTATTGTGAAAACTCATGTAATATGTGCATATATTTTTGCAAATGTAAAAAAAAATACACTTGAGGGGGTGATGAAATATAGATTTACACATAACTTAAAAGCAATAAACATTGATTATGTTATCATAAGTATCGGCAATGGAAAATGAAGTTTTAAACAAACAAACAAGAAAACAAAAGAATCGTTTTTAGCATCAGAAAATAGACACAAATTTTTCAGATTCCGATTCTGATACCTCAAAAAATTACGATATTTCTCATTCCTGATTCTAATTAATTGTCTTAGTACTAGTCGCTTCCTTCCAAGGATAAGAAATCCCCCCCGAAAAACAAACATTTGTAGGTTCGCATCCAACATCAGGGAGTGATTCTGACCATTTTATTTTGATAGCTTGGTTGAATTCTCATCTCTTTAAATCTAATGCAATAAATGGGAAGGCTTCAACTATTAATGCAGACTGCATAGATATTTAAATTTCTACATTGACATAACAATCCAAGACATTCAACTTCACTATATAATTTGTATGTAAGAATTAGTGATGGAACCATTCCAATATTTTTCCCCAATTCCAATACAATTAACGATTCCGATTCTTTATAAATCCTATTATTTTAACTATAAAGCCGTTATTTTTTCCCGGTTTCCGTAAAAACACATGTTAAATGTGTAGATATTTTCCTAAACGTAAAAATACACTTGTAGGGGATGATCTATTGATTTTAGTTTTACTGTTAATTTAAAATCAATAAATATTTATTATTTTATCATTATTACCAGCAACAAAATCAAATCAAAAAGACGAAAGAATCGTTTTGGCATTGGAAAATAGTTCTGATTCTGATACCCTCAAACGTTCCGATATTTCTGATTCCGATTAATCATTCCAACAGTAGTAAGAAATTACAAAACTAAAAACAATGAAATCATGGTTTGTATTTGAATAAGAAAATCATAAATGTGGTTTTATTTTACGGAAGATGATAGAAGTAGACATGAAAATGCATTATTAAAGCTGAAGCAGCCATAAAATTCATTTCCTGTGCATATTCCAGAGAGCTTAGATGATATTGAAGTACTTGTTAAAGTCACCTTTTTGTTTTTTCTTCTTTATTCTGAACAAGTCATATTGCCACTTAGATGTAAGGGGATACTATTTTGAATGATGTCTAACATCTTTTTATGATCAGGGAAGCAGGAAATGGGAAAAATTCTAAGTCTAGCAGTCCGAGGGAAAAACTATTAAAGTAGAAGGCTTTCTGGCATCTAGGGATCTGGATAATAAACAGGTGGGAATTTGTTCCTTGTTGGGTTAGTCGAAAGTATGCCGAGGGGGCACAAGTTTTATGAGTTCGTCAAAGCACATCCCATTAAAGTACTTGTAAAATAGGCACAGGGATGCAACATTGCAGTGATGGGACAGAGTTTGAAGCTTAGCCGATAGTGTGGGGTCTTTGGAGTTGGATAAGTATATAACTCAACAAAAACTTTGCACTTTTACGGGTTTTTTTTTAAAAATATTTTGTTTAATCTGTCATAAAATCATTAAAATCATTAAAATAAATAAATAAAAAAATAATAAAATCATTAAAATAAATAAATAAATAAAATAATAAAATCATTAAAATAAAATTCAACTTTATTTTTTTCAGTTTAACACAAGCTTGGATGGTGTTCTTACAAACCTTGTTCATGGTGAACACTGTGCCCGCTATCAGGTAAGTCTTTACAATAATTTTTTTTATTTTCCTATTTTGTTCATATACATTATTATCTAAACAAAACCATTAATTAAATGTTTGTACCTTTTTTGAAATGCATTCTTCACTGGATTAATCTGTTTTAATTTTATTTTTATTTCATGAAATGTAAAAGAAATTATTTTTTTAAAATTTTCGAAAAGAATATATTTTAATTGTTTTCTGGATATAATCAGTAATTACCTCTTGTGACCCCAGATGAAATTTAAGGAAAATGTAAATGGTGTTTTGAGATTCTTTGAAAAATTTAATCTTTGCTGAAACTTAATTGTTGTAACTGTTAATATATCTATTTCTATAATGCACAACTAAACATTGACTTTTATATATAAAGATTATACCTTCGTACAATTAGTTCTGTATTGTTGGTGATGATTTTTCTAATAAGATGGAAAACACAAATCATATCCAACTGTCATTTTTTTTTATACCTTAAAAAATTGTCCTTTATCAAAACATGAAAAAAAGGAACAAATGTAATGTAAACCAACATCTTCCCACTCATCTCCCCTAAACATCTTAGCCCCTTACATCCAAGTGGCAACATGTTTTGCTTGAGGTGAACATGATTTGAAGAAAAAAAAAAAAAAAAAAAAAAAAAAAGACATATCATTTATATGTCAGCTAGAGTAAGGAGTGACAGTATATAATTGATCAGGAATTCAGAAAATCTCTAGATTCCATTTGATCACCTGGGTGAATCACTCTTCGTTTTAAACCTGCACACTGCCACAAAGTGGTGATCCTTTGTGCAAAGGCTGGGACATCATTGAAGACCCAACCCAGGTTTTGCTACAAATAGTAGGAAGCAGAGGGTAGCCGCAAACCAGATCAGAACAAAACACTGCAAGACTGCAGTAAACAAACACAGGTGAAGACAAATAGACTCCCCAATCTGCCCAAAGTGCAAGGAACCACTTGATCCTACACTCTCCAGTCACCTGACTGGAAGGTGGCTATGTGACAGCCCATCTCTCTGAAGACACTTTCTCAGACTGGCTAAAAAATAGCAGTATAGAGGTTTAACCTATACAATACTACTACTACTAGTAAGGGAGTAAAGGTCCCCTGAATCCATAGATAACTGACCCAAGGGGTCGACATACTATATCCCGCCCCCAAAAAATTAAAAAAAAAAAAAAAAAAAATACAATCATCAGCCTGAGCAGGTTAGAAAGATAGAATACTTTTTTAAAACTTTTATAGCCATAGAAGTTTAAAACAAAACAAAAAAACAACCTATATCTACTTCTGGTGGTGTACAACCAGCAGTTTATTCCATGCCCCCACGGCCCATATAAGCATTGAATGAGCAGATAATTCAAGTATATTTTACATATCTACCTTGTATTACCTGAGTAATCCTAATGATGTCCTATACGTATCGTTTGTATATCTACCTAGTTCTCTATATAAAATAATGAGATGTATAAAGGGAGCGAACTCTTAAGAGGTCCAGACAGTTACGTCCCTTGTATGAGTTCGATAAATTATTTTGGTGCTCGGCCATAACTTGTCTCCACCCAACTCCAGAGAAAAAACAAAAAATAAAAAAAAATCGGAGCAAGTAAAGAATAAATACCCCGTAGCAGACGACGCCGCCTGACGGTGCCAGGTGCACATTTCAACTAACACCGGTGATTCGACCTTGACATTGGCACAAGCACATGGCGTCGGTTGTTTTTAAACACGTCAAATAGCAAACATGCTCGAATATTCGCCAGCAATTTTTTTTTAAAAAATATATTTAGAAAACTTTTGAAGATTTAAAAGAAAAAGTATATATTTACAAAACATTTTTTTTTTTTAAGTAAGTAACAAAACGAAGTATTTAAATAAGATATTTTAATAAATGGGTGTCTCTTTCTGTTTCGGATTTTTGCGACCAAGATTGATTTTTATGTACCGCGTTTTGTGGGGGTGGGGTTCTGTGTGCGTTTTTAAGACAATTAAATATTTATTTAATTATTCTTTAAAATATTAACTTCAGCGACAATTAATATATTTTTCAAATAATATTTTGAAATATTAAATTTTTACGAATATTCACGAGCAAGATTTTTTTTTTAAATAAAAAATATTTAAATAAATGGGTGTCTTTCTAAGTGCGTATATATATATATATATATATATATATATAAAGAATAGATGCCCCGTAGCAGACGATGCCGCCTGGCACCGCCAGGTGGCGTCGTCTGCTACGGGGTATCTATTCTTTACTTGGTCCGAAAAATCTTTATGCAGCTCCCCAAAGCATGACAGCACAAAATATATAAATACTAGCGATTAGTTTACTAACAAATGAATTTTTAATTTCAGATAACTCAAATCCCAGGTACAAATGCATTTTTAGGGATTGTTAACCACACCTGTGATACAGCCACGGCCTTTTGCCCATGCAGTATGGTAAGTTTAAAAATGAAAACAAACTCATAATATCTATTAATTTATCCGTACAACTGCACATACATATCATCATTGTAACAGCCATTGTAATAACTGCCTGTTTTTTTTTGTTTTTTTTTATAGATTGATCGCCTTTGCCTCAACTGCCACCGAATGGAACAGAGTGAATGTGAATGCCCGTGCGAATGTCCACTGGAAATGAACTTCTGCACCGGTGGATTACTCGAAGAAGATGATGAGTGAGTTTTTTTTACCTTTTAAGCACTTTGTTTCTGTTTATGTCCATTTGAAACGAAACATACTCTGTTGTCTTTGTTTTATGGGAAATCTGTTTACTGTTGGGTGCTTTTCCAGAATTCCTCCCCTATATATATATATATATATATATATATATATGTATATATATATATATATATATATAACAGAAAAATCTTTATGATGTATGTACCTGCAACAAAATCAAAATATCATATTCCAAAAAAAATCAAGTAGTTTTATTTTTATAAAGAAAATCATTTTTAAGCAATTAATGGGAATTTGTAGGCATTACAACACAAATCTAGTAAGTATGAATTATTGTTGAGTTATTTTTATAAAGAAAATCATTTCTAAATGATTAAAGCAATTTATCAGAAATTGTAGGCATTATAAGGTTGATCTCACAAGTTTAAATTTTGAGTTATCTCTTTTGGGGCAATCACTTCTCACTTAATCATGAAATTTGATTTTCTCAATTAAAAATGAAATTACTTAATCAATTTACATGATTTTTAGAATATGTTTTCATTTCATCACAGGTACAGGGGAGGGCAGAGCGGTAGCTCAAGATATATCTAAGGCTTTTGACAGGGTATGGTATGAGGGTCTCCTCAGGAAAATTAGATCATACGGTATCACTGGTAGAATACTTAACATAATTAAATCCTTCTTAGATAAGAGAAAAATCCAGGTTGTCCTCGACGGTCGTACATCTAAACAATATGATATAAATGCAGGGGTGCCCCAGGGTTCTATCCTTGGACCTCTATTGTTCCTGATATTCATAAATGACCTCCCCGACAAAATTGCCTCTGAGATGGGTATATATGCTGATGGCACTACACTCTATGGCAGGCACGACAGGAAGACGAATGAACACATTTCTAAAGAAATGGCAGAAACACTAGAGGAAGACCTCCAATCTGTGGTGGAATGGGGACAAAAGTGGTTGGTTGCGTTCAATGCTGCCAAGACTAAACTAGTTTCATTCAATAATTACAAGAAACCCTCTCTACCACCTATAGCAATGGCCAATGACTCTTTATCTGAGAGTACATCTTTCAAACTCCTTGGCCTAACGTTCACAGGAAACATGAGTTGGAACAATTACATTGAAGGCATTGCCAGGGCCGCTGCAAGAAAGGCGGGCTTTCTCTACCGTGCTAGAAAACTACTAACACCCGAAAGTATCCTGTACCTCTATAAGGCCACCATTCGCCCATGTATGGAGTATTGCTGTCACATTTGGGCTGGTGCATCTGCTACTAGTCTCTCGCTCCTTGACAAGGTTCAAAAGAGAGTCGCAAACCTGATAGGCCCTGAACTGGCATCTAAGCTTCAGCCTCTGTCCCATCGACGAAATGTTGCATCCCTCTGCCTTTTCTACAAGTATTTTAGTGGTGAATGCTCTGATGAACTGCAATCACTTGTGCCCCCACGACGTGAGCACCCTCGACAAACCAGACAGGCTGCTAAATCCCACCCCCACACTGTAGAGATCCCTAGATGTAAAAGATCTTTTTACTCCAATAGTTTCTTCCCCAGAACCGCTAGACTCTGGAATTCCATTCCAGGTCCCTGCTTCCCCAACAGTACTGACGTGCAGAAGTTCAAGTGTAACGTGAACCGACATCTTGCTGCCCAAATCCCTACATAGTACCCCAGTAGTTGTTGCCCCTGATAGTAGCCCCCTACACCAAAGTGGCAATGTGCCTTGTTTGGGGTGAAAATGTAATTAAAAAAAAAAAATTTAAAAAAAAAAAAAAAAAAGGTACATACATCATACAGATCTTTTTTTTTTTCATTTTTGTTTTTTAATATCAGGAGAATTCTGGACAGCATTGTTCTTTGAGAGGCAATAAATGTAAGATTCAAAGTGCTCAATATCTTAAAGATAGATTGATATTAAATCATTTAAAAAAAAAAAACTTAATAAACTGCATCTGTAAAACTGAAGCTCGGACACATAGAGCATGCATGCTGAGATAGAAACCGTTTTCAAACTTTCCTACTTAGTGATACCTGCATACAATAGAGCATGAGATGTTTCTGTATTTTTTATTGCAAACATCTGTCTACATTTTTTTTCTGTTTCCTGTTGCGGTAAACATTCAAAATTTATTCTATTGCAATTGATCAAATACTTTTTATGCCTGTTAGTTTTGGAAATTAATATTTTATCAAATTTAAAGATTGAAAATGACGTTTTTACAAATAAATTGATTAAAAAAAGTTTTGTTTTGTTTGTTTTTTTTGAAAAAGGAAAAAAAAACAAAAAAAGCATGGCCTTTCTCTAATATTTAACCTGTGTCTTAAAAAATATCACTATTTGGTCACTTAAAAAATTATTTGAGATGTACTTTAAAAAAGATCAATATTTGACTTGTCTCTTAAAAAGATCTAATATTTCACTTATCTTTTTAGACACTGTAATATGAACATATCAGTTGTATAATTGTAAATTATTAATAAAAAATATTAACAATTATTTTAAAAAGATGTCAGTGGTGCATCCTTGATTACAAATATGTGAACAAGTTGAAAATGATTTGTTGACAAAAAATTTTTTTAAAACAACACACATCAGTAGGAAATTTCCAAACATAAAATTTCCATTAAGTAACAAAAGGGGATGTACTATTTTTCTTTGATATGTGAATTGATCAAGAGACAAGTGATTTAAAAAGTTATAAAAATCTTACTCTCAATCATGAGCGTTATATACCAAATAGGATTATTTATTTATTACCATTGTAAGTTTTCTATGAGTGCAATGGTTATTATTTTTACAAGCAATAGCATGCTCCCTCAGTGTACGCAGTGTGAAGATGCATGGAAGTGAAACCTAACCAATGAGAGTTGAGGACATGCATTGCATGGATAGAAATGACATGAGAATCATGGTAATGTGTAATATGAGTTATAAAGGACAGACGGATGTGATAAGCTTAAATGTAGATTAAATGTAGCAGTATAGAGAAATGTGTGCAGAACAGGAGACTTTCATGGTATAGCCATGTTGAAAGAATGGACAAGGATTTTGGGTTAGTAGTTGAGGTAGCAAGATCAGTCTACAAGAGAAGGCCAAAGAAAACTTAGGAAGAAGTGATTAAAATGGGCTTGAGAGAAAGAGTGATAAAGAGCTGGCCAGAAATAGGTATGTTTGGAAATTTATTTTGAAAAGTTGTCCACCACATGCCAGCATGGAAAACAGTCGTGAAACTGGATGTGATAATGGTCACATGTTTTTGCTAGTATGTAGCAAGGGAGAGGTAATGACTGGGAGGATGACATGACAATGGAACAAGCCTGGGAGGATGGTATTATCGCAACTGACCAGATAATACTCCCCTCCCCAATTGAACATTGAAAAATAATACATTAATCTGGAATGGTATAGTAAACTTAAACTGAATTAAGAATAAAAAATAATCCAAATAGTATAATTTAATAGAAGTAATAGTATAGTTTTGGCTTCAGACAACAACTTAGTAGTAGTAGTAGTAGTAGTAGTAGTAGTAGTAGTAATAAGGTTGCATAGGTAGCAGGTAACGTTGGAAAATATCAGGTGGTGCTCACACGCAATGCCAAAAAAATTGCTGATTGCTGAGCGATGACGTCAACCCTACATTCTGATTGAAGAGTTAGGGTCATGGAAAATGACCTAAAACAGAAACAATCGGTTGTCCCATATTCTAACTTGGATTGGAACTGCTAGAAATGCAAAAAATAAATCATTAGATATTCCAATAAGAATGTCAATAAAAAAGAAGGCAGAGAGAGGCAGCAACTCGAACAATGAGTGACATTTCTACCGACACCAACATTACCCCACCAAACCCAACCAATCTCTCTCATCATATGCCATCAGGTGATAAATGTAAATACAATTTGTATTGTTGACTTAATAAGTTCGTTTGTTTTGATTTAAAAAAACTACGGCTAAAGAATGAGTGTGTATATAATTTTGCATGCATTTGATAAAAGTGCAACCAATAAATTATATAGACCTGACTTTATAACAGTAATAATATTGTAAATACTTACTATGGTCCATAAACATATGTAAAGGTGCACTCTTAAAAAACCTGTTATAGATGGGCGATTTTTGTACATTCTTAAAATCAATTGAAATGAAACGATTTGCCTACTGACTATTGTTACAAATTTTGTATTGTATTATTCCTTTTTATTTCTGTTCACAAATGAGGAATTGAAAATGCCAGTCTGTGTGTTTCTTGCAGTAACCCTAGCTGTTTGCGTTACCCAGAAGAGGGCAAATTGGCGGAGGTGTGCCAAGATCTGACTGATAAATTGCACCAGTGTTATCTTCCGAAATGCGAAGAAAGGAAAACAAAAATGTATGTAACCATTTTTAGTAGTGTTTTTTTTTTTTTTTTTTTTTTTTTTTTTTCCTAATAATTCAACCAGTTTGATTATGTAAAACGACATTCAGATAATAACTATCAGGTTGACAAGAAAGTTCTTGCAGTTTTTAACTTTTAAATTCAGATGAACATATTTCGGCTCAAAAAAAAATTATTGAGTGAGAAACGAGTCGTTTTTGTTGCGTAAAAGATGATACTTCATAACAGTGTTTCTTTTGGTTGTCATTCAATTCGTGAGACACCGATAAAATGCATATGCTGAAGCCTATGAACCTCCACTAAAATTGAGATGTGAAAAATTAGGCTTACAATATTATCTAAAACTAAAATCAAACCCCAAAAATTCTGCCTATCAATGCACTTTCAATCCCAACTACACACATCTATTCAAACAAAAAGAAAATGCAATTAAACCCTTTGGTCTCTACATGGAAGAAACAATAAAACCACTTACAGACAACTCAATAGATCAAACCAGCATCCACAAGGAAAATCTCCCAGAACTCCACCCTGGCTGTTAAATCAACCTAAAGTCATACTAGACCTGACAATATATCCTAAATCCAATACTCACCCTGCAGACTATAGAGAAAAACTAAACAACATTCTGGATACTTAACCCAAATTGGACACACATTTACACGGATGGTTCCAAAGATCAAAACAAAGTGGGATGTGCCGCTATTTCAGAAAACACTATTCGGCAGAAAAGGTTACCAAATAACTCCTCTATCTATAGTGCAAAATTACAGCCATAAACCTTGCTCTAGATATTATCACCAACCAAAACTCAAAAAAATTTATAATATTTGTAGACTCATTATCAGTATTAGAAGCAATAAAAAAAATAAAAAATTAAACAATCCCTTACTCATCAAACTGTTACAAAAGATCCATTCTATCATGCAACACAAAACTTTCTTCTTTTGTTGGATTCCCAGTCACTACGGTTTCCGCGGAAATGATAAAGCTGACATGGTGCCCAAAAATTCCTTAAAACTATAAATAAACGACATAAAGGTCCCATACACGGATTACAAACATTTAATAAACATTTTTATCACAAAGAAATGGCAAGAAAATTGGAACAATTGCCAAAACAACAAACTCTTCCAAATTACCCCTATACTTAAAAAGAACCCTCTAGATACCAGAAAATCACGTAAAGAAGTAGTAGTCTTATCATGTATCCGGATAGGACACACATACATAACTCACTCCCACCTATTAAAAAGTGAAGAACCCCCCAAATGTATACCATGTCACGAACCTTACACAGTGAAACACTTTTTACTTGACTGTCATGATCTCACACGAATTCGTCAACACTACTACAAGGCTACAAGTTTAAAAGAACTCTTTGATAAAGAAAATCCTAAAACGATTCTAAATTTCTTAAAACAAGCAAATCTTTACCATAAAATATAAAAACCATCAAATAACAAACTACACCAAAACATTCGCCGAATATACCCAGCGAAAATCGATTCTGAAAATATCAAAAATTTAAATCTTGTATACAGCATTAAATGACCCAAAGAAGGTTGATATGCTGGTTAAACAAACAAACATCAACTTAAAGGAAGAAAGAAATGATAAAGAGACCGACTTTACTTTATATGTTACTAATGAGGGGTGGGGGAGTGTTGCCCCGTTGTAAAATACGGTTTAAGTCTTAAAAAAAAAAAAAAAAAAAAAATGGCAGTTGGGTACCATCAGCCAAAAGCAAAAATAAAAATAAATGCTGCATGCTGGACGCAAACTCACATTTCTTAAGTTCTCAAGCGAATGCGTTATCAGTGGAACCACGATGACAGCTGTTATGATGCTGTCAATTTAGCTTTTTAAAAGAAAAGAAAATGAATCAACCATTTGTGCATGTGCGGTTTACAGTGTAAAAAGCAAGGTTTTTACCTGCCCCCCCCCCTCCCAAAAACAAAATGACATTTCTACATGAAATAATTAACGATTTTTCCAATTTTTCCATATTATGTGTCAGAGAGATCTCTTTCTAATGGCACCACATTCATGTCGCTTTGATATGCATGACAAGTTTTAGTGGACACGCATAAAAATAAACACACACACACAGGTATTTGCCTTTTCTATAATAGATTATTATTATTATAATATTAAAGAAGATTTGTTTACTTTAAAATCCAAAATGTATTTTACTCATGTCAGTTATTTTGAGAAACAACCATTAAGTAAAAAACAAGTCTTCTTTAAACATTTTGTAGCGCTGCTGCTTTTCTGGTATACTTTTATTTTAAAACTTCTAAAATCATTGTCAACAATGATAATTGTTTTTTGTGTTTATTAGAATTAAACCTATTTTTAAAAACTGAATTGTAGAAAAATCTTTATGATGTACGTAACCGTCACGGAATGAAGGTGTCATATTCCAAAAAAACACATAAATTGATCAAGTAGTTTTTTTTTAATAAAGAAAATCATTTTTTTAATGATTTTTTAGCGATTTTAATAGGAAATTGTAGCCATTATAAGGCTGGATTTTATTTGGATAGTTTTAATCCTGTTGTCTCCCCTTTATTTATAAAACATGGCGGATCAGAACATAACGTTTTGCTGCCTCATAAAATCTTTTTTTTTTTAGTTAAAATATAAAAAAACTAGTTGATCAATTTACATGATTTTTAGAGTATGACATCTTTGTTCCATGATGGGTATATAGATCTTTTTTTTTTTTTTTTTTTTTTTTTTAAATAAGTTTAATTCTAAATAAGCACCTTATATTTTAAAGCTTCTAAAATCAGTATCAAGAGTGATATGTTTTTTTTTTTGTTTTTTTTTCTTTTTTAAACAAATTTCTTATAAACTGTTCTTAATTTTCTTGATGTTTTAATTTCTCTTTGTCTTGAGTAGGTCCTGCCTTGGCGTGCTTGGCTGTGAATGGTGTGAAATGGAAGACAAAGATGGAGTCAATATTCGACTGTCTCAGTCCTACTGTGCCAGCCAGAGTGTTTGTTTTGGAGGAATACTGGGAGCCCAGACACCGTACGGGGACCTGTCGTTACAACAATGTAAGCTACACCATTACTTGCACGGATTCACTTTTTATGCACACACGATGAGCTGTAAAATTGCTATAAGACAATCTCTTGATATACGAGGGTCTCTTATTTTTTTGTTTTTTTAACTCAAAGAGTTGAAAAATTACAAAGACAGGAATGATACCATTAAAACGAGCGACCTTTTGTGCTCCAAAATTTATTTATTTTTTTACATAATCACCACCAATCTTAATGCACTTTTGCTAGTGATAAACAATGGCTATGGATGGGTGTCCGGAGCGCGCTTTGTCATGCAAGGGTTGTTCCAAAAGTAAAGCGCCTTTTTTTTTCTTTTTTTTTTTTCTTCAAATGTTGAAGAGCTATGAAGATGGGAGTGGTACTATTAAAACAAGTGACCTTTTGGATTTTAGAATTTATTTTTCTACATAGTCATAACCATTCTCAATGCACTTTTGCAAGGAATTCAATAACACATGTCTGCTTCTGACACACATCCATGACAGAGGTTGCTATCTTAGTCTCACACCATCAGTATCTGCAACAGAGAGATGAAACTTTCAGGTCATGAATACATTAGTTCAATCATCAATACAATGCAATTTTTAATCCCCTCTGATTCAATTTTGCGAAATAAAAAAAAAAAAGAAAAAAGGGAGGCATTACATTTTGAACATCATTCGTATTTATATGGGGTAAGTTGTGTAATAGCTGCGTCATGAACGTAATTTTATATGCCAGTGAATGTTAGGTCCTCACTTGTCTGTCTGCAACATAACGATAGATCCACAATCAGATAGATTTGTAATCTAAAAAAAAACAAAAAAAACGCAATACATTAGGTCATGGATTTGCTGAAAGCACTGCGTTTTTCCAGATAGAGGTCATTTTAACAATGTATCCGTTATGTTGGTATGTCATTTTTTAAGACATTGTAGAGCATTCATCCTACTGGATAAACTATTGCAGAAGGATAGATGTTTTGAATTTTGAGAAGGTTAATATATCAAGAAAATGTGGAAGCAAATAATTAAACATTATTTAGGGTGGAATTCGGAGAGGGTTGACCTGCTGAACAGTGAGCTTCCGAAATATCAAAATGTCTGATCACGACGCAAGGGAAGAATCAACGTTAAATGAAATGAGACATATGTGAATGGTCAAGGTATACGAACTTGTTGAAGATGCACAATATTTCTGAACATCAGTGAATTTTTTAATGTGACCGTAAAAATGGCCAAATTACAAATAATGATATTTCAAGTACTGAACAAACTACATCAGCTCACAAATAATAAATAAATAATCCTATGTTGAATACCAAGTCATATTGAGTTTAATGGAAATGACAAAGCTTACAAAAAAGCAAAAAGAGCCACAAAGGGAAAAATCTCTCAACAAAATATCATAGGCAGACTACAAACCCCAAATTAAAAAAAAAATGATCCCCAACAAATAGCAAGGAGAATGAAATCAATGTGCAAACAATAAAAAATAAATGAATCGTTGGAGAATGGCATAGAAAAAACAGCTCTAATAGAAAAAAAAGTTGTATTAAACTGATTACACATAAGTCACACTCGTTTAGCACACTTGTATTTACTGGAAGGTGTTGAACCTCCATTATGCACAGCATGTCAGGAAAAACTCATTATGAAACATATATTACTGAAATGTGTTAACTTTATTCCATACTGAAATAAATACTTTTGTGAGATCGATCTCTTCAATAAAATAGAACCAACCAACATAACAGACTTTCTGAAAGAGATAAACCTATTCACCAAAATATAAACTAACCTTCCAAACACACAGTAACACACCCAAATTTCCACTAAATTTGCATGACCTTAAATGACCATAGAAAGGTTGATAGGTCGTGAAACACAAATCAACCAACAAACAAATAATAGTATAGATCAGGAGTCAGCAACTGTTGGCCTACAAGTGAATTTTAGTTGACATGCCACTTTATTCAGGATATGATTTTAATTTTTTTTCTGTAGTAAAATTAGCGATATTGTTTAAATATATTCTAATTATATTTAATACTTGTTTTCTTAAAACGCACAATTTATTTGCATATTAAATAACATTATTGTCCTCCATGCCATGTTTGGCACTCCTATAATCAACATAATTTTCGACCCTCATGCTCCAAAAGGTTGCCGACCTCTGGCATAGAATATATGTCTAAGCATTTTCAGATTTTCATTAATTTGTAAAATGAAATTGGAATTTATATTTTTTTTTATTTTTGTAAATTTACAAACTTGAATTGTGTTATAATTTTTTTCATGAAATGATTAAAAGCATATGTTTTGGTTTTCTAAATTTTCAAATTAAACTTGTGAAATGTATTCAAAGGGCACTTGTACAGTTTAATCAAGACATTAAAAAATGAACATATCAAAAAAAAAAAAAAAAAAGGTTATATTGTACGTATCCATTTTGAACTGAAGATCTAAAAAAAATTTAATTTAATTTGATTGAGTAGTTTTTTTTTTTTTTACAGCAGAAAAACACGTTTTTATGAGAGCGCGTTGAAGTCAGCCATTGTGGAAATTTTTACCATGCCACGGGGAGATAACTCCATGTAAAGCGCCAACACTCCCTCCCCATCTTTATTACTAGCTTTTCTTCCTAAAAATCGAACCTTTTACTCGGTATCATAAAAAATTGTTTTTTCGCTTTAAAATAAAAACTACTTGATGAAATTAAGTGAAATTTTTTTTCGGAGAACTTCGTTCCATAAAGGATATATACAATATAATCTTTTTTTGATATTTTCATTTTTTAACGTCTTCATTAAACTGTACAAATACCATTCAAAGATGTGACCAATTTTCTCCATTCAAAATTTGCACTAACCACATAACCTACATCAATTCCGACTTATGGCAACTGTCAATAACACTAGACATGTGTCTTTCTCTCTTCACTATATGCTGACCCTTAGGGTTAATACCAACAAAATAAAAACAGACATTAATTCTGTTTTAGCAATGAAAGTCTCAGAATAAAAAACGATTTTCATTTTTTTAATAAAAACCAACATTCGCTTTTTTAAATTTTCAAATTAATTTTGTAAAATGTTTTCAAAGATATGACCAAGTTTCTGAATGCATTTTTTTTATTTGTAAATTCCAATAGAAATTCTTTTTGAATATTGATTCTTGCTTTACATCTATTTCTCTCTTCTGTGTGTGCATATATGCATTATCTATATATATAAAAGGTAAAACCTCCAGTTTTTCATAAAAGATATATATTCACTCTATTTAAAAAAAAAAAAAATACATTTATTAATAAAAGATCTGTGCCCAAACCTAAACGTAGATTCCATGAGCAAAGCTTCTTTCTTAGAACTGCACGCCTGTGGAATTGTCTTCCGTTTTCCAGCTGACTACAATATGGTTGTCTTCAAGTCTAACGTAAACAAGTTTTTGATGAGCCGTTCCATATAAGTTAACAAATTTACAAATTCTCCATTACTAACGATTACTATAGTACACTCTTTAACCCTTATCCTCGAGTGGCCTCTTGACCTTGATAAGTGGTGATGCCTATGTAAAAAAAAAAAAAGATGGAGGGGAGGACCATCTAAAATCTAATAACATAATTTACATACTTTTGCAATTTACATAAGTTTTTATTTGTCAAACATGAAAGGATCATTTTTCGAATATATTTATATATTGAGACTTAGCTTTCATATACAAGTAATTAGCTGACTAAAACATGCTCATGAATGTGTAGCGACACCTCAATGCTTATGTAAAAACAAATAGAAAGTATACATATATATGTATATATATGTTATGTATAATGTATATTTGGATCTTTGTTCTGCAGTAAGCCTGGATTCTGAGCCAGTTAATGTGAAAACGACACCTGTCGGTCCCGTGGCAGGAGGAATCATGGGAATCTTTCTGGTTCTTGCCCTCAGTGTCTACTGTTACCGACACCACGTACATCGCACTTCCCACCAATATGTGACATCATTGCCAGAGAATCAGGCTCGAATGTCACATTATTATTATGAAACCGAAGAACCAGAGCCACATGAGGAAATTGGCACTGGTAAGTCATTTATATCATCATTATGCAAAACATTTTTGAGCTTTCATTTTTTTTTTTATCTTCTGTTTCTTTGTTTTTACCTTTATCTTTTGTGTTTTTTTATCTTTTGTGTTTTTTTATATATTTTTTATCTTTTTTGTTTTCTTTTGTTTTTATCTTTTGCTTTTATCTTTTTTTTTTGTTTTGTTTTCTTTTGTTTTTATCTTTTGTTTTTTTTTTTACCTTTTTATCTTTTTTTATCTTTTTTTTTTTTTTTAAATCTTTTTTTTTTATCTTTTGAGTCATAGTTTTCATTTTGTTATATTTATTGTGACGATTACAAATTTATTAGTTAGAAAAAGAAAGTAAATTATGTGATTAAATTTTTTTTTTTTACTCTTGTTCATCTCCAAACAAGGCATATTGCCACATGAACATTTTAAACCCTGTCTACTGGGAGCTATGCAAGAAAATGAGGAAGATGTCTGTTTATATTACATTTAAACTTCTGTATATTAGCACAGTCAGGAAAGCAGGAAACAGGGAATTCCAGTCAAGCAGTGTGAGGGAAGAAGCTATTAGAGTAGAAGGTTTTTTGGCATCTTGGGAACTCTACAGTGAATGGGGGTGATTTTGCTGCTAGACAAGTTTGTTGAGTGCATGTATGTTGAGAGAAGTACAAGTGCAATGAATTCATCAGAAATAAAACAATATATGCAAAGAAAATTATTTGTTATTTTCCAATTCAAACAATCATTAAAAAGCAATAACAAATAATGTCTTTTTTTCAAAACTAATATGCAAATTAGTTAATTTTATGACTGACGTTGCATATATATATATATATATATATATATATATATATATATATAAAAAGGATGGTGCATCTCATAAAGTTAAATTAACTTAAAGTTGAGTGTTTTTAAGTTGTTGCATTTATTTTTGAACAATGGAGGGATGCCCGGCATTGCCTGGTCATAAAATGCACTTAAATATGATTTTAATTTGTCCAGATTTTGTATATATTATTGTAGAGTCGTGATTTCAAAAGTAAAAAAAAAAAGTGTTTGGGTGTCATCTGCTAGAATTAAAAACCGAAAGCAAAACTATAGCGTTCAAAGTTGGTGACGTCACTATTGTACCAACGTGACACGCGTATGAACTGATTAAAAATTAACTAAGATGAATGTACAAAATGTATTATGATTTTTTTTTTCAATTTTGACCCCTTTTTGGCCCTTTAAAAACTATTTTAATTGGCGAAAGATCCATAAAAGAACGGTCCATAAAAAATCCAATCATTTGAAGCCCCTAGCACCGCTCTGCAACTTTTAGTTTCAGAAGAGATAGAGTTTGAAAATATGGAGACAGACAGACATAGTGCCTTTTATATATTAGATTAATGGTTTTTATTCTTCAAGTAACTGAGATGTTGGTTCAGATTACAGTTAAACTTGAGCATGTCGCTACAGTCAGGGAAGCAAAAGTTGGAAGGGAATTCTAGCAATCTGAGGGAAGAAGCTATCAGAGTGAAAGGGATTGGATTTTGTTGCTGAATGGGTTACGCCAAGTGGATACATGTGCAATCAGTTCATCAGAGTACATATTTGTAAAACAGGCACAAGAATGCAACCTCATGGTGAGGAGGGGATTGGAGTTTGGATGACAGTGTGGGACCTATTAGATTATAAACTTTTTTTTTTTTTAAACTAAGTCTGACAACCTAATGATAAATGCACCAACCCAAATGTGATAACAAAACTCCATTCAGGTGTGATTAGTTTTCTAGCATGATAGAGGGATCCCACCTTCTTTGCAGCAGCCTTGGCAATGTCCTGTTTTTGCTTGATTCTTCCCACATTTCATTAATGTGAAATTTAAACTATAATTCCAATCAATATTTTCTTTTTTTTTCTGAAATTTTGAACCATTTTTTTTTTTTTTAAATCTTTCTAATCAAAATCTGCTTTCACATTTTAACTTCTATTTCAATATGCACGTGACCAAATTTACGTAATATTGCTATCAAAGTTACATTTCCTATGAAGCATTCATTATTTGAAATTAATAAAGAAGAATTAGTTTATCTTTTTTTGCATTTATAGGCGGACATTAAATCTTTTTGTGTTTACAAAATAATTACCCAATCAAACGTGTATATTTTCCTTGATTTACCAATTAATTTTTGAAAGAAAAATATTAAGAAAAGATAAGATTGCCTGAGAAACATAAGTAACAATGGTTTTTATTAATAGTTAATGAATCGTTTTTTCTGAGTTGGGTTTGAAGGCTAAAACAATGCCATTTTGTAGAAAAAAATACTTAAATACAGGACAAGGTAAACAAAATAAATGACAATATTTAAAAAAAATTTTTTTTTTATTACATTTTCACCCCAAACAAAGCACATTGCCACTTTGGTGTAGGGCGCTACTATCAGGAACATAGGCATCAGGGGTACTGTGTAGGGAGTTGGGCAGCAAAATGTCTGTTCACGTTGCACTTGAACTTCTGCATGTCAGTACAGTTAGGGAAGCAGGGACCCGGCAGGGAATTCTAAAGTCTAGCTGTCCTGGGGAAGAAACTACTGGAGTAGAAGGCTCTCTTACATCTAGGGATCTCTATTGTGAAGGGGTGGGATTTAGCTGCTTGTCGGGTTTATTTAAGTCGAAGGGGCACAAGTGCTTGCAGTTCGTCAGAGCATTCACCGTTCAAGTACTTGTAGAAAAGGCAGAGGGATGCAACATTTCGGCGATGGGACAGGGGTTGAAGCTTAGATGACAGTTCAGGACCTATCAGGTTGGCGACTCTCTTTTGAACCTTGTCTAGGAGCGAGAGACTAGTGGCAGATGCACCAGCCCAAATATGACAACAATACTCCATACATGGGCGAATAGTGGCCTTATAGAGGTATAGGATACTTTCGGGCATTAATATCTTTCTAGCACGGTGCAGAGAACCTACCTTCTTCGCAGTGGTGGTAAAGAAGGTTTCTTGTAATTATTGAAGGAAACAAGTTTAGTCTTGGCAGCATTGAATGTGACCATCCATTTTTGTCCCCATTCCACTACAGATCAGAGGTCATCCTCTAGTGTTTCTGCCATTTCTTTAGATATGTGTTCATTTGTTTTCCTGTCATGTCTGTTATAGAGTGTGGTGTCGTCAGCATATATACCCATCTCACACAATTTTGGTCATTTAATAATAATAGGTCATTTATGAATGTTAGGAATAACAGAGGTCCTAGGATAGACCCCTGAGGCACTCCCGCATTTATATCATATTGAAAAGTTCCAATATTTATTTTTTAATTTTTTTCAACGGTTTTGTCAAGAGCTAGAAATCATAATAAACCATGGCTCTATATTGCGAGTGAAATAGTCGTATTTGCGAGTGATTTTTCAAAGTGGCGACCAGAAATAATGAAACGCTTATCATTCGGTGATTGCATTTCTTTCACTGACAATCTTCCAAATCTCACTGAGTGAAAAATATCTTTTCAACTTTTTTCTTTTTAATAAACGAACAAAGTCAAATTATTTAAACAATAAAAGTTTAATAGAACAATATACTCGTTTTTTAAAGAAGGCTGTTGAAAAAAAAAACATCTAAAGAAAACAGAATGTTTATACATTAAAGTATCAACATAAAATTTGTTGTATATTTAGAATTACACTTATTAAAAAAAACACAGAAAAATCTGTATGATGTACGTACTCATCACAGAACGAAGATGTCATATTCTAAAAATCATGTGGGTTTGGCTAGTAACTTTTCTATTTGGCTAGTAAATGAAAATATTTAGTTATCAAAGGTCGACTAAAGATAAATTTGTCCATAGAGCCCTGTAATAAACACACTTCGATTGAGTAATTGTGTGTGTGTATGTATATATATATATATATATATATATATATATATATATATATATATATATATATATATATAAAGATTAATAATTGGAAATTATAAATCAGTTTCAAAAGGATGAACAAACAAAATCAAATTGAGTGTACAATCGTTTCGGAAACGATATTCATTTTAAAATTGACAATAAACATTGACAATAATTGACAAAGATTGTGTTTTTGAATATAGTATCTTCATCAGCAAAAAGAGGGGTGGGTTTGGGTGGAGGGTTTAAGACACCAAATAAAACTAGCATTTTTGAAGTAAGAAAAGTGGATAGTTCTTATTGAGTTGCATTAGAAAATTTGTTTTAAAGTTTGTCAGTACATAAGTGGGCATGTTGTATTTTGGCCACAAATATATATATATATATATATATATATATATAAAAGTGAAAGTGTCTGTCTGTCTACATTTCCCTACACAATAACTCTGTCAATTTTCAGTCTACAGACACGAAATTTGATATACGGGGTAGTGATATTTGGGAAAATCTTTTTAATCAGTTTTCGGCCAGAAATTTGGCTGTTAAGGGGTCAAAGTTCAATGATTTGACCTTTGAGAACTCTACCAAACTCCTCCGACAATTTTGGGTCTAAACACTTGAAATTTTAGATATAGGTTCCTTGGACATGGATCTAACTTATTAACTTGATTTGAACCCAAAACAATAAATGTTAAGGGGTCATAATAGGGGTAAAAGTTTAAAAAATTTGACCTCTGCAGTCTCTACCAAATTACTCAATTTCCGGTCTGAACATTTGAAATTTTACATAAAGGGTATTCAGAGATATAACAAGCCTTTTAATCGGTTTGAGTCGAAAATTTGAGCTACAAATATATAACTCTATGTATGTATATATGTTTGCATGTCTGCTTAAAACTTTCGACAGAGGCGACGGATTTTCACAAGATCAGTTGGTTTGAAGCTCAACCCTTCAGATGACAAATATTGAAAAATTGGCTAAAAACATACATTTCTTCACCCTCAACTGGGCATTTTTCTACAGGGAGGGGTCGCTTTTTTCGCCAATATTTTTGGAAGTCATCCCCTCTTTCGATTGTCTAGCCTTAATTTAAACCTACATCACTTCTGGTTTGGCGGTAGTCGTAACAGCAAAGAGGTCACGTTTTTTTTCATGTTCTTTTCCTCCTTCATGGTACGGGTTTGAGCCTGCCTTCCTACTACCACTTTTTTTTTTTTTTGCTCAAGACACCTCCAAACACCCAGGCAACGCCGGACACCCATGCTAGTATATATATATATATATATATATATATATATATATATATATATATATATATATATAATTTTTTATTTCTGGAGATGAAGTTTATCTTGAAAATTCAAGGAACATAACCTCTCGATATCATCCTGGTTAAATGCATTATGTTGGTAAATAAATAAGTGATAATAATAAAAAATATTGTCATTTATTTTGTTTACCTTGTCTCATATCCAATAGTATTTTTCTATAAAATTGTCTTCAAACATGACTCCTTACATATTTTTTAAACGACTGTTTAGTAACTGCATCCATTATATTAATGTAAGAATTATTTAAATATACATTAGAAAAAAACTATGTACATAAATATTAATTATTGAACATTTAACAAGTTAATTAAATGGGTTTTTTTTTTATGTAAATTTCTTTAGGATATTATTTGGATTCTTTGGACTATTGTTCTCATGAGTTTTATTTGCATATTTCGATTTATGTAACCTCCAACTTTCTTCAGGTGTATCTTGTCAAACTCGAGAATCTGCACAGAATTTCAAACAGAACCTTTATTTAATCGACGGGAGGTAACATGCTCTTGTTCTGTCAGCCCTGACTGTGTAAAAGTTCTAATTCGCAATTGTAGTTTTGAGTGCCACTTGCACTGATGATTGAGCCTTCAACCTCCCAAAGAGTGTAACTTTACAACTGAATTTCACCAAGTACTTTATCCACTATGCCATGAATCCTTGCAGACGTGCAAATAACACTCCAGATGAGAACGGTAGTCTGAAGAATGCAAATGATATAAATAATCAAATCTCATCTAAAAAAATTCGGAAATGCGTCATAAAATGTTTTCGCTTTCATTTAGGAAATGTTTTATTGTGCAATTCTTCTTAAACATGTATGACATGAAGTAATTTTTTTTTTTTTTACTAATTTTTGAATTTATTTATTTTTACTAATTTGTTTTAAAATTTTACTAATTAGTTTTTATATTTTACTAATTTGTTTTAAAATTTTACTAATTAGTTTTGTAAATTTTACTAATTAGTTTTTAAATTTTACTAATTAGTTTTTATATTTATTTTACTAATTATTTGTTAAATTTATTTATTTTTACTAATTAGTTTTTAAAACTTTGTTTTTGTAGGACACACCAATTTTGTTCTTGCACCATTTGAAAATCCGGCCAGCATTTCTCCATACCGTGTAAATACAACCTACCGCCGACCAGCAGGAGGTGACAGTGATCATGGCTATAGCACAATGACCCCACATGAAGACAGTGAGCATGCCAGCCTGCCCTGCCTGGAACCTCTCCTCATAGGAAAGGATCGATTCAAGCCACCCACATACCCAGGTTCAAAGGCCCCTGTCATACCGCCACCGCCTATGATTTGCAGCCGCCGTAGTCGCAGTCCGACACCGCCCCAGACGCGTCTATCCACATATACCCCAATCCCAGAACAAACTCTCTTGCCATCTCAGCAAACGGTCGTTGGCACCACAATCCCAGAAGGATCCCACAGTATCATTGCAAACGTGCAAGTTCATGTAGTCGACGCCCACTAATCCTGCCACTACTATTCTCTCTCCGCTCACACGTACACACGGACACACTACCAACCTTGTAAATAGTGTCGCCTGACGCATCTACTTGCGTACTTGTATTCTTCAACGGTCAGTGGTCTATATGCATCCAAATCTCAGACAGAAAATATGTGCTATCCAAGTTGTGTGTTGAAGAGTGAATGTGGGCTTGTCTTCCTGTACATAAGACGTCTACGTGTATTTGAGGCGCTTGTAAAAATGTAGGGTAAGAAAAAGAAATCCATCAAATTTGAGATGATGCCAGCCTCCTCTTTTCTCTGTGGTCGAAGTACAAAAAATGAAATTTGAAACGTTATTCACTTTTCACATGTCGACAAGCAACAGATATATAAAGCTGAATAGTCAATCTTTTATATAAAGAACATATTTTGTTAAAAGCATCTGTTAATGTGAGATTTCTATGTACTTTTCTCTCTCGTTCTCCGGGGTATGTTATCCAATTTCTGAAGAACAATTATAGATTAGACATTTTTTTCCTGCTGAGATGCATACGATGGTAATAAAAACTCTAACGGATGTGCTCTTAGTTATTCAGTAGTGCTATGCATATTTAGAAACCTGCTATTTATTTGCCTCCATATTAAAAACAAAAATACCTGTCTGATGTCTGTGATGAAACGAAAATATCATATTTCAAAAATCACGTAAATTGATCAAGTAATTTTAGTTTTAAATAAAAAAAAAATCAAAAAAATCTGAGAAGTGACTCTCACTTGACCCTTTTAAAAAAAAAAATCTCGAAAAACAAGGGCGATAACTCAACAATCATTCATACTTATTAGATTTATGTTGTAATGCCAATTGGTATGGGTCAACTTTCCGATTAATGGTTTAAAAATGATTTTCTTTATAAAACTAAACTATTTGATTAATTTACGTGATTTTTTTTTTTTTTGGACTATGATATTTTCGTTTCATCATGGGTACGTAAATCATGCAGATTTTTCTAAATTTTTGTTTTTTCGTATGGGGGAATTCTAGACAAAAACCTAGTGTTTTTACAGAACGCCCTGTGACGATGTCCATACAATGACTAAGAAAACTGTAAAACAACAACAATTGTCTCTGTCTTCAAGCAAAAAAGTGTGCAGCCACACTTTTTTGAAGTGTACGCATGCACACATACATATCTACCTCTCTTCCATATATATATATATATATATATATATATATATATCTTTCTCTCTCCCTATATATATATATATATATATATATATATATATATAAAAACAAAGATTTATTTTATTCAATGGACACTGGCATTAGTTTTATCTTCCATTCATACCTACTGTTTCATGGGCGGAAACACTGGAAACTCAACCTGCACTAAATAGTGGGAATTATGAGAGAGAATTCTCTATCCAAACGTCTGCTAATGACTTGGTCACAATTAGTATGGGTCAAGTTTTCAGTGTTTGCGTAAAAATGAAGATTGAATTAATCTATAGAATAAAAAAATGTTTGTGCTCAAGTAATTAAGCACTTTTCTTATTTTCATCCTAATGTTGAATTTTATAAATGATAAAATAAATCTGACAAAATGAAAGAAAAATAGATAAAAGGAAGATCAAAATATCTGAACGTTTCACCTTCTTGTTATGAAGGCTATTTCAAGTGGAAAGAAAATTAAAAAAGTAGCAACAGATGAGAAGACTTTTTACCAGTTTTCTTATATATATATATATGCAAATGAATTATGTTCCCATGTTAATGTCTACTATTGTGGGCAGAGGCAAATCAAGCCGAATGGCATAAGTATCGTTTTATATGGATTTCTACCAAAGGTTTGAATGTGTATTTATGTAGGTACATGCTTATATGCATATGTTTATAATAATGTGTGTATGTGTATAAGAATGTGTGTGCATACGTATAAGCATATATGAACACAAAAATAGAGGAGCAATATTACTTATTATATAATGGGCATTGCAAACAAGAGAGAATTTCAAAAAACAAACAAAAAAAAAAAACGAGGAAATTGTTGTGCTTGAATAAACATTTACTTTGTTCAGAAATATCTGGAATGATAAAAAAAAAAAAATATGAAAATTTGCAATGAAGATTTGGGCATTCCACTGACAATTTCCGCTCGTTTCTGACGGTAATTTCTGATTGCTCCATTAATGATCTGAATAAAGAAACAATTGATATTTATTAGCAGCAGGCATGAAACAGAATCTCCCTCGTTAGAAATTCTACCTTGTTTTTTCTTTTTTTGTTTTGTTTTCTGGAAAAGATTTGTAGGAAAAAAAGAAATGACAATTACATTGTTGTAGGAAATGATTAAAAAAAATAAAAAGATAAAAAATGTTTGTTGGATGCGAATTGTGTCGAGGGAGAATGAGAATAAAATAAATCCAAGATGGAAACTAAAAAAGATGGCAATAAAAAAATTCAGGAAACAAATATTTCTTTCATACAAAAATTGGTTAGAAAACCAAAAACTCTCAATTCATCTTCCTTCATTGAAAACTATAATATAGGAGTTTAAAACAACAACAAAAAAAGCAGTTCCTTCCATAAATGATGACACTTTTTGGAATGGATAAAAAATATATTTGACTTGCTTATATCGAATGTAAAACATAAAAAAAAAAAAAAAAAAAAGGAAAAAAAAAACATTGTTTGGGTGGGGATAAAATAAAATTGTTGAAGAAGACAATACTTATCATACATATGTCTTTTTTTCCAACTTTTTTCTTTTTCTTTTATTTTTATGGTTTTATTTTTTAGACAATACACAGAACCTTTATTTTTTTTTTTTTTAATTATTTCAGAAACTGTTTTTTTTTTTTCCTTCATGAAAAATGCTTTTCTTTTTGTAAATAGATTAAAGTTGTTTTTTTTCCTTGATTGGAAAAAAAAAATGAACTGATATTGTTTGTTTGTTTTTTTGTTGTTTTTTTGACAAAATTTTATACTTTTGAATTTTTGAGATGTGGATTGATTATTCGTATTACTATTCTCATCTTGAGTGTGATTTACACAACGTTTTGGTCGATGTAACCTCAAACCTTCTTCAGGTGTATATTATTGAACTCTGGAATCTGCACAGAATTACAAACTAAAATTAGAGGTTCAATCCTCAGTGTGAGTGAGTCAAAAATACAATTGTGAATTACCTAGAACTTCTACCCAGTCATGGCTGAGAGAAGGAGAGCATTCTACCCTTATGGACTCAAAATTCCATGTAGATTCTTGAGTTTGACAGAAAGATCCTGAGTTTGATAATATACACCTGAAGAAGGTCGGAGGTTCCAACCAACAACCAAAATATTGTGCAAATAACACTCAAGATGAGAACAATAGTCCGAATAATCCAAATGATATAAAAGAAGTAATAGGGTTTAACTTGCTGAATTTCCAAGGATACAGATTCAAGTTATAGATAATATTCTTGTATTAGCAAGCAATACTCATCGACCATAAAACGCTTTGGATGATACAGATTTTAAGCTATTGAAATAGTCATATTTAAAATAACCAAAAAACTTAAAAATCCTCAAAATACCACCATTTTGTTTGGAAATGAATATTTTTTCAGATGCCTTTATAAATAATAATTAACATGATATATTTGAAGAGTTTTTAGCAAATAAATTGATGAAAATCTTAACGCTATAAAACAATGATTTTGGTAACTGTTTTATACAAATCCTTTGATTATTTAAATGATCAGTACCTCGCCTCTCTGAGGAATTTTATCAAATTTGGAAACGAATCAGAAAAATCATCAATCTCACTTCTTCTGGGGTACAAAATAAACTGATCCTTTTTTTTCTCTCTTTTTTTTGTCAGCTTAAAAATGAAATTGAAATGGTATTAAACATTTTTTTCTAAATATTTCTCATACTCCAACCAAGTAAAAAAACCTTTTATAATTTTTATGCATCGAAATTATTTTTATGCATTGAAATTATTTTTATGCATCAAAATTATTTTTATGCATTCAAATTATTTTTATCCATACAAATTATTTTTATGCATTCAAATTATTTTTATGCATTCAAATTATTTTTATGCATTCAAATTATTTTTATGCATTGAAATCATTTTTATGCATTGAAATTATTTTTATGCATTCAAATTATTTTTATGCATTCAAATTATTTTTATGCATTCAAATCATTTTTATGCATTGAAATCATTTTTATGCATTGAAATTATTTTTATGCATTGAAATTATTTTTATGCATTGAAATTATTTTTATGCATTGAAATCATTTTTATGCATTGAAATTATTTTTATGCATTGAAATTATTTTTATGCATTGAAATTATTTTTATGCATTCAAATTATTTTTATGCATTCAAATTATTTTTATGCATTCAAATTATTTTTATGCATTCAAATCATTTTTATGCATTCAAATTATTTTTATGAATTGAAATCATTATTATGCATTGAAATCATTTTTATGCATTCAAATTATTTTTATGCATTCAAATTATTTTTATGCATTGAAATCATTTTTATGCATTCAAATTATTTTTATGCATTCAAATTATTTTTATGCATTCAAATTATTTTTATGCATTCAAATTATTTTTATGCATTGAAATCATTTTTATGCATTGAAATTATTTTTATGCATTCAAATTATTTTTATGCATTGAAATTATTTTTATGCATTGAAATTATTTTTATGCATACAAATTATTTTTATGCATTGAAATCATTTTTATGCATTGAAATCATTTTTATGCATTCAAATTATTTTTATGCATTCAAATTATTTTTATGCATTCAAATTATTTTTATGCATTGAAATCATTTTTATGCATTCAAATTATTTTTATGCATTCAAATTATTTTTATGCATTCAAATTATTTTTATGCATTGAAATCATTTTTATGCATTGAAATCATTTTTATGCATTAAAATTATTTTTATGCATTCAAATTATTTTTATGCATTGAAATCATTTTTATGCATTCAAATTATTTTTATGCATTCAAATTATTTTTATGCATTCAAATTATTTTTATGCATTGAAATCATTTTTATGCATTGAAATTATTTTTATGCATTCAAATTATTTTTATGCATTGAAATTATTTTTATGCATTCAAATTATTTTTATGCATTCAAATTATTTTTATGCATTGAAATCATTTTTATGCATTCAAATTATTTTTATGCATTCAAATTATTTTTATGCATTGAAAACATTTTTATGCATTCAAATTATTTTTATGCATACAAATTATTTTTATGCATTGAAATTATTTTTATGCATTGAAATCATTTTTATGCATTGAAATTATTTTTATGCATTGAAATTATTTTTATGCATTCAAATTATTTTTATGCATTCAAATTATTTTTATGCATTGAAATCATTTTTATGCATTCAAATTATTTTTATGCATACAAATTATTTTTATGCATTGAAATTATTTTTATGCATTGAAATCATTTTTATGCATTGAAATTATTTTCATGCATTCAAATTATTTTTATGCATTCAAATTATTTTTATGCATTCAAATTATTTTTATGCATTGAAATCATTTTTATGCATTGAAATTATTTTTATGCATTGAAATTATTTTTATGCATTCAAATTATTTTTATGCATTCAAATTATTTTTATGCATTCAAATTATTTTTATGCATTGAAATTATTTTTATGCATTGAAATTATTTTTATGCATACAAATTATTTTTATGCATTGAAATTATTTTTATGCATTGAAATCATTTTTATGCATTGAAATTATTTTTATGCATTGAAATTATTTTTATGCATTGAAATTATTTTTATGCATTCAAATTATTTTTATGCATACAAATTATTTTTATGCATTGAAATCATTTTTATGCATTGAAATCATTTTTATGCATTCAAATTATTTTTATGCATTCAAATTATTTTTATGCATTCAAATTATTTTTATGCATTCAAATTATTTTTATGCATTGAAATCATTTTTATGCATTGAAATTATTTTTATGCATTCAAATTATTTTTATGCATTCAAATTATTTTTATGCATTCAAATTATTTTTATGCATTGAAATCATTTTTATGCATTCAAATTATTTTTATGCATTCAAATTATTTTTATGCATTCAAATTATTTTTATGCATTCAAATTATTTTTATGCATTGAAATCATTTTTATGCATACAAATTATTTTTATGCATTCAAATTATTTTTATGCATTCAAATTATTTTTATGCATTGAAATTATTTTTATGCATTCAAATTATTTTTATGCATACAAATTATTTTTATGCATACAAATTATTTTTATGCATTCAAATTATTTTTATGCATTCAAATTATTTTTATGCATTCAAATTATTTTTATGCATACAAATTATTTTTATGCATTGAAATTATTTTATGCATTGAAATTATTTTATGCATTGAAATTATTTTTATGCATACAAATTATTTTTATGCATACAAATTATTGTTATGCATCCAAATTATTGTTATGCATTCAAATTAATTTTATGCATTCAAATTAATGTTATGCATTGAAATTATTTTTATGCATTGAAATTATTTTTATGCATTGAAATTATTTTTATGCATTGAAATTATTGTTATGCATTCAAATTATTTTTCTGCATTGAAATTATTTTTATGCATTGAAATTATTTTTATGCATTGAAATTATTTTTATGCATCCAAATTATTTTTATGCATCCAAATTATTTTTATGCATCCAAATTATTGTTATGCATTCTAATTAATTTTATGCATTCAAATTAATGTTATGCATTCAAATTATTTTTATGCATTGAAATTATTTTTATGCATTGAAAATATTTTTATGCATCCAAATTATTGTTATGAATTGAAATTTTTTTTATGAATTGAAATTATTTTTATGAATTGAAATTATTGTTATGCATTGAAATTATTTTTATGCATTGAAATTATTTTTATGCATTGAAATTATTTTTATGCATTGAAATTATTTTTATGCATTGAAATTATTTTTATGCATTGAAATTATTTTTATGCATTGAAATTATTTTTATGCATTGAAATTATTTTTATGCATTGAAATTATTTTTATGCATTGAAATTATTTTTATGCATCCAAATTATTGTTATGAATTGAAATTTTTTTTATGAATTGAAATTATTTTTATGAATTGAAATTATTGTTATGCATTGAAATTATTTTTATGCATTGAAATTATTTTTATGCATTGAAATTATTTTTATGCATTGAAATTATTTTTATGCATTGAAATTATTTTTATGCATTGAAATTATTTTTATGCATTGAAATTATTGTTATGCATCCAAATTATTGTTATGCATTCAAATTAATTTTATGCATTCAAATTAATGTTATGCATTGAAATTAATGTTATGCATTGAAATCATTTTTATGCATTCAAATTATTTTTATGCATTGAAATTATTTTTATGCATTGAAATTATTTTTATGCATTGAAATTATTTTTATGCATCCAAATTATTGTTATGAATTGAAATTTTTTTTATGAATTGAAATTATTTTTATGAATTGAAATTATTGTTATGCATTGAAATTATTTTTATGCATTGAAATTATTTTTATGCATTGAAATTATTTTTATGCATTGAAATTATTTTTATGCATTGAAATTATTTTTATGCATTGAAATTATTTTTATGCATTGAAATTATTGTTATGCATCCAAATTATTGTTATGCATTCAAATTAATTTTATGCATTCAAATTAATGTTATGCATTGAAATTAATGTTATGCATTGAAATCATTTTTATGCATTCAAATTATTTTTATGCATTGAAATTATTTTTATGCATTGAAATTATTTTTATGCATTGAAATTATTTTTATGCATCCAAATTATTGTTATGAATTGAAATTTTTTTTATGAATTGAAATTATTTTTATGAATTGAAATTATTGTTATGCATTGAAATTATTTTTATGCATTGAAATTATTTTTATGCATTGAAATTATTTTTATGCATTGAAATTATTTTTATGCATTGAAATTATTTTTATGCATTGAAATTATTTTTATGCATCCAAATTATTGTTATGAATTGAAATTTTTTTTATGAATTGAAATTATTTTTATGAATTGAAATTATTGTTATGCATTGAAATTATTTTTATGCATTGAAATTATTTTTATGCATTGAAATTATTTTTATGCATTGAAATTATTTTTATGCATTGAAATTATTTTTATGCATTGAAATTATTTTTATGCATCCAAATTATTGTTATGAATTGAAATTTTTTTTATGAATTGAAATTATTTTTATGAATTGAAATTATTGTTATGCATTGAAATTATTTTTATGCATTGAAATTATTTTTATGCATTGAAATTATTTTTATGCATTGAAATTAATTTTATGCATCCAAATTATTGTTATGCATCCAAATTATTGTTATGCATTCAAATTAATTTTATGCATTCAAATTAATGTTATGCATTGAAATTAATGTTATGCATTGAAATCATTTTTATGCATTGAAATTATTTTTATGCATTGAAATAATTTTTATGCATTGAAATAATTTTTATGCATTGAAATTAATTTTATGCATCCAAATTATTGTTATGCATTCAAATTATTTTTATGCATTCAAATTATTTTGATGAATGCAAATTATTTTTATGCATTGAAATTGTAATTCTGTTTTCTTTTTTTTTTGCAGTATCAATGTTTAATTACCATATCTATTATTATTTTTTTTGTAAAAGAGAGAAAAACACAATACTTTCACTTGAATGTGCTGCACCATTAATAATTAATGAAAACCTCCATCTGCAAAAGCATTCCTTTAATCTTACCACGAACCCTCAGTCTGGATGACATTCACTTTAAGATTTTCAGTGCCATATTTGGATTTCTTACACAAAAGTACATTTACATGTCAAATTTCATTGCTTTATTTTGTGTTTTAACAAAGATATAACAGTTTTTCTAAAAAGTAGTGTAAAGTATGCGGATTATAAATAGCAGAATTATAAGTTTGCACCCCCCCCACACCATATTTCCACGTATTGAACTAACTGTTTATCCATAGATTTAATTATTTTCTTCTGAGGCTATGATTCCTGCTTTCAAATTATTTTAAAATGAATCTCACTTAGCCTTCACGTGATTATCCGAAATCAACAAAATGAAAACAGAATAAATGTGGTATTCTTGTGACTGCAACGATTCCAACCAAACGTAGCACAGTGAAGTCACATTTCCAGATCTACCTGTAAACTAATTTGGTGACAGTTTTACTCTGGTATATAAAATTCAAACTACCATCAGTACCGTGGGTTTCAAAACCAAAGGATGTGCTGAGCACATCGATGTTATTAACAACTCCGGCAGAGTGTTTGATTACAAAACTGTAAAAATTGAGAACACAGTATCTTTATAAACATTATAAAAATCAGAATGTCAGTACTGTTTCTTTTTGTCTTGGAATCGGTGTAAATTATATCTCCCTGCATTCTTGAGTACAAAAAAAAAAAAAAATCAGGATAGCATCAGTATCAACCATTCCTGCAGCCTGGTGGGATCTCCTACTGCTTTGTACCGTACCCATCTGAATCATTCACTCCCAGTTTATCCGGGGAGACCATCATAATTATTCCCTTTACTTCTATTTTTCCACAAAATTTATAGCTGGTATTACCCTATTTCTTAAAATATACGTTAAATTAGACTTAATCAGAAAAACATATTGACACCAACACCTAAAAAAAAAAAATAAGCAAAAAAAAAAAAAAAATGTTCTTAACTCTTTTCTTGCTGTTCTTTTCTGCTTCTGCTATGAGCTGTTGCACTGCTGTCTTGCACCTTTATGCATTTGTGGTAGCAAGCTGGCTATGATTTTATTTATGCTTACAAAGTTCAATATGGATCTTTTCCTTTTCGATAATTTCTTTCTTTTTGAATCCCTATTTTCTTTCAAACCTTTTTTTTTTTTTTTTTTAAAGAAAAACAATTCCAGGCACTTGAAAAAAAAAGTGCTTGTGGTCACTTGTGTATTTCTCACAAAAATGCGAAATTCTGAATCAACGACACCAAAAAATGTAATCCAGTGGGGTGGTTGTTTATCTAATCCAACTTCATGGGATTGAGTAATGTAATCAGGCCATCTCCAATCCCTAAACGCAGAGGCTAACCTGAAGTGATGGATCCTTCAAACCTACTTGTTACTGGAACTACCACTCTCATGCTCAGAGCACACAAAATATGCATAACCCTAAGTCTGGGTGAGGTATACTATGAACAAAACCTTAAAATTTTCTCCATATATTTTAATGTATGGTTAAAAGAGGCTTGCCTTTTTTCTCTTGTTCTTGGCCTTTGGGCCAAGATCAAAGTGTAGTACCTGTTCTGCAGATGCTGCACTTAAGATAATTTGTACCAGTAAATGGAGGGGAAACCCTCTATACTGGGACAATTATTATTTTTGCTAACCAGAGTGCCCCCTTTTTGCCTACTTTTAGGGGAGTTGGTTTTTACCCCACATTAAAAACGGCCTTGTGCCTAATTTGCTTTGGTGGGGAAGCAAATAAATACAGTAAACCTCATTGTTACTAAGACTTGGGTGAATTCAGTACATGCTCCAATTTTTCTTATCACTCCTTCTCAGTATGTCTATTAAGGTTTTGTGTGACAATGTTGTCGGATTCAAAGGGTTGATATGCCACGGAGACAAGCATCAGAATTCAGATTGTAAAAAAAGAAAAGGCAGAAAATAAAATAAAAAGTTGATAAAAAGAATTTTTTTTTTTTCTCTCAAAAAAACCTTTCAGTTATTTTGGGTAAAAAAAAGAAAATAGAATCTGATAAGAAAAAAAAGACTTGTTAATTCCAGTTTTTCACGGCATTTCAGAAATTGCAATTATCTGCGTCATGATGAGAGAGTATCAATTTCATATTTGCTGCATCTTATTCGTTTTTCTGTCCACAAAACTAGTTTTTATCCAGAAAAAATATCAGCTTTATCAAAACATTTGTTGACTCAATATATTTTCTATTTTGTGGAATTTCCACCGGTCCTGCTAGTTTACTAGTAATTTAATATTGATTAAATATCATACAATAAATATTGATTACTTCAACGAATAAAAAATGGTTAACAACACGATTGCATATTTCATTTCAAACATTTGTTGATTAAATATCTTTCTCATTCCGTGGAATTTCCACAGATCATGCTAATCTATATACCTATAAAAGTGAGAATGTGTGTGTGAGGACACTTCTCAACCTATATACTCGATGAATTTTGATCTACAGACTTGAAATTTGGTATATAGGGTATTAGGACATGTGGGAAACTTTTTAATTGGTTTTCATCACGGAAAAAGGGCTGCCAAGGGGTAAAATTTGAAAAATTGGTACTTTGGGGGGGGGGGGTCGCCGGATTTTTATCTGTCAACTGTTTCACGAATGCACATGTGCGGCTGTGAAACATGAGAGCTTCTTTATGTTAAGAATAGGTGGGTTTGAAAACAGTTTGTAAAGATCGTGTGAAGCTGGTTTAATGGTTATCATACTTGACTCACTATCTTTAGGTATTGGTTTCGATCTCAGCTAGTACTTTTTTTTTATTTTTTAAATACAAGAAGTGAACTGTTTAGAAAAAAACATAATGCTTGCATACACATGTCTCAGTTTCTGTATTAATTAAAATATATTTATGCATATTTTACGACCAGGCGACCTGCTAGTATTAAATAATTGTTCAGTAATATCATAAGTTAATTTTCCAGAGAAGACTTTCATGTTAAGCTTTGAAGATATCTATCACAACCACTTTAGCTTCATCTATTTTATCCAGTATATGTGTTTGTATGTGTGTTTGTATGTCCAGTAGACACATTTGTCACATCATATAGTAGCTGTTCCCCAGTAGAACCTTACAGCTGGATGTCAGGTGGCTGACACTCTCTACTTGTGTGTGGCAAAACCAGCACCTGTTGTCATTGCTGAGGCCACTCATCTCTTTAAAAGCGTTGGTCATCAAGTCTTGATCTTGTTAAAAACTCTGTGTCACAACGAATGTTTGTACTCTTATTTTCGATGAGAAAACCAATGACAGTATTTACGCTGTTGTACTCTTCTAGAATGGCAGCAACATCCTCTGCTAGATAGCACCAGTTGTAGGAATGCTGGGTATCACTATATTGGGGGGAGGCTTACTTTTACTGCTCATCTCAGTTGTAATACGTCGTATTGTCAAGTGGCAAACATTACACAAATATAAAATATACATTTATTCCATAAGGTACAATAATAGAAGTGCATGTCAGGTAGCAATTGTTAATGTACTCCTTCCTCAAACACCTAGTTTTAGTTAAACTGCAATCTTGTCAACAGAAACTACAACAACAGCCAATGTCTTTTTCACAAGATTAGACATTTTTGCATGAAAATAAGAATTATTTATTGTTTGATTTATATGAATCAACATTAAACAAAGTAAAAATTCACCTGGTCTGAATACATAACATTGTTGACATTATTTCTAAAATTGAAATGCATACAATTTCAGGCAAAATGCTTAGTTGAATTACATTTAAAAACACATTATCTTACGTTGTCTCTCCTTAGGATTTACTTTATATATCCTGTCATGTTTTTGTTCCTTAATGTTTCTGCATTGATTGAAATTTACTGTATAGCAGATATAGTTTTCAATTTCTTGTATAGCAGATATAGTTTTCAATTTCTTGTATAGCAGATATAGTTTTCAATTTCTTGTATAGCAGATATAGTTTTCAATTTTGTTGATGAAATATCTGAAAATACTTTCATCCGTGTATTTTTCATTATTGCTGTTAATATGTTAAGCTTGAAACGTAATTCTTGCTAAGTTTTTCATTTTCCTTCGATGCATTTGCTGCATTCAGAACAAAAAAAGCCTGGGTTCCTTTTGGTGGACTAATTCTGAATTTCTGTAATTTTTTATAGAGAAATTCATATCGTACCAAATATCTGGGGCCACTCTTTCGTAGGAAAATTTTTTTTTTAAATGACATGTCTGTCATTGTATTTTTACCCAGCAAATAAATTTTATTCAATGTCAATTATTATATTCAATCCATTTGCTACAACCGACATCCGTTATTGCCAAGTGTTGAACATATTCTCATGTTTTGTGGTAAAGACAAAAACATAGCAGGGCCATGGTTTTGCTTCGTTAAGTTTGTAAATATAGATCATATGTCTATATCTTGCTTCCATTCTGTATGTTTCTTCATTTACCGAAACCTGTAAGTGTTTTGTGAAGGAAGCCATTCTTCTTTTAAATGTGTTTCAGTCGTTGCTGAACAAGAATGTTTCTTTTCACACAAAAGAAAACAGCTTCTGCTACCAATGTTAATGTACTGCTTACTCAAACACCCAGTCTCGGTTAAGCTGCCATCTTGTCAAAGGAAGCTACAACAGTCAATCGGAGATCACTCCAAACAGACTTTCTTTTATCTATAGATAAGGAAAGATAACTCAACAGTCTTAACTCAGATTAACAAAAAACGAATTGACAAGTAAACTGTTAAGTGTGCACATTCTAACTTATAGCTTCTATTGACGTTAGATATGAAAATCAAACGGTTTTTATTTTATCACTGTTCAATGACATGAGGAAGTCACTTTGATAATCATCTCCTAAGCGGAAGGGGTAATCCTGATTTTTTTTTTTTTTTTAACTCACGTTCAACAAGGCATGTCACCACTTGAATGTAACGCGCTACTATTTGGGACCATGCCTAAGATTCAACAACATTATATTTAAACTTCTACATATCACTACAGTCAGAGAAGCAGGAAGGGAATTCCAAAGTCTAGCTGCTTGTGGGACGAAACTATTTTATGATATTTTATCGCTTCCCCGGGGAAAGTTACTTGGTTGGGGAATGTCCTGGGAACGCAACCAGCTCCCCAGGGAATAAACAATATTCAACGATAGGCACATGTTGGAAACATCAACAAAAACGGGGCGATATGTCGTCGGCTATAACAGGCTGGCATGGGTCGCTTCTTCATTGTGTTATTACAGACGTCTTCCCATCGTTGTCATTAATGGCATGCTGAAATCAAATGCTTGTACAAAAATAGCGAACAAATGCATTTTTATAAAAATATAATTTATTTAAGATTTAACAATGAGGAGCATATTTTTATAAAGACCAGTTGAAACCAGACGCATGCTATGTCGCATCTGCCGACCCTAGAATGCAAGCGTCAACTGTTTAAAACAATGAAATTATATTTCTCTCTTTCTTCATTGAAAGAGAGAGAAGGGGAGTGAAAGAGAGAGAGAGACATGTTTCCTCGCCCATATTTTGTTTTTCAAATTATAATGTCAACATAGTTTCATTGTAATTATAATTATAATTTTTCAAATTATAATGTCAACATAGTTTCATTATAATTATAATGTCAACATAGTTTCATTATAATTATAATGTCAACATAGTTTCATTATAATTATAATTATACTTTTTCAAATTATAATGTCAACATAGTTTCATTGTAATTATAATTATACTTTTTCAAATTATAATGTCAACATAGTTTCATTGTAATTATAATTATAATTTTTCAAATTATAATGTCAACATAGTTTCATTATAATTATAATGTCAACATAGTTTCATTATAATTATAATGTCAACATAGTTTCATTATAATTATAATTATACTTTTTCAAATTTTCATGTCAACATAGTTTCATTGTAATTATAATTATACTTTTTCAAATTATAATGTCAACATAGTTTCATTGTAATTATAATTATAATTTTTCAAATTATAATGTCAACATAGTTTCATTATAATTATAATGTCAACATAGTTTCATTATAATTATAATGTCAACATAGTTTCATTATAATTATAATTATACTTTTTCAAATTATAATGTCAACATAGTTTCATTATAATTATAATTATACTTTTTCAAATTATAATGTCAACATAGTTTCATTGTAATTATAATTATACTTTTTCAAATTATAATGTCAACATAGTTTCATTGTAATTATAATTATAATTTTTCAAATTATAATGTCAACATAGTTTCATTATAATTATAATGTCAACATAGTTTCATTATAATTATAATGTCAACATAGTTTCATTATAATTATAATTATACTTTTTCAAATTATAATGTCAACATAGTTTCATTGTAATTATAATTATAATTTTTCAAATTATAATGTCAACATAGTTTCATTATAATTATAATGTCAACATAGTTTCATTGTGCACTGGATTCATATAAACACCTGTCAGTCTTCATGTGCCGACAGTATAAAAAAAAGTCCTCATTGAAATGTGTGTTTGCCTCCATACATGTGCAGATCAATGTTTATTTATGTAGAAGCCCCCAGCTCCCTCAAAAGGGACTATGTCATTGTGCCACAAATTGAGTAAAAAGTTTTCTGGCATTTAGGGACCTTAACAGTGAAGAGGTGTGATTTTGTTGCTAAGTGGGTTTGTCGTGGCCTCCACACTCACTAGAGACCTCCAGATTTTTATTTGATAATGTTGATGAAAACAACCACTGTTCCTGAACCAAAGTGGGTCATGAGAGTCTAAATTCAGGCTGTGCCAAGCGAAAAGTATGCCAGGGTTATTGACAATTTTGCACATTGTATACAGGTGTGTTATCATTGAATGGAAATCAAATGAAAACTGTTGGACATTTATGACTGAAACTTGGTGGACAAGTCAAGCATAGACTGAAGTTTATTTGTACCTGTTGTAATCTTGAGTGGAAAACAATACATAGATATAGAAGAGATCTATTTTGTTAGGTACAATAATAGAAGTTCATGTCAGGTGTTACACATGCGATAAAAGATGTGGTAAGGCAATTTATAACGTAAGGGTATGAACGGAAACTTAATGATAAAACAAATATCGTTTACCTTTGTAACACGTTGCCAAAAAGGGGGGGTATAAGGGAATTTACGGGGAAGCAAAAACCCAAGTATTTTCTCTTTATCGCATATGTGACACAGCAAAAAATAAAACAAGTGGATGGAAACACAAGGACAAACACAATAAAAATGCAATGAGATAACGAGATAACAGACACTTTCCCAAATGATACAAAAATAGATTTATTTAAGACTAGCAAAAGTACCCGTCGTTAACTGGGTTCAAAATCAGCCTACAGAAAATGGACTCTGATTTATGAAAGTACTAGCGGGGGGGGGGGTACCCGGCGATGCCTGGGTGTCTTGAGGTAAATCAAAACTCCGTGGAGGGGGGGGGGTTTAAATAATAAAGAAATGTTTTGGTAGGTGAGTGTATGAGGATTGAACCCGTACCCTTGAGTTGGAAATTAATGTGTGAAAAAAAAAAACTGTGCTACGTTAACCATTGAGCCACGGCGACATACAAAGTTGAGCAGGTTTGAATTTATTTATTTAACTATAAAAACAGTTAATAAGCAATAAAAGTTAACTCTACTGCTTCCATTTGACCTAATTAAGAAGGTCAAATAGAAGTTAAGCAGCGTTTGGGTTTGTTTACCCAAATTTGACTGTTTCTTTCCCCAACAGATGTTGGGGAGGGGAAAGCAGCTCCCAATTGTCCAGATTGAATAGCAACTATCTGATATACAAGATTGATCAAAGCTGATTGCTTCTGGACATTTTTCCCAGCGCAATCCCGAGAAGACGATGTCGTTTGAGTTTAATTTCACATATTTATACCAAAAAGCCCAATCAACACGCGAGAAGACAAAATAGCAATAATTTTGTAAAAGTCGACGTAAATAAATCTAGATGCGACGCGCTTTCCCAAATCGTACATATTATTATTTAGGACCCATATAAACAGTTGTAAGCGATCGTAACGACCTCGGAACCGTGTGTGGGAAAAGCCTTTTGAAAATCATTTCTCTCCGATAGGTTCATAAGAGTAGTGGTTGATGGGCAGAACTCAGAGGCTCACAGTATTAATGCTGGAGTCTCTCAGGGGTCCATCCTGGGTCCAACTCTCTTCCTGATCTACATCAATGATCTCTCAAAACACATACTTACATCATTCGTTGACATCTATGCTGATGACACGACCATCTATGGCAACACATCAAAGGCTGTAAATGACAAAGTTCTCTCTAAATCTCTCTCCTCTGATCTTGAGCATGTAGTACAATGGGGGAAGAGGTGGCTGGTCACTTTTAATGCATCCAAAACCAAGCTTCTATCTTTATATCATCAACGCTCTGATCCCCATCTGGCATCAATTGAAATGGATGGCTCTCGTCTTGGAGAGGCTCCATGTTTTGACAAGCTTCTGGGTTTGACCTTTACTCCTGATCTAAAATGGAACACGTACATCAAATCTGTTGCCAGGGACGCTGAGAAAATGGTGGGATCCTTCTACCGCTCCAGAAGATATCTCACTACTGATGCAATTCTCTATCTTTATAAAAGCCAAGTACGTCCAAGGATGGAGTACTGCTGCCACATCTGGGCAGGAGCTGCTAAAAACACCCTATCCTGCCTTGACAGAGTACAAAATAGACTTTGTGGTTTAGTGGGGGATGCCCTTTTCTCTTCCCTGCAACCTCTCTCCCACAGAAGAGATGTTGCAAGCCTGTTTTTGTTTTATCGTTATTTCCATGGCAGGTGCTCGTCTGAGCTCCAATCCCTCGTCCCCCCTCGCCAATCTTTCACGAGAAATACTCGTCTGGCTGAAACTACTGTCAATAATTTTTCCCACTCTTTATCTGTGCCTAAATCCAAACGTAGATTCCATGAGCAAAGCTTCTTTCTTAGAACTGCACGCCAGTGGAACTCACTGCCACTTGCCTGTTTCCCACCTGACTACAACTTGGACGTCTTCAAGTCCAACATAAACAAACTCCTGACAAACCGCCCCCTTAAGTAAGACACTATCAAAACCCCCAATACTAATGATTACTACAATACTATCTGATTGATTACTGTACACGCAATAACCCTTATCCCTGAGTGGCCTTCGGACCTTGATAAGTGGTGACCCCCATGTAAAAAAAAAAAAAAAAAAAAAAGACATACACGAAATGGTCACACACATTTTGCCTTTTATATATATAGATAAAAAAAGGAAGAGTTTAACGAAAGAAAAAGAAATCTGAAGTATATCTACGCGTATTGAAATGAGTGGAAATCCTTTTGGTAATCAAAGTCTTTGCACTTACAGGTCTCTTTTGTTTTTCCCTGTTTTTTTCCATTTCTTTTGCTGGTGTGTTTCCCAACTCGTCAACGATGCAGTTAATCCAAGATATTTCCTTTGGTGGGGAAAGTTTGGATAGCAAATTCACGTGTTCTCTTTTCTTGCTCGCGCGTTATATATCTGTGTCTTTCGTGAGGGATAAGGGGTCACATCATCCGCGTCAGTATATCCACATCTCCTTCACATGATGGGGAAAAGAGTCATCGTCTCTTTCGTGAGAAAGTAAATTAATCGCATTCTCTTGCATGACTAGAGAAGGTCGCGTTGGCCATGTCTCGTATATTCGTATCCTTTTCGAATGAGGGGAAAAAGTCGCCCCCCTCCTCCCACAAGGAGAGAGACCTTTTAACAGATTGGCGACCCAAACTGAAAAAAAGAGCGACTTCTGCTAGTGTCCAGTTAAAAAAGGGGAAGCGATAACTCTTCCAGTCTAAAAGTAGACTTGACGAAATCCTTAGCCGGTAAAGTCTCTGCAAGTTTTAAAGGGGGGGGAGGTACATTAATAGACTCTCGCTCTGTTCAAAACAACTACTGTATTAAATATTAAATTCTTGTGGGAATCACGTTTTATTTTACATTGGTGACAAAGTATAAAAACCAAAAAAAAACGACATATCTCGTCAGTCTAAAATTAAATATTTAAATTTTGATTTAAATACTTACTCCAGTTTAAAGATTAGGTCACACAGGTAACAACTGAAGTCGACAAGTAAACCATTAAATGTGTTTGCATTCCAATTTACAGCTTCAACTGAATCTTACTTGACAATCGTCGATCTCAACACCGTTTCCATTGTCTTCTCTTTTTGCTGTGTTGTCATCTTTCTCATTGGCAGCTGTTGAAGCAGCATGCAAGGGTTCATAAAAAAAATTAAAAACAACAAAAACATTTGGTATATATCGGTCTGACAAAAACCCGGGTAACAATCCTCTAAGTGTTACGGCCAATTTGGTCAGTTGCCATCAGCTCATTTCGATCTGCTCCGAAACATGACCTGCCTACAACCATGTTCAACTTGAAACTGTCTTTAATCGTCACAAACAGAAGACTGAATGTAAACTGTCCTTAACCATTGCAAAACTAATTGACTCTCCTCAAACTGACCGCACATTAAACCTAAATATATCTATTTTTATGTTCGATCTTTTGTCTGCCACATCTCAATTAACAATCCCATTTCGGCTGCCTTTTGTGTACCTTGGTGAACAACTTCCTATACCTTTGTTTCGCTGATAAACTTATTTCCTATTTTTTGTTATATTTTTTCCTTCCTAACATTTTGGAGTGGAAACGTGTATGTGTGCATATATATATATATATATATATATATGTCAGGGTTCTATGGACAAGTTTATCTTTAGTTGACCTTTGACAACTAAATATTTTCATTTACTAGCCAAACCCATATGATTTTTAGAATATGACATCTTCATTCTATGACGAGTATGTACATCATAAAGAATGTTTTGTATTTTTTTTTTTTTTTTAAATAAGTGTAATTCTAAATATACACTGAATTTTATGTTGACACTTGAACGTATAAACATTCGAATTTCTTCAGATGTTTTTTAAACAGCCTTTGTCAAAAAGAAAAGTATATTGTTTTGTTAAACCTTTTATTGTTTGAATAATTTGACTTTTGTTTTTGTTTTTAATAAAACAAAAAAGTTAAAAAGATATTTTTCACTCATAGTGAGCTTTGGAAGATTGTCAGTGAAAGAAATGCAATTACCAAAAGATAAGCGTTTCATTATTTCTAATCGACACTTTGAAAAAAAAAAAAAAAATCACTCGCAAATGCGACTATTTTACTCGCAATGTAAAGTCCTGTATTTATATATAAAGAAAATAGTTTTGTTGTTTTTTTAATTTCAACAATGATGAATAAATAGTGGTAATTAGTCCAGAGACTAAATTAAAAAAGTATAATCTGATCACAACAGGTAGTAATAAATAGAAATTTAAATTAGAACTACTTAAATGATCGTAAAATAATGTCGTGTCACAAACACATACTAGGGTTAAGATAAACTCTTATAAGCACGACAGCAATATGGAACAAATGAACGATATACCTGTGGAACTTCCACAGATCCTCTTAGTTATCAGCAATTTTTTTTATAGCAGAGAAAAGTTGTTTTTTTCTAATTTCAACAATGGTGAATAAATAGGTAAATATATCACGACAGGTAGTAATGAATAAAATTTTTAAGTAGAATTAATTAAATGAGACAAAATGTTTGATTAAGAAAATTTTATGATTTATTTTCAACAACAGATTTTGATGTAATTTCCATCTGGTTCAATCTTGAATCTGTTCAGTTCAGTATTTAATAATTTTGAGCCAAAGATGTAGTTTTTCATTTTGAGTCTAAACAGAATAGAAGATCACAATGATCTCGGATTGGTGAAAGTTTCAACAATTTTTTGTAGCCTGTAATTTTTATCTGGTTCAATCTTAGTATTCAATAACTTTGAGCCGAAGCTGATCTAATTAAACTACTTTAAATTCAAACAGAATAAGAGATCCCAATGATCTTGGATGAATGATTTGATCGCATTTTGAATTTGTTTATTTTAGTAATGAACAACTTTGAGCCAAAGATGTAGTCTAGTTGAACAACTTTGAGTCCAAACAGAATATCACAATGATCTTGTATGAATAAGATTGATCAATAGTAGTTTGTTTCAGCAGGTGTTTGACTCCGGATTTGATAAAATAAACAAAGAGAAATGACGTAATCATTGTTAATATCTGCATCACATGGATGAGAGACGTCACAATTGGATGATGTCCTAATCTATCCAATTTTTGCAGTAATTTTAATAAGTATTTCCTGAGAATGATGTGATGGCTGTTTAATGTAAGTCTTAAAGATGACCTCAAAGGAAGATTAAGAGAGAAATCCTAGGTGAGTTGAACTGGTTTACCCCGAAGGAGGAAGTTTCATAGGAATATCAGTTTCACAAGCAGTCCCCAGTCACATGTACATCCTAGTCAGGGAAGAATGATATTAAGCTTTTGCGGTTTTTGCAGGGAGGTGTTGACAGTCTCCTACATACAGTGTCTGGTATTCCTAAGTGGTCACCCATCTGCTACTGACCAGGCGAAATATTGCACAACTTCAGTGACCTAATAAAAACCGGTGCATCAATGTGATTATGTTGTACAGGGAAATCTATACAGAACAGGAGGCTTTGGTGGAATGGCCACGTTGAAAGAATGGACAAGGCTTCAAAAGGCAGTAGATGTAGAACAGTTGAGGTAGCAGGTCCAGTTCACATGGGAAAAGCAAGGAAAACATGAGACCCGTTAAGGATAAATTTGAGAGAAAGAGGGATAAATAGTTGGCTCTCTTTAAAACACTTTCTGAGGTTATTCTTTATCTCTACAAACCATGTATGGAGTATTGTTGCCATATTTGAACCGGTGAATCTTTGTCTCATTTAATGGTTTTTGATAAATTGGAGAAATTTATCAGTAATTTGATCTCATCCTTTTTTCTATGCAACTTCTCTTTCACAGACGTAATATTGCTAGTCTCAGTCTTTTCTACAAGTATTACTATGACATGTGATCTTCAGAATTGTCTGATCTATTCGCTTGCTTCTTTTGTTCCAGCTCCTTTGACTCATTGGTCTAGTGGTCTTCATCAAATTTGCTGCTTTGATATCTCATAAATACAACTTTCTATTCCAGTAGATTCCTTTTAAGAACTGCAGACTTGTAGAACTCCCTTCCACTGACTTGTTTCTACTACCTGTAGCCTTGGTCTTTTCAAAACAAGAGCCAATAGGCATCTCTTGTCTTTGCAATAATTAGCTTTTGTTCTTAGTTCCTTACATCAAGTGGCTTTATGCCTTGTCTTGAGCATTTTCCATAAAAAATAACCTAGCTAAAGATAGTTTGATTGGAAATCAATTTCTTAAAGCCATTCACACATGCCAGCATGTAAAAACAATCTTAAACTGAATATAATGATGATTTATCTTCAAAGTTGACAAACTACCAAATGAATCCTGGTGATCGAACACTCAATATCACTTATTAATCCGCATTACCAAGATTCATTAGTGTCACACTTTTATACAAATTTGAATTTGAATTTGGCAGAACAAATTCTGGTGCTTGTCCAGAATTGCCCTTATAAAAAAAAAAAATGCAGAAAAATCTGTATTATGTACGTACCCGTGACAGAAAAAAAAGATCATATTCAAAAATATTACCTAAACTGATCAAGTAGTTTTATCTTTATAAAAAAAATCATTTTTAAACGATTTTGATTAATGGGAAATTATAGGCATTACAAGGCTGATCTTGCAAGCATGAATTGTTGAGTTATCTCCTTTTGTTTCTTCAAGGTAGTGACCTGAAACAGTCCTTCCTCATTCATAAAATTTGATTTTCTTACTAAAAAAAAAAAAATACTTTATCAATTTACATGAATTTTGGAATATACAGAATGTTCGAAACGTCTTTGGACACATTTCAAGTCCTCAAATCTGCATAACTATGAATGGTAGTAAGATGAAAATGGTGCCATTTTAAAGCTAAATGCATTAAGTTTTTTTTTGAAAGACTTAATTTTTTCATTTCTTTTCAGATCCAGTAATGGCATTCATTCAACCAAAACAGGCGTTTTATGTGCTTGAATTTGAAAAAAACTCAATCATGGACACTTGTTCAACGTGCAATTTGCAAAAAAGATCTCACCCTTGCGATTTTTTTGTGCAGGTTTGTGATGAAATAACTATGTGCCTCCTATTCCAAGAGACATGGATGAGCTGCCAGCCTGAATAACAAAAGCTGTTGCAACTATTGACAACACAATGCTGGGATGCATTTGGTAAAAATTGAACTATCGACTTGATATGTGTTGTGTGACCAATGGTGCTCACATTGAACATCTTTGAATATTCCATTACGTTTTAAAGCCCTAACTCCGCCAATTTTCATGATGAACCAATAAATCTTGCATTTTGACCCAGGTTTTCAGGATCAATTTTTCACATGAAATAGTTGATTTTTGACCCATCCTGTATTGTTGCACTAAACCCGGTTCACATACAGGCATATACTAATACACTGTATGCATATATTTTCAGAGTAAAACATGAATTCAGCCAACGGAGAAACCTATCCTTTGTGTGAACAAAATTTTAACGGTGAACCGGCCGTGGTGATTCGAGAAAAAGGCGCCAAAGACATTAATTGTGCAAGTATCGAAAGAGGTGTGAAAGTCCAGGTTGATACAGGAACTCGTGTTCACAAAACGTGTCGGGTAAACCATATCAACAAAAAACGACATTGCTATTGCCTCCAACAAGGGTGATTCTATGCGACCAGTGAAAAGGAGCGCTCGTGTTTCTCTGGGACCATATGACAGTAGAATACATTTATTCTGTGGAAGTTTTACTGTGAAAAAAGACCCAAAACGAAAAAGTGATGAAAGGGTTTTCTATGTGAAGACAGATGCATTTGTTCAAACTATATCGGCCCATTGCAAAACCAGAGGGGATGAGTGAGGCATTGTTGTTCAAAGCCGGATCAAATATTTTGCCGGTTGATTTTCACGCATCAAACTGTGTTTACCACAAGTCATGTAGCATCAACTTCTGTACAATGCGGAATATTCCAAAACAATTCACGTCAGCTGAATCCACTAAACGATCAAAAAGTGGAAGACCAAAGGACAGCGATCAGGATGAGGCATTCGAGCGTGTTTGTGAGTTCCTAGAGGAAAATGATGAAGAACAGCTAACAATATCGGACCTTGTCATTGAAATGGAAGAATATTTGCATGGTAGTAAATCCACGGCGTACGGAAATCAGTACCTCAAAGAAAAGCTGCTCAGTCGATATGACAGCCATAGTGGTGTCAAAAACATTGTGACATTTAGGGGGAAAAACCTGTGACATTCTTTGTGAATACTACAATTCACCTCGGGGGGGGGGGGCGACGATGAGGAAGCACAGAAATGAGCAATTCTCCAAACTGCAGCAAAACTCATCAAAGCTGATATCAAGACAACAGTTGTATCAATGGAGGATATGTATCCAACAACTGAAGATCTAAAACTGCATTAGATTTTATCCCAGCAAGCCTGCAGTTCTTGTTGTGCAACATCTGTTTGTTGGGAAGGACACGTCTAGAAAAGTTGCTAGCATTGGACAAGCTGTTGTTCAAGCAGTGCACCCAAAAACTGTTGTTGTCCCTCCACAGCTTTTGATGTTGCAGTGCAAATGCACCACTTGTACAGATCATGATTCTTGATTGATAGTCTTTCAACTATCTGATTTGCTTCATCATATGAAGAGGTACAAAGGTTTGAATTGAACGCAGCATGTTCACTTACTCCAGATGTGTTAGGCGGTGACATGGACATTCTTGGTCAGGCCCTGTTGTTTGCAGGAGACAATGTGGATCATAACATTGGATGGAAAGGCTATCTTCCATGGGAATGATTGCAGCCATTACACCCAGAAAGCAAGTTAGTCATAGTACACCACAACAAAAAATGTCAGACTTGAAACTTCTCAAAATGACGAAAATCGATATTAAAGATTTTCGCTTTTCAATCGTTGCTTAGAATTTATGTCGGTCCCATACACATCTGATATCTGTGATTGCAAAGTGGACACTTTTTGGGAAATGTCTTTTCGGTTCCACAAGAGTTGGCAAAGCATAATCCACCTGCTGCATAAGGACTGCAAATATCGAGGAAAATCTTTGGTACAATTTCTTTCAATAGTAGACATAAACCCTGGAGATAAAGCATGTATCCTGTCCACCCTAGATTATCTATGCAGTCTATCGTCAAAACACAATATGCCGACTATCATAACTTTTGATCAACCGCTATTTTGGAAGGCGTCTGAAATCATGAACGCTGGGATGTGATACTGTTGCTAGGCACCTTCCATACCTTCATGAATGTGTTGGGTGTCATTGGGACGTTGATGGATGGCACTAGACTCAAGGAGATTATGGAGATAGTATATAGTGACAATGCTGTCATACACATGATGAGCGGAAAGGCAGTGCAACGAGCATTTCGTGGCCACCTGCTGGTGAATCAATGTCTCACACGTCAGATTATTGCCAAGATCATGGAGGACGAACCTGGTTTTCAGGATCAAGTGGAGGAATTTGAGTGATTGTACATTTTGATGGGGGCTGGAGAGTGTGATTTAGATTCATTAATGGAATCAGATTGTATAAACATAGCTCACAACACTTTAACTGAAAAAAATGATGAACTGTCGAAGGCGCCAAAACCAGCAAGTTATGAATTAATTATCAGCACATACTAAGTATTGGTAGGGAACTTGTTTCAGCTGATAGAATGGGATCTTGGGAGATGCAGCTAAATGTTGTCTCAGCTTGCCTACCAATATTCGCGGCCACTGGCCATCTGAATTATTTGAAGTCGGCACGTCTGTATCTCCAGAAGATGTATTGAAAGATTACAATCCTGTAGTGCATCAGAAGTTTCCAGTCTGGGTTTCATGTAATTCGACGCAGCAGCCAATACTGGGCTGGTCTTGGCTCAGATCTTGTGATCGAACAGACATTAATGTGCTCATTCAAAAGCCAAGGTGGGTTGACATGAGAGAATGGAATGTCGGTGCACCAGAGAAATATTTAGGCTATATCATCTACTGTGTCATCTCTTTACAACCTTGCCATGCAAGACCTTACTACAAGAACTTATATAACAAATGAATAACCTAAGGAGTTGTCCGCCTCTCGGTTGAAAAGAGATGAGATAGACCTCAGAAAGGTTGCAGAAAAACTAAAGTGTTTTTAACCGTTTTCAATTGATGAATCGTTATGAAATCATCATAGGAATCAATGCCAACCTCTTCAAAATCGGAAAAGACATTGTAAAAAAAATGGACGGACAATCAGTGTTTTCCTACTCTCACAAACGAAGGTTGAATGCAAAGACTCTAGCATCCAGCAAGAATGTGAAAGTGTCTACATATTGTAGCATTGACTCAGCGCTCCTGTTTCAGAAGTTTCTCAGATGGGAAATCTACAACTAGATGATGTCATGTCTTATGAACTGTGTTTATACCCGATGTCTTTGTTTAAGGGAAAAGGCCTCTTGCTTCAGGTGGACAAACCGCAACTTGCCAGTCATCAGAAACTATGTCAAAACAAAATCAGACAGAGGTGTGCAGCAAACTGTTCCAGTCACAGAGCACAAGGTACTAGACGGAGGATATCTTCTTCATCGTCTGAAATGGAAGGAGGATAGAACACACAGTTCCATTACAAACGATTATGCCTCATTCACTGTCGAAAACTATGGAAGAGCAACTGTGGTGTTTGATGGTTATAATGTTGGACCAATTATAAAGTGCACATCAGAGGCGAAGTCGAAAGTTGAATGTAAAAAAGGTGAACATTACCGAGGCGACAATATTTTCTGGAAAAAGGGAGGATTTCTTGCCAAATCGGGCAAACAAGCAGGCATTTATCCAACTGATCATGGAACGAATGAAGCAGAAAGAATGTAATGTTAGTCAAGCAGAAAAGAATGTGATGTTATTCAAGCAGAAAAGAATGTGATGTTATTCAAGCAGAAAAGAATGTGATGTTATTCAAGCAGAAAAGAATGTGATGTTATTCAAGCAGAAAAGAATGTGATGTTATTCAAGCAGAAAAGAATGTGATGTTATTCAAGCAGAAAAGAATGTGATGTTATTCAAGCAGAAAAGAATGTAATGTTATTCAAGCAGAAAAGAATGTAATGTTATTCAAGCAGAAAAGAATGTGATGTTATTCAAGCAGAATGAATGTGATGTTATTCAAGCAGAATGAATGTGATGTTATTCAAGCAGAAAGAGATGCTGACGTTGAAATTGCAAAGGCAGTCATCAGTATGTCTGATTTCAGATCAACAAGCTTTATTGGAAAAGCACAGATCTTCTTGTTCTCTTGCTGTTTCATCCAAATGTACTGCATTCTATTTCCACTCTGACAAAGGGACATCGTACGTCTATAACATTAAGGTTCTAAAACAGGTGCTTGGTGAAGGAGTTCGCAAAGACCTATTGTTTCTTCATACCTTTACAGGATGTCATTCGGTGTCCAGGGTGTACGGGATTGAAAAAAAGTTGGGGTTACAACGAATCATCAAAAGAGAAAAAACAATGATAAACTGTTCAAAAGCATTCCGTTAAGCAAAGCAAACGCAGAATGTTGTGGAAAGCAATGGTTCTAATGATATTACTGTTCAATGGAGATGAGAAGGACTCGTGTCGGTTAGATACAATATGCTCTGCAAAAAAGTTGCAAGGGGAAAGATCTTCATCGCGCCAGAATGACTCCCTCCAACTGCCCCTGCCTGTAGATTTCATTCTCTGCGGACCTACTACCAGATTATGGAGTGGATGGGATGTAGTGATGAAATGGCACCATCTGAATGGGGATGGAAGGTCGAAGGAGACCAACTTGTTCCTGTGATGACAGACGAAAGTGTTGCTCCACATGAACTGATTCAGATGATTCATTGTAATTGTTTGAAAGGATGCATTACTCTAAGGTGCACCTGCAGAAAATATAAACTAGAATGTACCAGTGCATGCGGACATTGCCAAGACGGCAACTGTCACAATACAAAAAGTGCTGCAGTCATAGATGATGATGATGATGAGGAAGAAGTGTGAAAAACTTTAAAGAAATATCGACTTATGGGGGTGGAGGTGGGGTGTAACCACAGATATGGTATAAAAGGAGGAAGCAACGATTTCATGTGAAAAATGGAAAACGTGGGTCAAAATGCAAGATTTATTGGTTCATCATGAAAATTGGCGGAGATAGTGCTTTAAAACGTAATGGAAAATAACCTGTAAGTTGAAAATATTGAACCTCAAAATTCACAACTTTCCCATGCTCGAATCTTGTCCGATGTATAGTATGATGTATAGTATGAAAAAAATAGTAGACGCAACCTGACATAAAACTGTAACAAAGAATAAAATATTGCAATTTTTTTGTATCATTTCGTATTTTAACTGGACTAGTACATACAGACATTTTTTTAATTTCTGCTTTTTAATATTGGGCGAATTCTGGACAAGAACCCAGATTCTCTTTTCATGATGCGATATGTGACACCCGTGATCTTTTCAGAACTGAATTGTAAAAACAAAACCGAAGAAATTGGTCAATACTTTTTAATAAAACTGTACAATCGTTACATTGTGAAAAGATTTTGTACCAATGGAAAAAAAACTTGTTCAGACTCTTTTTTGGTCTTTTTCCTTTGGAATCTGTGAAAGAATCCTTTTTTTGGTGGCGGTGGAGTGTTACACATCACATCTACTAATGTCGAGTCAAAGTCAAACAAAGAAATCCTGTTGCAATGCAATTCAATTGCAACGACAAAGTACCTGAAATAATCCATGGAATTTTCAGAAAATCCAACACTTTCCATATTTCGCTCTACTGTTTGGTAAATGGCGTCAGTCGTGTTTTCGTCAATTATTTTATGCGCATTCAACTGAAGAATCAGCTGACTTAGGAGGTCGGTAAAGTTGTTAGAATTGTTTGCCGATTTCTTTTTCTTCATTTTAAGTGATGAAACAACATTTAATAATTCATTAATCGTTTTTTTCATATCGGAAAGTTCCGTGCATTTTTGAGCAGCTGTAAAATAATAAAAAGAAAACTAAAATAAATATAAAAAAATTTTTCTTAGAAATGCGGGTCGAATTATCACTGAAAATAGAATCTTTAGAAACAATCCAAAAATGCAAATTAAAGAAAAAATATCTACAGCAAAAAAGAACATCTATTATATAAAGATGTGTGTGTGTGTGTGTCTGCTAAAATCTTTCCAACCAGGTCGAAACTGGTACGATTTGAAAAGGCAATACACCGGATGCATAATATGAAAATTAGAAAGATTTATTCTGTGATGGTCAACTGGACCACTTTTTTTGAAACAAGGGTTCAGTTTTGTGCTGCTTTATTTTGCAAGTCACGCACACATATTAAACTAAAATGAGGTTTAAAACTAATTTTGCAACGTCATAAGCACTCGTGGCTGTGTGGGAAAAAGTGTTTTTAAGTTTTTGTCTTCTTCCCCTCTTTCGTGTTTCATGTTTGAGCCCAGCCACCACGGCTCATTTTTATTTTCTGTTGCATGGGCACTCCCTGCTATTTTGATTGAAAGAAAAGTTGTTTTGATTTTTTTTTTTTTTTTTTGAGAAGGGAGAGTTTTTTTTCTAGCGCATGGGTAACAAAAAGTGCTCAATATCCAGAGAATAGCTTCTTCTTTTCATATCGTTTCTGCCAAAATATCTAGTGGGGAGGTTGTCACTTTTTTTTTTTTTTTTTTTTTTTGATGATTAGATTTTCGTGTTTTTATCAGTTTTTTTTTTATTTCTGAAATTGTTATGAGAATATTGATGTTGCTCATGATGGAGTTGACATAAAATAATGGAAAAGTGTTCAATATCCTTAGCAGAGCAAGTGTGTGCCCAAACGGAACATCATGTGAACTCTGGCAATGCTGAGTATCAATGCTAGTCAAGGATGAACACAGTATCATTAGAAAGAGCGGTCTCTTGGACATATAATATGGAAAAATAGAAAAAAAAAAAAATCAATTATTTCATGTAGAAATGTTTTGTTTGAAGTGGGGGTTCAGATAAAAACCTTTTCATGTGGTTTGCAAATTTCGTTTGCGTGGACCGCAGTTACATCCTTTCATTTTATACATCTAAATTTACAACATTATAACATTTGTGTTCTTGTGGGTCCATAGATAAAAGCATTCATTTACTAACTATGCAACATTTTCTTTTTCTTTTGCTTACAAAATTTACTTTTGGTTTTGCTTCTGGCTGATGGCATCCAAATCCGTTGTTTTTTTCTTTTAATGACTGGACTTTTTTCATACGGGCATTTTTACTGATAGTACATACATGAAACTCTAGTCCCCTTCAAAGTAGTCTCCTCCGGCTGCAATGCACTTGTACCATTCCAACAACTTCTGGAAGGCCTCATGAAAGTCCTCTTGTGTGAGGGTGTCAGCGACCCTCATCACAGCCTCTTTGATCTCCTCAATTGTCTCATAACAGCCTCTAAGGTTTTCCTTGAGCTTAGGGAATAACCAAAAGTCACAGGGAGCAAGATCTGTACTTTAGGGATGATGTCTAAATGCTCATTTTGGTAATAGTCTCTGACAAAGATGCACTTGTGAACTGGTGCATTGTTCTGTGGAAATGTCACTGAACTGACCAGATTTGAAGAGTGCTGGCCTCTTCTGGCAGAATCTCTTCCTGAACTCCCTTAAAACCTCAACATAGTAGTCCTTGTTGATTGTCTGTCTACTGGGAACTTCGGAAACAAATATTTGGAGCAATTAACACGCATATTGAAACATAAATCATCCGAAGGACAAAGATATGAAAATTAACCTGCGCGCGCGTAATCAAATATAAACAATTTACAGGAAAGAAATATATAAAAAAAAAAAGGAGCCAAAAGAAAGGTCACATTTCAAAGGACATTAAGTGAGTTTTTCAATCAAAACTTTCATTTCTCCAACATCTCTCTCTTACCCTAGAACCTGTATCTAATTGAGCAGACGATTTCTTGTTTTATGTGAACATTGACTGTTGATATATTTTTCTCTCGGTAGAATTTGACTCATTAAATCATTTCATTTAGTTAGGCATATTTAATTTTCTTTTCTTGAATTGAATTTCATTTAATTTTTATATAAATAAAAGTTTGTTAATTTTTCAACGATACTTGTCCTCGTTATTTCTTATGTGATTTCGTTGTCTAGTACATTTCATTTTATTGTTGTCTTGGGGACGGTTGTCCCATTCCCATAACAACGTATTATCAAGGAACCTGGGAAACTTTATTTTTTTTAATATATTTCGTTACGTCACCCATCTCTACCGTACCCAGTAGGACTGGGATACGTCGTAACAGTTTGCAGACCGGTAATTTGTTTGAGTCACCAGCTCTAGGAAGGTTGTCATCCAAGACTGGAGAGGCCTTCCTCCCCTTAGGTTAAGCTTCAGAGTTTTCCTTTTCCTAGACGGATAACCTGGGAAGATCTACGGGTCCATCAGTACCGAGAGGGTATGCCCCACGCCTGGGTCCTAATCCAGGTATTTCTGCATCCCCCGCGAGGGTGGTTAGTGTTGTTACTGGGTTAGTTTATAAAGGTTATATATCTACTGAGAGATTATACTCCTCAAAGTGATTACGGGACATTGCTATTTCATTGTTTGTTACTGGAGGAGGGGGTGAGTAAGAGTTCATGCAGTGGAAGCAGCTATATTTGCAAACAGGCCTGTTGGAAGGAGTTAATATGGTTTAATATTTTTTTTTTCCTTTAAATTTATAATAATAATAATTTATTTAGAAAGCTATTCTTAACATGGGAAGTATAAGGCGTTTTGTTAACTATTCTGTACTTTCACCTAACAAACAAAAGATACCATCGAAATTGAATTTTACCTTGAAAATCCTATCTAAGAAAAAAAAAACAAGAAACAAACCTTACTTACCTACGGAGTTAAGACTTGGGAATTCATTTTGAGAGATTGAATCCTGGGGGGAAAAAAAATATATGAACGTAAATAATTGAAATATTTCTTGATTTTAAAATCACAAAAATGTAAAACTGGTACATCACTCTGCTAATACTAACACACGTTATAAAAAGAAATAGGATATATCTCCCAATTTACAGACAAGAATTTAAGTGAGAAAAATGGCGGTGTTGGAAAAAAATTGTTTATTATTATTATAATTGAACTGTGTATTACTGGTGTATGTGAAAATGTCAGTAGCTTTTTTTTTTGTCTACAGATTGGAGATAATATTTTAATTTGAAAAAAAAAAAAAATGAAAAAATTCAACCAATTTAATTATTTTAAGTTCAAATAAAGACTATGATTTTGATGAAATGACAAGATATTCTATTATTTGATATAACAAATCACAAAAAATGCTTCGGTGTATAATTGTTTTTAGAGAAGTCACCGAAAGAGTTGGGATTTATGTGAAATCATTAAGTAAATGATTTTAAGGAGATAACACCTTACTGATGGTAGATGTGTAAAGGAAAAAAAAATATGAATAGCTGCCCTTTTGTGGTCAGCACATCAGCTTTCTTGTATGTTGTTCATTGTTGACAAATATACGCGTTACAGAACATTGGTTGTTTGGAGCATCAAGCGAATCACGTTGTTGTGCCAATCACGATCAAAAATTACAACAGACAACATAATAGTTCAGCAGTACCGCCAACAAAAAGGCACTACTAACATCTTGATACCACAACATAAATTTAATCCCTTCATTTGTATATTCTTGCGACCATACGCTTATTAAAAAAGAAATGATTCTTTCTTTCTTCCATAAAAAAAAGTCATCGTCAGCTAAATATTCTTTAACTAAAACAAATATCTTTTTTTCTTGCTTTGTTATTAAAAATCATAGCAATTAGACACTTTTTAAAAAAATCAAATATTCTACTACAAAAATAATTGTCAGCCAAATATTTTTTTTTAAAATAAACAAATTCCTGATGAACCGCCCCTTAAGTAATGACACTTTATCAAATCTCCAATACTAACGAATACTACAGCACTACCCCATTGATTACTGTGCACACAATAACCCTTATCCCAGAGTGGCTTCTGGGCCTTGATAAGTGGTGACCTCCATGTCAAAAAAAAAAAAAATAAAATAAAAAAAAAAATTTTTTAAATTGTTTTTCACCCTAAACAAAGCAGAGTGCCACTTTGACATAAAGGGCTACTATTTGAGACCAAATTTGCAGGCACACTATGTAGGGAGTTAAGCAGCGAGATGTCTGTTTACATTAAACTTAAACTCTTGCATGTTAACACCGTCAGAGAAGCAGGGAATTGGGAGGGGGGAATTCCAAAATCTATCAGTTCAAGGGAAGAAACTATTAGAGTAGAAGATTTTACAGCATCTAGGGATCTCTACAGTGAAGGGGTGGGATTTTGCCGCTTGTCGGGTTAGTCGGGGATATTTACATCGAAGGGCTACGTCAGAACACATTCCATTAAAATATTTGTCGGGTTAGTCAGGAGTATTTACGTCGAAGGGATACAAGTGTTCTGAGTTCATCAGAACACATTCCATTAAAATATTTGTAAAACAGGCAAAGGGATGCAATATTTTGGCGACGGGACAGAGGTTGGTGTTTGGTTGACAGTGCAGGACCAATTAAGTTGGAGACATTGTTTGGATCCGAACAGCTAAAGACTAATGGCAAATGCACCAACCCAGATATTTAATTGAAATTAAACTTCAAAATTAAAAAAATAAAAATGGATTTTTAAAATGAGACAAAATCACAAATCAAATATGTCCAAATGCGACTCATTGTCGTATGACACAAATTAAAGATGGAGTGAAAAATATTTCATTTTATAAATTTATTCTGGAGAATGAAGACACCAGAAGATCATATGCAAAAAAAAAAAAAAAAAAAAAACTTTAAAGAAAGTAAAAAATATGATCAGGAGAGAAAAAAAAATGTCGATAAAATCATAACTTTTGCTACAATCTAAAGTTGATTTAATTAACACCACATCAGAGGCAAGAATTCAATCGAGTATTAACAGGGCTCTACAGACAAACTTATCTTTAGTTGACCTTTGACAACTAAATATTTTCGTTTACTAACCAAACATAAAAGTTACTAGCCAAACCCACATGATTTTTAGAATATGACATCTTCGTTCTGTGACGAGTATGTACATCATAAAGATTTTTCTGTATTTTTTTTAATAAGTGTAATTCTAAATATACAACAAATTTTATATTGATACTTGAAGATATAAACATTCTAATTTCTTCAAATATTTTATTAAACAGCCTTCGTTAAAAAGAAAGAGCATTTTGTTCTATTAAACTTTTATTGTTTAAATAATTTAACTTTGTTCGTTTTATTAAAAAAAAAGTTGAAAAGATATTTTTCATTCAGTAGTGAACTTTGGAAGATTGTCGGTGAAAGAAATACCAATCGCCAAAAGATAAGCGTTTCATTAATTCTAGTCGCCACTTTGAAAAATTACTTGCAAATGCGACTGTTTCACTCGCAACGTAAAGCCCTGATTAAAAAAAAAACAAAAAAACATGTGAATAAAATAATAATCAAAGTATTTCAACAAAAATTTCCCACCATCCTCCAATCGAATATTGATGCCAAGTATTGGAAGCATCAAAGTTGATTTACTAACTTTATCAGATTTGATTGAGTAAAACTGAAGTGGAAAGAAATACAATTCGATGAAGAATCTTGTTTAAATATAATCAATTTGATTTTGAATTCATTTTAAAATGAATAAAATTGTACTGACAAGACAATTTGATTTTGGAACAATTCATTTTAAAATGAATAAAATTGTACTGACAAGACAATTTGATTTTGGAACAATTCATTTTAAAATGAATAAAATTGTACTGACAAGACAATTTGATTTTGGAACAATTCATTTTAAAATGAATAAAATTGTACTGACAAGACAATTTGATTTTGGAACAATTCATTTTAAAATGAATAAAATTGTACTGACAAGACAATTTGATTTTGGAACAATTCATTTTAAAATGAATAAAATTGTACTGACAAGACAATTTGATTTTGGAACAATTCATTTTAAAATGAATAAAATTGTACTGACAAGACAATTTGATTTTGGAACAATTCATTTTAAAATGAATAAAATTGTACTGACAAGACAATTTGATTTTGGAACAATTCATTTTAAAATGAATAAAATTGTACTGACAAGACAATTTGATTTTGGAACAATTCATTTTAAAATGAATAAAATTGTACTGACAAGACAATTTGATTTTGGAACAATTCATTTTAAAATGAATAAAATTGTACTGACAAGACAATTTGATTTTGGAACAATTCATTTTAAAATGAATAAAATTGTACTGACAAGACAATTTGATTTTGGAACAATTCATTTTAAAATGAATAAAATTGTACTGACAAGACAATTTGATTTTGGAACAATTCATTTTAAAATGAATAAAATTGTACTGACAAGACAATTTGATTTTGGAACAATTCATTTTAAAATGAATAAAATTGTACTGACAAGACAATTTGATTTTGGAACAATTCATTTTAAAATGAATAAAATTGTACTGACAAGACGATTTAATTTTGGAACAATTCATTGTAAAATGAATAAAATTGTACTGACAAGACAATTTGATTTTGGAACAATTCATTTTAAAATGAATAGAATTGTACTGACAAGACAATTTGATTATGGAACAATTCATTTTAAAATGAATAAAATTGTACTGACAAGACAATTTGATTTTGAACAATTCATTTTAAAATGAATAAAATTGTACTGACAAGACAATTTAATTTCGGAACAATTCATTTTAAAATGAATAAAATTGTACTGACAAGACAATTTAATTTCGGAACAATTCATTTTAAAATGAATAAAATTGTACTGACAAGACAATTTGATTTTGGAACAATTCATTTTAAAATGAATAAAATTGTACTGACAAGACAATTTGATTTTGGAACAATTCATTTTAAAATGAATAAAATTGTACTGACAAAACAATTTGATTTTGGAACAATTCATTTTAAAATGAATAAAATTGTACTGACAAGACAATTTGATTTTGAACAATTCATTTTAAAATGAATAAAATTGTACTGACAAGACAATTTAATTTTGGAACAATTCATTGTAAAATGAATAAAATTGTACTGACAAGACAATTTGATTTTGGAACAATTCATTTTAAAATGAATAAAATTGTACTGACAAGACAATTTGATTATGGAACAATTCATTTTAAAATGAATAAAATTGTACTGACAAGACAATTTGATTTTGAACAATTCATTTTAAAATGAATAAAATTGTACTGACAAGACAATTTAATTTCGGAACAATTCATTTTAAAATGAATAAAATTGTACTGACAAGACAATTTGATTTTGGAACAATTCATTTTAAAATGAATAAAATTGTACTGACAAGACAATTTGATTTTGGAACAATTCATTTTAAAATGAATAAAATTGTACTGACAAAACAATTTAATTTTGGAACAATTCATTGTAAAATGAATAAAATTGTACTGACAAGACAATTTGATTTTGGAACAATTCATTTTAAAATGAATAAAATTGTACTGACAAGACAATTTGATTATGGAACAATTCATTTTAAAATGAATAAAATTGTACTGACAAAACAATTTAATTTTGGAACAATTCATTGTAAAATGAATAAAATTGTACTGACAAGACAATTTGATTTTGGAACAATTCATTTTAAAATGAATAAAATTGTACTGACAAAACAATTTAATTTTGGAACAATTCATTGTAAAATGAATAAAATTGTACTGACAAGACAATTTGATTTTGGAACAATTCATTTTAAAATGAATAAAATTGTACTGACAAGACAATTTGATTATGGAACAATTCATTTTAAAATGAATAAAATTGTACTGACAAGACAATTTGATTTTGGAACAATTCATTTTAAAATGAATAAAATTGTACTGACAAAACAATTTAATTTTGGAACAATTCATTGTAAAATGAATAAAATTGTACTGACAAGACAATTTGATTTTGGAACAATTCATTTTAAAATGAATAAAATTGTACTGACAAGACAATTTGATTATGGAACAATTCATTTTAAAATGAATAAAATTGTACTGACAAGACAATTTGATTTTGAACAATTCATTTTAAAATGAATAAAATTGTACTGACAAGACAATTTAATTTCGGAACAATTCATTTTAAAATGAATAAAATTGTACTGACAAGACAATTTGATTTTGGAACAATTCATTTTAAAATGAATAAAATTGTACTGACAAGACAATTTGATTTTGGAACAATTCATTTTAAAATGAATAAAATTGTACTGACAAAACAATTTAATTTTGGAACAATTCATTGTAAAATGAATAAAATTGTACTGACAAGACAATTTGATTTTGGAACAATTCATTTTAAAATGAATAAAATTGTACTGACAAGACAATTTGATTATGGAACAATTCATTTTAAAATGAATAAAATTGTACTGACAAAACAATTTAATTTTGGAACAATTCATTGTAAAATGAATAAAATTGTACTGACAAGACAATTTGATTTTGGAACAATTCATTTTAAAATGAATAAAATTGTACTGACAAAACAATTTAATTTTGGAACAATTCATTGTAAAATGAATAAAATTGTACTGACAAGACAATTTGATTTTGGAACAATTCATTTTAAAATGAATAAAATTGTACTGACAAGACAATTTGATTATGGAACAATTCATTTTAAAATGAATAAAATTGTACTGACAAGACAATTTGATTTTGGAACAATTCATTTTAAAATGAATAAAATTGTACTGACAAAACAATTTAATTTTGGAACAATTCATTGTAAAATGAATAAAATTGTACTGACAAGACAATTTGATTTTGGAACAATTCATTTTAAAATGAATAAAATTGTACTGACAAGACAATTTGATTATGGAACAATTCATTTTAAAATGAATAAAATTGTACTGACAAGACAATTTGATTTTGAACAATTCATTTTAAAATGAATAAAATTGTACTGACAAGACAATTTAATTTCGGAACAATTCATTTTAAAATGAATAAAATTGTACTGACAAGACAATTTGATTTTGGAACAATTCATTTTAAAATGAATAAAATTGTACTGACAAGACAATTTGATTTTGGAACAATTCATTTTAAAATGAATAAAATTGTACTGACAAAACAATTTGATTTTGGAACAATTCATTTTAAAATGAATAAAATTGTACTGACAAGACAATTTGATTTTGGAACAATTCATTTTAAAATGAATAAAATTGTACTGACAAGACAATTTAATTTCGGAACAATTCATTTTAAAATGAATAAAATTGTACTGCCAAGACGATTTAATTTTGGAACAATTCATTGTAAAATGAATAAAATTGTACTGACAAGACGATTTGATTTTGGAACAATTCATTTTAAAATGAATAAAATTGTACTGACAAGACAATTTGTTTTTTAACAATTCATCTTAAAATGAATAAAATCACGACCGTTTACCTTAACAACATCATCTTTGTTGATTGGACGATCCAATCTTTTAAAATAGGGGTGAAGAGTGATAACATATGTACGACGATGGGATTGTCGTAGTGCATTACTATACAGATAATTGAGAATGTCATTTCACTCTTATGTTTTTGTAGACTGACTAAAATGTAGACATCTCAAATACTGTACATACATTATTTAGATGTTTTGTTTTCACTGTTATTAAATATACATCGACTTAGATTATTATTTTTGCATTTTTATAAATTTAATAGCAATAAAAATAAGGGAAGCAAAATAAGAACCTGAGAGCCCATCTTTCAGACTCCTTAGCTTAACATTCACAGGCAACATGAATTTGAACAAATACATTCAGGACATTGCCAAGGCAGCTGCAAAGAAAGTGGGCTCTATCTATCATGCTAGAAAATTACTAACATAGAGCATCCTATATCTTTACTCTATAATTGGCCCATGCATAGAGTATTGTTGCCACATTTTGGTTGGTACATCTACCACTAGTCTCTCACTCTTAGACTTGATAAAAAAAAAACAAAAAAAAGTCTCCAACCTAGGTCTCGCACTGTTGCTTCCCTGTGCCCATTTTACCAGTACTTTAACCCTTTATAACCTAAATTATGATGTAGATTATTAAAAAAAAATATTTATTGTTAATTTTAAATGGCAGCATACTAAATGTAAGCAATGGACAGTTGCAATCTGTCATCTACCCAGATATTGAACTAATATGTACAAGGCGTGTTTGAATTAATTCCCATTTTATTTATGCCGTTATATTCATTTATTTATGACTGAACGAATTAGTTCAACCAGATATTGAACTAATACATACAAGGCGTTTTATTCATTTATTTATGACTGAACGAATTAGTTCAACGAGGTCATTAAATGGTTTATGGAATGTGCTTCGATGAACTCGTAGTACTTGTGCCCCCTTGAGGTGCATACTTCTGAGAAACCTGACAAGCAGCAAAATCATTTGAGATCCCTAGATGCCGAAAAGCCGTCAGCTCTAATAGTTGCATCTCACTTCAAGGTGCTTCATTCATGCCAATTGGCATACTTTGGCCATTCCTAGTTATAATAAAGTGCACTAAAAAAAAGTAGGGGCCAGCAAACAGCCCCAAGTTTGTCTTCACAGTTTCAATCTGTGTTTTGGTGCTTCTGCAAACTGAAAGGTGTGATTGAGGCTACAAGTTGGAATCCTGTTTGTTCCGAAGCACCATCTTCAATTAAGAATGTTGGTAAACTTCATATGGTCCATTCTGTCAGAACTTCATTCTTTTGAGAAAGAATCTGGGAAACAAATGTCAAATATGGATTTTCTTCAAGTAAAAGCATACATAGAACAGCTGCATTTTTTTTTTTTTTTTGTAAAGATTAGAATTAAATTCTGGCTTTCATTTTTGAAGGAATGAAAGTGCATTGATTTGCAATTCTGCCAGTCTTTACCATAATAAAAGACCGAATAAATCTTTTAGTCATGAGATTAAAAAATGTTATTCATATTTTGTCACGGTTTATCAAGAGTTTATTTATCTTGTTTCAGTTTTGACTATGAATCAGAACAACATTCATTAGATTTTTTTTTTGTTAAATTCAGGAGGTTCTTGTCCACAATTCCTCCTATATTAAAAGACAAAAATTAAGAAACATCTGGATGTACCTGTGACGAAATGAAAATATAATATTCCAAAAATCACGTGAACTGATCAAGTAGTTTTATTTTTAAATAAGGAAATCAAATTTTATGAATAATAGAAGAGTGACTGCCTTGTACGCCATTTTGAAAGAAAATCTTTACCCCCCCCCAAAAAAAAACAGAAAAAACAAAACAAAAGAAAGATAACTCAATAATTCAAAATTTTGAGATTTATGTTGTAATGCCTACAAATTCTGATTAATCACTTAAAATTGTTTTCCTTACAAAAATAAAACTACTTCAATTTACAAAGTTTTTGGAAAATTATATTTTCATTATATCATACAGATTGAGGAAATTCTGGAAAAAAAAACCAAATCAGTTTATGATATAGTGGCATCATCAGATTAAGTCCATTTCACATGCTGACATTAACCTATCTCTGGCCAGGTCATTATTTATTCCTCTCACATTCATTTTTATCACTTCATCCAAAATTTTCTTTGTCATTTCCCTGCGGAAAGATCTTGTTACCTCAACTGTTCTACATTTACTATCCCAAGAACCCTTATCCATTCTTTCAACATGGCCATACCATCAATGTTCAGCATAAATCTCACTATGCTTCTCAGATTTAATCTTCTTCTGAAGTCATCAGATCTAAGCCTGTCTTTAAAACATGCATTACATATACATTGTATCATTCTCTCCATGCAACACATGTCCTCAACCCTCATTGGCTCGGTTTCACTTCCATACTTCAAACTGCATACACATGCCGGATGGACTCAAGGGCATAGCCAGGAAGAACCAAAGAGAGGGGAGGGTCCAAAGTTTTGTAGCAAAAATTTTATAAAATTTTTTATTCATTTTTTTTTTATTATAACTAAGTCAACTTAAAAATTGCAATTAATGTTCATTGAATGTTTTAATAACATGAAATTAAAATATTTTGATTGAGTTATGAATTTTCTTTTTAGGTAATTATTTTGTCAAATTACTCAACCTGATTATTAAATGCAACTTTTGGGTTGCCCTAATTAGAACTTTTCATGTTTCATAGTTTTTTTTATTGATCTTTGATATCTTTGGCCATATTCTGGCTGTAATTAAATACTTATAGATGTATTAAGCAAAATGAACGAAATAAAAAGTTTCGTTTCATACAAAAACAAATGAAAAATTAGTAAAATTGAACAAAACGAAACAAATTCAACTCTGCAAAATTACCTTATAGGTAAACTTTGACGCGTTATAATAAAATGGCAGACAAAAGCGATTTGCAAACAGTAAATAATTCCTCCATTAGCAGGAAAATTATTTACAACAAAGCAAATGTCTGCCTGCCTATCTATGGCTCCCCTACTGGCGCTTTAAATTATGAAAAAATGTTTTAGTTAATATCTCCAAGGGGAAGAGGGTTCAAAAAGCACGGCTGACTATGCCCTTGGATAAACTCTTCCATTAGTTGACACTGGATATGCTCTGCTGGTTAGTAATGGCAGAAGTCCCCTGAAATTTCTCTTCTAACTTTTACAATCACACTAGCACCTGTTCAACTCCATGCATTAATGGTATCGCCATTTTGTTCTAGCTGGAGATGAGGCATCCTACTAGATGTCACACATTCACCCGCTATCTCATACATTCCAACAGAGAGATCTTTTTAAGATTCTAATTGTTTCTTAAAGTGCACTTGCATTTGGTTAACAGGGTATATTTGCTAGGTAGATTTAGACATTTTGTCTGGTTGCTCCGATGGAATGATAGAGATCTTTCTAAGATTCTAATTTCTTTTCATATCATACATAACACATAGGCGTTGTCTTTTCCTCTCTCAGCTTATGTTTAAGCCAGCATCATTGGTGACACTAACTTCTAAGGTTGTTTCTTTCTCCTTCCTGTCCTATATCACTGTGTCGGTTTGATAGTTTCATTTTCTAGGTACGTAGCTGTAGAAATTGTATTCGATTTATTTTCAACTGCTTTTCTAGTGTACGTTCCCAGGACTTGCTTCTTCAGTACGCATCCATCTTGCGACTTTTAGAAATTGTTGTATCGGACAAAGCAAAGTACAAAGCAATATTAACTTTCAACGGATGCACATGAACCCTTACCCTTAGTGGCTTCCGGGCCTTGATAAGTGGTGTAAAAAAAAAAAAAAAAAAAATATGATCATCAACTATTATAATATTATTATTATGTAATCGGTTCAGTTTGAAATTTTGTATAAGCTCCTGAGCTCAAGATAAAGATTCCCAAGTTCGAAAATATGCACAAAAAAAAAAAAAAAGGTCGGAGGTTATATAGGTCAAACTGTGAAAATAACAACCAAGGTGAGAACAGTAATCTCAATAATCTGAATTATAAATCCTCATCTCAAAAATTTAGAAAAATTTTTTAACAGATTGGCACGAGCATGCGAAGTGCCCCTAAACGAGTGAAAAATTTACTTTCCCCATGACTAATGTTTGTGCAAAATTTCAAAAACTCCAAAACGTGATTATTAAGAAAAGTGTGAACAAACGAACAAGAGTAAATTACTAGGACCAATCCCTCGTTTGTTGGGGGGTAAGAAAGAAAAAAAGAAAGAAAAATCTCTCGACACTTTGTTTCATAAGAATATCAAACAATTTGAATTCTAACGACTATGGTTCATTAAAAAAAAAAATAAAAGCCTTCTTTTTAATTTTCACCATTTACCAATAACATCCACTTTGAAGATACACGTGAAAGGGTTGGAGGTTATATCGACCGAAACGTTATGAAATTAACAAGATGAGAACAATAGTGCGAACTAATTCCAAACAATCCAAAGACGATATAGTTTTCAGATATTTTTTTTTATCACCGATTCCACCTTTGTATGAATCACAGAGTTGATTTGTTTTCTGAAAAGTCATCAAAGAATTCTTACCAAATCTTCAAATAATACAGTGGCTTGTGAATTGGCCGAAGAACAATCATGAGAAGGTGAATGATATTCATTACAAATCGAACACTCTTCGAGGATGCACCGACTTTCATGCTGTTGCTTAAGAGCTCTGAAAAAGAGATAAGAAAAAAGATTAAAACCAAAACATCTAATAAAGAATCCGTGGATTCATCACTCAATAAATTTTGGATCAGACATAGATGGTGTGACTAATTTAAAAAAAAAATTCATTTCATTATAGTAATACTAGCCTTCAAATTGTTTGTGTTGCACAGTATTCACTCTAGGCAAGTTGAACCAGATTTCTCCAAAGCAACAAGTGTCAAGGGAATATAAAATTCAGGCTGAATGTTGCTTAACTTTGGTGATCTAACAAGAACAGATTTGTCCACATGATTATATATATATATATATATATATATATACAGGGTGACCCCCCCCCCCAAAAAAAAAAACACGTGCCCCAACTCTAGGCCCCGTTTCTTAGTGTTTTGTTTGAATGAAATGAAACTTTGGTCATAACTATTTTATTATATTCAAAACATCACATCAAAACACTAGAGTCTTTAGCCTTTTTTTTCTCTGTTGACTGTAAAATGCTCAGAAAAACAATTGAATGTCCTGTTTTTTTGGGGTCACTCATATATATATATATATATATATATAACAGTTGACCTTGGCAGGAGTAAGTCGAATAAAGCTGTTACTCCTGCGTATGCAAAAAAAAAAAAAAAAAACATTTATAGTCGCCTAAATTTTAACATTTCTTATTCATCTGTTGTTAGTTCAAATGGTAATGAGTGCTGGAGAGATAAATAACAAATAAGGCTAGAGCGCTAAACATTCTGGTTTGGATTCTAATATGGACGATACCCAAGACATTTTCTTTATAACTTTGTAAATCATTACTATATATTAGACTAGTCTGGGTGCCCGGTGTTGCTCAGGTATTTGGAGGTATATGTTGAGAAAAAAAAAAAAAAAAAAGTGGTAGTATGCAGGCAGACTCGAACCTGTGACGCGAAGGCGGAAAAGAAAGTGAAATAAAAATCTGACGTCTTACCGCTACTCCATGATGCAATCGGAAGTTCGGAACGTTAAAATTAGACAAAGTCAATCCAACCGATACAATGACTTGCAAAAATGGCTCACAAAAAATCAGCCCCTTCTTGTAAAAAAACTGCCCAGTTGAGGGTGAAGGAATTAATGTTTTGGGCCAATTTTTCGATATTAGTCGTCCAAGACGTCGAGCTTCAAAATGATACAGATCTCATGAGAATGTGTCGCCTCTGTCGAAAGTTTTAGGCATACATACATTTAAACAGACAGGTGAGATTTATATTATAGATAATAACCAATAGAGAATTGGTTCTATATTAATAAACAAGAAATCTGCATGAATTAAAATATATTTATACATATTTTTACTGGACGTTTGGCAGCCTGCTAGTGTATGTGTATATATACATATATATATATAATTTGTTTTGTTTTGTTATCTGCAGCATTTCCAAAAACTGAAAAACACATTAGTTACAAGAATTTAATTTTCAACTGAAAAATTGATGTATTTCCCTAATCAGTTCGTTTTAAAAATTGATGCGTTTCCCTATCAGTTCGTTTTAAAAATTGATGCGTTTCCCTATCAGTTCGTTTTAAAAATTGATGCGTTTCCCTATCAGTTCGTTTTAAAAATTGATGCGTTTCCCTATCAGTTCGTTTTAAAAATTGATGCGTTTCCCTATCAGTTCGTTTTAAAAATTGATGCGTTTCCCTATCAGTTCGTTTTAAAAATTGATGCGTTTCCCTATCAGTTCGTTTTAAAAATTGCACATCTTGCTGTATAAAATTGCCGAGTTAAACAGAGCTGAAATTAAAACGATAACGAAATCCCAAAGTCTTATGTACGACATGAAAAGAAACTGGAATCTTAGGAAGATTTCTATCATTTCAGTTATTATAGGAGAAACCGAACTCATGAAAAAGAATTAAAAAAAAAACTACCTGGCAAATATACCCGGTGAATCATGTGCAAAAAATTGCACTTAAATGGACGGCTAGAATCTTAAAAAGATCTCTCAGTTGGAATGTATGAGGTAGCAGGTGAGTGTGTGGCATCTGGTAGAATGCCTTATCCCCAGTTAGAAAATAAGAAAATTAAAAAAATATATAGATTATTTATAGCAGTGTATGCATAGAAACACATATGTTAGCAACATAGAAAAGTCACAAATTGTTTGATTTCTTGAATGTTAATAAAGGAAAGGAGAACTATTAAAAGGAAGGACAATAATTGTACGCATTTTTTATTTTGTATGCAACTGATGAAAGCAACGACAACACAGCAAATGTAGCGTACACAATAACCAATAATGCTACAACACGAGCGATTTAATCCATCCTAATAAGCATCAATGTTAAATACAAGGTGACTCCCATAAAACTGCCGCATAAAACTCTAAGTAAAACTTCATTTACTACAAATAAGCAGTTTATACCTGACTTGTCCACCAAGTTCCATGCAGAAATGTCAAACAGTTTTCATTTTACCAACTTTTAATATGTTCCAAATGTGTTCCTCTGCATTTCAAGCACACCTGAATGTGATGTGGGAAATTGTCGATAACTTTTATGCAGTAGATTTTGGTTTTAATTTTAGTTGGATTGTTGGATCTTTAGCCCAGTGATTGTTTTGATATGGATTATTTGGAAAATAACCAACAGTTAAAAATCTAAGAAGTCAAGGTGCGGTAAGTGTGAAACCCATTTAGGATCATACTTCCAACTAATGAGACTATCACCAAAGTGTCTCCGCAGACATTTTCAATAATTCACTTGAAATTTAAGATGTTGCAATCCTAACCATCAGAATATCTCCAAAGGCCACGGCACTCCGCCAAGTTCACTGTATGGGTTACAAAATCAAAACATATCTTAGCACTAAGTGAGACTAACCTACACTCCTCCATCCCCTCTAACTACTTTAACATGCCTGGATACCTCCCACTCTGCCGTAAGGACTGACAGACATATGCATGTGCTTGGAGTCTACATTCGAAACACCCTCCCCCTGACTAGAGAAACTAAACTAGAATCGGACGATCAAGCCTTTATGTGCTTTAGACTTAACATGCAACATAATATTAGTTACTTTTATTTTCTCTACCGCTCTCCCTCGACCCAGGACTGTATCCTAATAAACAAAGTCTATGAGAGCATAGATACAGCACTTTCCCCTCGACACTAGCGCACAAGTGCATGTATTTGGTAACTTCAATGTCCACCACAGCAACTGGCTTGGATTTTCTACTAACACAGATGCAGCTGGTACCACAACACGTAACTTCTCTATGTCTCATTCCCTATCACAGATGGTTACGTTTCCAACCCGTTTCCCAGACCAGCAAGAACAACATGCATCACTTCTAGATCTGTTTCTGACCACAGTTTCCGATGACTGTGTAACGAATGCCCACAACCCTCTTGGGAACGCTGGTCATGCAGTGGTAATGGTTGAAAGCGCCCTAAACTCTAGAGCCCAAACTGAAGAGCCACTGCTCAAAACAACGAGATATTATAAAAAGGCTGACTGGGAAGCCATCAGCGACCTCATCAGGGATGCTTCATGGCAAAATATCTTTTCACTTCCTGCTGAACATTGCGCAAATGAGACCACTGAATGGTTCAAAGCAGCAATTAAAGCACATGTTTCCACACGCAAATTCTATAGCAAATCCCACTCCCCCCAATGGTTCACTTCAACTTGTGCAGCTGCCATAGCGCAAAGGCAGCATGCGTACCACAAATTTAACCGATATAAGTCCAGTTCAAACAGATAGAAGTACAAAAAAGCCAGAAATAAGTGTAAGAAAGAAATTTACTGAAACCCAACTATCCTTGGACCTCTGTTATTCCTGATATTCATAAATGACCTCCCTGATAAAATTGTCTGTGAGATGGGTATAAATGCTGATGACAACACACTCTATAACAGACACGCCAGGAAAACAAATGAACACATATCTAAAGAAATGGCAGAAACACTAGAGGAAGACCTCTGAGCCGTAGTGGAATGGGGACAAAAATGGTTGGTCACCTTCAATGCTGCCAAGACTAAACTTGTTTCCTTCAATAATTACAAGAAACCTTCCCTACTGCCAATAGCAATGCCCAATGACTCTTTATCTGAAAGTACGCCTTTTAAACTCCTCGGTCTAACGTTCACAGGAAACAGGAGTTGGAACAATTACATTGAGAACATTGCCAGGACCGCTGCGAAGAAGGTGGGCTCTCTCTACCGTGCTAGAAAGCTATTAATGCCTGAAAGTATCCTATACCTCTATAAGGCCACCATTCACCTATCTATGGAGTATTGTTGTCATATTTGGGCTGGTGCATCTGCCACTAGTCTCTCGCTCCTAGACAAAGTTCAAAAGAGAGTCGCCAATCTGATAGGTCCTGAACTGTCAGCTAAACTTCAGCCTCTGTCCCATCGCCGAAATGTTGCATCCCTCTGCCTGTTCTACAAGTACTTTAATGGTGAATGCTCTGACGAACTGCAAGCACTTGTGCCCCCTCGACGTAAATACTCCCGACAAACCCGACAATGAAGACTGGAGTGGGACCATTAAAATGAGATTTTTTTATGATCCAGAACTTATTTTCTTCATAGCCACCTGCATTCTCAATGCACTTTTGCTAGAAATTCAATGACGCATCTCTGCTTCTGACCCACGTCCATGACAGGAATTGCTTTCTTAGAGTCTCATACGTTCAATATCTGCAATAGAGAGATACAACTTTCAGCTCATGAATACACAAGTTCAGTCATCATAACGTAATTTGCAATCTCCTCCGATTCATTCAAGCAGAATAAAAAATAGGAGGCATTATTTTTGGAACGCCTCTTGTATCCCATATTTTCCTTTAATGCATCTGTCTGCTCATTCTACTTTTATTCAGAAACTATTGGCCAATCTGGCTGAAATTTTGTATGGACCCTTGTTATAATATGGTGTAGCAAATTAAGTAGTATAATATGCACCGTTAGGATTAATATTTAATGAAAAAATGAGTTTAAACTGAACATCAATTTGACATTAAACATTCTAAATCAATGGGCTATAACTTGTGCCAGTTTTAAATGAGTTAAAAAGTTTTGTTAATTATTACTAACTTCCAGCAAGTTTGCCATTCACATGTACCAAACATGTGCATCACTAAACATGTTAACAAATTTATTAGCTGCTGATATTCATTCAACTTTGTGTAAACTAAACACCCACATATATACACACACATATATATATGATGATTACAACGTCTTGTCAGACGAGTTCCACTCCCTCAAACGCTGAAAGTCTATGAGCCCGAAAATGACATTTTTAGTCCTGCCAGCGAATTTACATGCTCAAGCAGATATGACACTGAAGATGGTCATTGGTATGCAGACATACATATCTATAAACATACACAATACATAATGCACATACATATACATGCATTTATATATATATACATACACATATACATGCATTTATATATATGCACATACATATACATACATACATACATACATACAAACTAGCAGGCAGCCCAGCATTGCTGAGTCGTAAAATATGCATAATTGATACAGAAACTCAGACATGTGGCTGTGAGCATTATGTTTTTTTCTAAACCGTTCACTGCTTGTAAGTAAAAAAAAAAAAAATACTCAAGCTGAGATCGAAACCAAAACCTAAAGACAGTGTGTCAAGTTCGATAACCATCAGGCCAACTTGACACAATCTTTAGAAAGTGTTTTCAAACCTACTTATTCTTAACATAAGGAATCTGTCACATGAACCATTCCCGCATGTGCATTTGTGAAACAGTTGACAAACAGATAAAAATCCGGTGTCCACACGTACCAATTTTGACTCCATAGCACTTTTTTCCGGATGAAAACTGATTATAAAGTTTTCCACATGTCTGAATACCCTGTATACCATATTTCAAGTTTGTAGATAAAAAATTTGTTGAGTATATAAGTTGAGAAGTGCCCCCCCCACACACACCTAATATTCAGCTTATTCCTCCCTTAGTCCATACATTACCTTTTCAAAAAGGCTAAATACAAATTTTGAAGGTCAAACTGCTTCAAAATAAGGCCAAATTCGTGAAATTTGGCTTTAAAAAGATCAATCTGACAACCCTGGACAAAAATATGAGTAATCTCTCTCTGATGTAGCCTCCTTTTTGAATATCATAATAATATACGATCATTATTGTAATGGTGTAAGAAAGAAACTTAGTAATTCTGATGTGCAGCGGTTCTTCGCTTAAGAAAGAAGTCAGCGAAACGTTACTTAAAAAAAAAAAAAAAAAAAAAAAAAAAAAGGAACATTCGAAAGCAACAGGGTAAAAAAAAAGAACATTGTCTGCTAAGAGGTGCTGGAATGAAATAGTAAATAGAAGATTATTTCTTACAATGTAATTTTATTATTTGTATTGAACTATGTAGCACAATATTACTTTCTGAGTATTTATTAGTACTTATTAATCCATTTCATTTGAATCAGTTTTATTTTTAAAATACAATGGACACCATTTTCATAGAATGTTAATAAACTCATATTTGCTGCATATTTATTTTTCCGTCCAAAAATATATTTTCTGCCCTATCCAGAAAAAATATTAGCTTTATCAAAACATTTGTTGATTCAATATATTTTTTATTCCGTGGAATTTCCACGGGTCCTGCTAGTTTACTGATAATTTAATACTGATTAAATATCATACCATAAATATTAATTACTTCAACAAATAAAAAAGATGGTTAACGACACAAGCGCAAATTTCATTGTAAATGACATTCCACTATAAATACCACAATGAAAATGAGAAGATAATTACACACAATCGCTTGTAATTATTTCCTTATATTTTTTATCAACACCAACAGCAATATCTTTTCAAGAGCTTCTTTGAAATTAGTCATATACTCCAAGTTGACATCAGAAAGCAGATAACATTCTGTATTTTCACACTGTCAACCTAAGTACATTTGGTGGTGATATTTCTATTTCAGAACCCTGGGGGTGGGGTGGGATTACCCTTTAGTTGCTATTACTCACAGATTCATTTGAATTCAGAATGGCACAACTTGTCAAGCTCCCGTCTATGGATTTAATCGAATCCATAATTTACTGATTATAGACAATACATTTACATACACCTACAAAAATTAATCTGCAAACCTATCCAGCATAATTAAATATGTTAAAATATTTAGAATTTGTTAAAAAAAAACAAAAAAAACAAACAAAAAAAAAAAACTTTGGTCATATTGAATTATTTAACCTAAGATTGAAAATTAAAACTGAAAATATTTTTTACCACAACAAAGCAAAAAACAAATCAATAAACTGGAGAATAGTAATTTGTTTTCTGTAAACGAGGGGACATTTTTCATTTGAGCACAGACAACAAATAGCAGATGACTCATTGACGTCATATAAGAAAGATTCCCAGACTCTGGCAGAAAGATTCCAATACTTTGCTGCAATTCCTTAAAAATGGGATGTATCCATTTAAAAATATATCCCGACATTTAGCCTCAATTCTATTTTTCTGGACTTTGGGGGTTGTGCTATTATTATTATCATTATTTTTTTTTTAAATGTTAAAACTTTTTTCTGGCTTTAAATTTTTAAGCAGCCGTACTATTGTTCCTGTAGATTTATGTAGCATTATGTCGAGCAAATTCATTGAACCTAGCAAACTCACATAGATATAGTCTTGTTGGCTTGATAACATGTAGCAGCAGTTCATTCTCACTTCTTTTTTTGACGTTTTTCCATAACGCATATTAATAGCAGCAACTGTACACGACAAAAAATAATTTGCGATTTAACAATTCTTGTAGGGTTTCCCTTTTCAGTATACAGTATCTATACGAGGGACATTCCAAAAGTTGTTGCAGATACTGACTGTGTGAGATTTTAAGAAAGCAACCCCTGTTACAGATATGCATCAGAAGTAGTGTCATTGAATTCCTCCACGCAAAAAAATATTAAACCGATCAACGCTCACCAGCACTTGTTGAACATTTACAAAGCTGATGCAGTTGATGTCAGCACAGTTAGGAGATGGGTTTGTCGATTTTAGAATGACAACAGATGCGTGACAAAGCATGTTATAAACTTTTACAGTTGAGGCACCAAAAGAGACTGGCAAAAGTGTCTTGAGAATGGTGGTAGAAAAAGAAATTTTGGAGTACAAAGGTCACTCGTTTTAATGATACCACTCTTGTCTTTGTAGCTTTTCAACTTTTTAGTTTTTGAGTCAAAAAAAAAAAAAAAAAAAAAAAAAAAAAAAATAGGAGGCCTTACTTTTGGAATGACGCTCATATATAGGCTTCCTTTCAGTCTCATAAAACAATCGATCCCCCCACCCCAACACACACATACTGTAAGGATGCCTATGCAGGCGTATAGTGAAGCAAGGCATTACTTGAATCCAGTGGAAAGAAGTCCAAAATTACTTGAAACAATGCCGTGGTAAGCAGAGAAAGACTAGTGTTATTTTGGAATTTTCCTTCTCCTAGACAGGTTGCACAACAAAGCCTTGAGAGTCAAGTCTATCCTATTGTTCGCTCCATAGCTGGAGGGAAGCTATATGAATTCATATGTTTCTCAAGGATATTAGTAAAAGTGATGCTGTAGCCCAGTCAGATCTTGAACCTGGTACGCCACGCTCACAAGCCACACCTGTACCCAAAGCAAAATGCCGCTTTCTACAGTGATGATAGTTCTGCTTATTAGCATAAAAAAAGATTGGAGGCATAACATGCAGAATAAAAACAAGTTTTCAACAAACAATATTGTTTATCGTCAAACCTTATAAAAATAAACTTTTTTTTATATATAAAAGTGAGAATGTGTGTGTGAGAGGACACTTCTCAATGAATTTTTGATCTACAAACTTGAAATTTAGTATATAGGGTATTCAGACATGTGGAAACTTTAATCAGTTTTCATCCGGAAAAAAGTGCTGCTAAGAGGTCAAAATTGAAAAACTGATACATCGGATACAGGTCATCGGATCATTTATTTATTGTTTCACAAATGTGCATGCGGGAATTGTTCACATTATGTTAATAAGTAGGTTTGAAAACACTTTATAAAGATCATGGCAAGCTAGCCTAATAGTTATCATACTTGATTCACTGTCTTTAGGTTTTGATCTCAGCTTGAATATTTTCTGTTTTTTTTTTTACTTACAAGAAGTGAACTGTTTAACATGTTTCAGGTTCTTTTCATTTTTTTTTTTTTAAAGGAATTCAACATTACATTTAATACCAGCCAATGATGGGTATATCTTCTAGTTAAAACTAAAAATTTTCATGGCCTTAAGTTTAAGACACTAGAATTATTGGCTAAAATCCTAGTGTATATTAAATATTAAATTGTTTTTAATGCTAACACATAGTTTCAAGGAAAATAAATTGCTTTGAACGATTAAAATATTTTGTCCATTTATTTGTTATCACTTACGTTTGAATTCATGTTTTGAAACCTGTAAATCATAAATCTATGTTGTCACATCAAAGCCATGATTATTTTGTAAAGGTAATGTTTGCAGTTCTATTTATAACAAAGCCTGAATAACTTAGTTGGCAGAAGCCCAGACTGAAGATCTCAAAATTTCAGTTTCAATTTGTCACTGTGGCATTCGCTTTATTTGTTGGGAATTTATAATTTACTATCAAAGCAATATTTTTCATTTTAATAAAGTAATTAAGATCTCTGATATTTCAAAATGAAACAAATTTCGCAATGTATTTATGTTAAAATAATAAAAAAAAAGTTACTGACAGAAAATTTGTGACCGATGAATGGACAGACAAACATCTATCTATATATCTATAAAAGTGAACGTGTTTGTGGGTCTGTGTGTGTACATTTCCCTATGCAATAACTGTCAATTTTAAGTCTACAAACTCGAAATTTGATATACAGGGTACTGAGATTTGGGAAAATCTTTGTGATCGGTTTTCGGCCAGAAATTTGGCTGTTGTGGGGTCAAAGTTCAACGATTTGACCTTTGAGAACTCTACCAAACTCCTCCGACAATTTTGGATATAAACACTTGAAATTTTAGATACAGGTTCCTTGGACATGGATCTAACTTAATAACTTAGTTTAAGCCCAAAACAATAAATATTAAGGGATCATAATAGGGGTCAAAGTTAATAAAATTGACCGCTGTTTTTTGCTCAACATACACCTCCAACCACCCGGGCAATGCCGGGCTGAAATGCTAGTATATGTATAAAAGTGAAATTGTCCGAGTGTGTACATTTCCCTAGCAAACTACTGTCAATTTTCAGTCTACCGATTCAAGATTTGACATAAGGGGTATTGAGATTTGGGAAAATCTTTTTAATCAGTTTTCGGCCAGAAATTTTGCTGTCAAGTGATCAAAGTTCAACGATTTGAACTTTGAAAACTCTATCAAACTCCTCAACCAATTTTGGGTCTAAACACTTGAAATTTCAGATGTAGGTTACGTGGACATGGATCAAACTTTAATTTGATTTGAGCCTCAAAAAATAAATGTTAAGGGGTCAAAATGGGGTCAAAGTTAAAAAAATTTGACCTCTGCGGTCTCAACCAAATGACTCAACCAATCTTTGGTCTAAACATTTGAAATTTAACTTAAAATTTATTCAGACATGGGGCAAGCTTCTTAATCAATTTTTGGCTGAAAATTTGACTACCAATTTTATGTCTAAACATTTGAAATTTTACATAAAGGGTATTCAGACATGCAGCAAGCTTTTTAATCAGTTTTTGGGCGAAAACTTGGCTGCATTGAGGTCAAAGTTGAAAAAATTCACCTTTGCAAATTCTACCAAACTCCTCTGCCAATTTTGGGTCTAAATACTTGAAATTTTAGATGCCAGTTACTTGAACATGAGTCAAACTTTTTAATATATGCACATTAAGTTATGAACAGTACATCAGGCCTGAACAAAGCCGGCCTAAACTGCTAGTATATTTATTTATATAAGACTAGCAGGGGTGCTCAGTGTTGCCTAGGTGTTTGTAGGAGTTATAGAAAAAAAAATTAAAAAAAAAAAAAAGGGCTGGAAGCCATACCACGAAGGAGGAAAAGAAGATGAAAAAAAAGAGTTGGTAATTAACTTTTGACCAGGCGACAAAAAAAAAATAAAAACTAGAAAGGTCTTTCTTGCTAATAGCGGATAGTGAAATGAAGGAGTTGGTAAATAAGTTAAGAATCATGAACGCACAGAAAAATCTGGTTGGAGGCCAGTTAATCTTCCCATTTTCTACCACTTTATTTATTTGTTTCCCCACGATGTTGGGGAAAACCAGTTCCACCAAAAATGGGGAAATCTGGCAATGTGCAAATAAATAGCAGTTGTCTGATATAAAGGGTTTTTCCCCCCATATTGATCAAACCTAATGGACTTCAAAATGTCCTGGCCCGGAAGGCCAGGTGGATGCCTTTGCTTCGATTAGTTTTGCTTTATTTATACGAGAAAGACAAACAAACACTCGAATCGAGGGAATTTTTTAAAACTCAATCAAAAAAGATAGAGACGATGTCTGTTTGCAAATCGGAGATATTACGATCTAGGAAGTATAAAGGAAACTTCGGTTATGTAAATGACGCGAGAAGCCCAACGAAAAAAGCTTTTCGCGGACATACACAAATGCTTGCGTCCATTTTGCCTTTATATTATAAACTAGCGGAGGTACCCGGCATTGCCCGGGTATTTGTAGGTGTGTGTGGTGTTAAATAGAAAAGAACTCGGGGGATGGGGGGGGGGGGGGGGTTAGGATCGAACCCGAAGCCCTGAGGCGAAGTTTGAAAATAAAATCGGCCAGCCAGAATGAGTTAGTGAAAGATGTTTGAATTTATTTAAGTAAGAACCAAACTGACAGGTGTGCGCCCGGAAGTCGTCGATCGTTATGACAATGACGACGATGTCAATGACCAGGTTTGTTTGTTATAAGCGAAGTAAAAAAAGAAGGCAAACGAATGATGCTGAAAACAGAAAAACGAACATGTGAAAAATGGTTTAAATAAGCCTGTTTTGATATTAAGATTTAAAAAATCGGTGGGTACCCGGGTGTTTTTGGGTGTGTGGTTTGGGGGTGGATAAGCGAAGTAAAAAAAAAAACAGAAAAACGAACGTTACATGAAAAATGGCTTAAATAACACTGGTTCAATATTTAAATTAAAAAAAAAAAAAAAAAAAAAAAAAAAAGAAGCCATCTCACACCACGATTCGAACCCAAAACGTTTAGATAATGAACCAACGCGCTAATCAACTGACCTAACGCGATGTACATGGAATTGGTTCAGTTTTTCAACTATTTAAAGTAAATCAGGTCATGACATCATCTGGCGCATGCGTAAAACTGCTCGTTGTCTTCAAATTCTATTCTAAACTGGGAATGGGTAAGGGACTTTACTAAGTAGATATAAATAAGTCCCTCTTAACATTTTTTTTTTTTTTTTTTTTTTCAATGGAGAGTAGATAATGCAGTGGAGGTGTTATCGGCAGCTCCAGTAACTCTCGCTTCCCCTTTTTTGCCCCTCAGTCCTCATTCCAAATGGTTGATGTTTCTGACAAAGGGTGAAGAAAAAGCTGCTTCCCAGGTCGGTAGTACTTCGTGAACAGTAGTCTGAGATGTCGGAAATTTTCTGTCTCTATGTCTATCCTTGCGGCCATGTCACTAGTAAGGGTGCTGGGGGTAAGCGTTTTCATCTGGGCTGACGTTAACCGCCTGATAGTCAGGGACCCGAACCTTGGAATAACCACTAAGGAGGCTGTCCTATCAGCAGGTGCAAAGTACTGAGGCTGCTGTATTGCCATTTGGTGAATAGATTCTGGACCATGCAGTAGTCTCTGGTGGGGCCTCTCGATGCCATACTAGTGGGTAATTGTTACGGCTTTACCTTATGTGCTACAAAAAAAAAGACAGAAAAAAAAATTTTCCCCGCCTTTCCTCTTTTCTTTCCCTCTCTGTTCTGCTCTAACCAAGTATGCTGACCTGTTCCACAAACCCCAAAATCCTCAACATGAAATATCTCAAAAAAGAAAACACGAATATACCTAGAACCCCATCCTCTTACATAGACCCCTACTACCATGTCTCCTTCTCCAACATCAGAGGTCTACGTTCTAACCTTCCAGAGGTTGAAACCCAATTACAGGAGACGAAACCTGACATATTCTTTCTAAGTGAAACTGGAACAGGGCCGACCACCTCCCTAGATGAGTTCATAATTAAAGGATACTCTAATTTAACATCTAAATCTGACCCCCAAGATCGCCACGGGCATGGAATATGTGCTTACATTAAAGATGGCTTCCCATGTGGCAGGGATATCTCCAGAGAAGACACTAATCTACCTTATATGTGCTTCCGGGTTGCACTTGCTTACACCACCGCATTTATATTTGTCCTCTATCGCCCCCACAACAGCAGAGTTACTGTCTTTAAGAGTATATCAGAGAAAATTGACCACATCCTATCTGCTCATCCCTCAGCTAACATTCACATTTGCGGTGACTTCAATGTCCATAATGTGGAATGGCTGACACACTCAAATAAGACTGATGATGAGGGGAGGTTCTGTCATGATTTTGCCATTGCCTATGACCTCACTCAGATTGTCCGCGAGCCCACCCGTGTGCCCAATACTACCGGTCAGTACACAAGCCTTCTAGACCTTTTTCTATCCACTTCCCCTGAGCTATGCTCATGTACCGTTCTATCTCCTCTGGGATCCTCCGACCACTCCGTCGTATCAGTTAAGATAAAAATGAAATATAATAAATCTACAGACGTACCTCTCCGCCGTACTGTATACCGATACTCTATGGCGGACTGGGATAGCTTCCGTACATTCATATCTGATCTACCTCTCCATTCCATGTTTAAAAAGGATGTGTCCTCTATAGTATCAGACCTGACCGAATGGTTACTTGTAGGCATAAACCAATTCATATCACCCAAAAAATTCCAACAAAAACCTAACAGCCAGCCATGGTTCTTCCCTGGATGTGCTGCTGCCATCGCACACAAATCACTTTTTCCGTAGCTACCAACATAATAGATGCACTGAAACTAAAGCTGCTTTCAGGACCGCCAGCAACCACTGTAAAAGTGTAATAAAAGATGCAAGAGAACTATATGCTCAATCCGTTAAATCCAAAGTAGCTGAGCAGCGGCTTGGTTCCCACTACTTCTGGCAAATAGCAAATAGGATCCTGAACAGAAACGTGCATTCTATCCCAACCATTACCAATGGACCAGAGGTCATCTCGACAGCATCCGACAAAGCCAAACTATTTGCCAAAATTTTGCGGCAAATTCTACCCTGTGCAACGAAGGCCATCAACTCACACATATACACTTTGCCTTTTATATATATATATAGACTAGCGTAGGTGCCCAGCATTGCCCAGGTGTTTGTAGGTGTGTTAAAAAGAAAAAAAAAAAGTGCTTGCCCGAGTGTTTGTAGGTGTAAAAGAAAAAAAAAAAAGTTTTGGCAAGGAGGTAGGCTCGAACCAGAGGCCTTGAGACGAATAGCCTGATAACTTACCATGACACTACAAGGGCAGCGAAATAAGAATGATTGAAATTAAATGTTTAAAAAAGCAGGTGGTTAAACGAACATCAACACGTGGTTTTCTAAGTCAAACATCACGCCATAGAGAAATTAAATCACAGCACGAATTTTGTAACATAAAAGTCGGTGAAATAAAAGATAGACGCGACCTCATTTCGTAAATCTAGCGAGTATATAAAAAATTGTAAGAATTAGTGACTCCACCAAGCGCCCCCTCTAAAAGCCTTTGTCGGACATGCACAAAAAAAATGCACATACACACATTTTCGCTTTTATATTATAGACTAGTGGGAGTACCCGGCGTTGCCTGGATGTTTGGAGGTGTAAAAGAAAAAAAAAAGTTTTGGAGCAAGGGTTAGAGATAGATAAAGGTTGGTTGTTTTACGGCATATCACCCCTTTTCAGGTTATTTAATGCCGAATCCAGTGATTTTGAAGAAAAATTTTTTAATAGAATATTTGTTGTTTTCAAGTCAGTTTCTATTTAACCCATAGTTGGGACCCTAACAGGTACTACCACTCCGGTTCAGAGTGGACCTGGGAGCAATGACAATTAAAGGGTGGGTCCACACTCCCCAATGCCCGCAAACTGGGGCCTCACCACTGGATATAGTTTAAGGTCATATCCAGGACCAGTTTTGGTGGTAGGTAGGCTTGAACCTGAAGCCTTGAGGTCAATAGCCTTATAACTTACTGCAACACTACGAGGGCAGAGGAAGTGAGAATGGTTGAAATTAAATGATTAAAAGGTTAAGTGACGTCTGTAAATTTAATGAGGTCAAACATTATACTATAGGGGAATGAAATAACGTTGCCTGCAAAGCCAGTTTCTGCGTATTTGTTTGTTCACAAGATGTTGGAGAAAACCAATTTCCCTTAAAAAGGGGAGAGTTCAAATGAATAGCGATCGTCTGATATGACGGGTTTTCATTGCATTGATCAAAACTCATTGCTTTCTGGAGGGAGAATTGTTGGCTATGGATTCAGTACGGAAAAGCCAAACACACACGCGGAGACCAGAAAATACTGTGAAAACAGCGTGTAAAAGTCACTCAAATAAAAGAGACGCGACCTCCTTTTGTAAATCCGAGATATTATAATCTAGGAAGTATATAAAAAGTTCTAAGTGCCCCCCCTCCAAAAGCCTTTGCCGGGAATACAAAAAATGCACACATTTTCACTTTTATATATTAAACTAGCAGGGCTACCCGGCGTTGCTCGGGACCGTATAAACAATGAAAAAACAAAAGCAGATATTGAACATATGTTTTATTCTTAGGGGAGAGGAATCTTTCATCTCAAGTTTTAGCGTTAATGACAGGTTTTTTGGGGGCCCCCCTCGAAGATAACTGATCAGTTGACCAACTTCTAGTGGTCCGTTTGACGTGAAATTTCGATATTTGTCATCCGGGTGATGGGGCTTCGATATGATACCAAATTTGTCAAGTTTGGTTCCGTCTTTCAAAAGTTTTAGCGTTACAAACAAACATACATACATACACACAGACGTTTGTCTTTTATATATATAGATTAAATAGTAAAGGAAAGAAAAAAGTTCTATTTTGGAAATTTGAGGGAAAGTTCTTACCCCCACCCTCTAATTCATTTGCAAAACAAGTATGTTTTAATTTTTTTTTTTTTTTTGGAGGTGAGGGCATCACTTTAGCAGCATTGTGACCCTAATACCATTGGATGTTAGATTGATTCAGGTTTATAAAAATGATATATTTCTATTGTTCAGTTGTGGCAAATGAACAGGATGTGAAAGAGCATGGAAAGTGACAAAACTTTTCTCTCAAATTCATTAGCCAGCAGATCTCAATTCGGGCCAGTTAATATAACATTTTTGGATACCCTTTACTTTGACTTTTGGCAGCATTCACGCAGGATCTTCGCCAATCTTGGAGTGGTTCTGGAGCTGTTGCTTCGTGGTGTGTTGTGGTGCAGAGTAGCCAAGCCAACAAAGCCTCCTCTTTAAAAGTGCTTGATTAAGGGTGGGGCCGATTCTGTATCTTGTTCAGATTGGTGTATTGGAGACAAAAAATGGTGCCGACAGATGTGCAAAATTCGGTGGATGCAGTATGGGTCAAACACTACCAACCTTTTTAGATCTGCAGCTCTAATTAGCTAGGTCTTGAAGCCATAGAGAAACATCATCTGAACAGAAGAGTAAAATATTTTTTTGTAAACCTTTTTTTCTGTCTACCGAGCAATATATAAAATTTTTCATGAACAGAAATTCTTTCCAAGAACTCCCCCCCTTTGGAACACATTGCTAAAAGTTTGATGCACTGAGAGCTACAACATGGTCACATTCACACCCAATGTCAATAAACTCTTGTTATAAACCATCCTCATAAGTCAAATTTTATTCTTCACATTTACCATTTCAATCCTTTCCTAACATCTATTACCATTCAACTGACAATCCATTATTATTATATCATTATTATAATATTAACCTGTATCCTTGAGTGGCTTTTAGGCTGGATAGATGGTGACTCATTAAAACAGTATAAAAAGTATGTCCAAAAATGGAATACTGTTGCTACATCTGGGAAGGAGCTGCTCAGCATTTCCTATCTTGTCTTGATCGAGTTCAAACCTGGCTTCTAAACCCAGCAGATGATGTCTTTTCTCTTCCCTGCAACCTCTTTCCCACAGAAAAGACATTGTGAGCCTGTCTCTGCTCTATCGTTATTTTCATGGCATGTGCTCATCTGAACTCCAATTTACGGTCAACCCTTACCAAACTGTCACAAAAAAAATAAATAAAAACACTCGCCTAGCTACAACCACTATCAACAATTTTTCCACACTATATGTGCCTAAATCTAAACAGATTCCATAAACAAATTTCTTTCCCAGAACTGTCCGCCTGTGGAACACTGTTTCGCTGGCCTACTTTCTAGTTGATTACAATATGGTAGCCTTCAAGTTTAATGTAAACAAGTTCTTAAATAATCCAAATTTTACCCAATCTACACCATTAATGATTACTACACTACCACCTTACATTCATTAACTCTTATCCTCGAGTGGCCTTCAGGCCTTAAGTAGTGACTCATTAGTAAAAAAAACAAAAATAAAAACTTCACTTACTTAGCAATCAGTCTGTTACATGTTTCACAGTTAATTGGCATCTGACATTCTTCCTCATGTTCAGCTAACTTCGATCTAAGCACCATATTGCAACAAAACCGGCACTGGTTGTATATCTCGTGAACGGGGCGTTCGTCAACGTTATGGACAGAGGGTTCAATTTTCACATACTGATGAAGATGGCATTCAAGATTTGTGGTAAAATAATGTTTGATGATGCAAAGGATTTGTGGTGAGGTGATCAGTTTGACTAATTTTCTCCACTTATGCGAGTCAAAAAGACATTTATAAATGAGACGGCTTAGCTTGAGCAGTTTCTGGTAGAGGCAATCACCCCGTGTTAATATGCATTTTAATCTGACAAATTTGGAGATTTTTATATTTTTTAAAAATAATTTTTTTCTTTTTTTCTTGCATGAACAATGCAGACGATAGTGGCATCCCTTGCAACTGGTGAAAATTGACTTTTCTCTGGAACCTAAAAAGAAAAACAAGAATAAAATTAGTATTTCTATTCATATAAAGTTACGTATGCATTCGGATTATATATATATATGTGTGTGTGTATTAGTGTATGCACCCCCAGTCTTTATTAAGACATATCTAGGAGAATAAAAACCCACGTAAAAACCTGTGTTCTATTGTATACTGTGTCTACGATTCCCAAAACTTTTTGTGACTCCACCTGAAAAAATAAGACCTAAATATTTAATAACTTAGAATTCATTTTGGTTGTTTTGAAGATATCAACTCCTTTTGGGTCATTTAAATTCCAAATTCACTTATTTTGGTAAAAGATTCAAATATTTATGGATGAATTTATTTTGTAAACGAGACATCTGTGAATAATACATTCTATTTAGCCATGGATAAAACCTTGGCAGTTACTACCATTCCATATAAGAGTGGACCTGTGAGTTAGACAATCAAGGGGTCACTTTAGACTCTCCTAAAGCTCCCAAATTAGGATATCATCACTGGATGTAGCTTAAAACCACATGATATTAAAATCAGCAATTGTGAACAGATTTGCTAAATGTATTAGAATTGGGAAAAATGTTGGAATCATACTATCACTAGTTTCAACATTGAGGCTTGCTTTCACAAATATCTGTGGCAATAATTACTGTGGAGTAATTTAGATGATGTAGAGTCTTACCTCTTATTAAAGTCCTCGTATATCTTAGCATTAAGTGAAATAAACTTACACTCCTTAACTACTTTAACATGACAGGATACCTCCCTCTCTGCCGTAAGTACTCAGATAAATATATGCACAGGCATGGAGTCTATATTCGTAGCACCCTCCCTTTAACTAGAGAGCAACATCTTGAATCGGAGGAGCAGGCTTTTATGTGCTTTTGACTTCATCACTGCGTTAATTACTTATATTTTCTCTACCATTCTCCCTCAAATCAGGATTGTACCCTAATCGATCATGTCTGATCTATTAGATGCAGCACTCTCCTTAGACAGTAACACCCAAATATATGTATTTGGTGACTTTAATGTCCACCATAAAAATTGGCTTCGTTTTTCAGGTTGCACAGATGCAGCTGGACGCTCTACTTATAGCTTCTCTATAGCCTATTCCCTCACATAGACAGTAATGTTCCCAACTCGCCTACCAAATCGTGAACCCCAGCAGCTTCACTTCTAGACCTGTTCCTCACCACAGTACCTGAGGATTGTGTGACTAATGCCCACAATCCATTTAGAAATGCAGACCACCTAATGGTATCAGTTGACATCAGACTTAAATCACAACCCCAAGGTGAGGAGTCATTGCTCAAAACAACAAAATACTACAAAAGGGCTGATTGGGAACACATCAGAGATGCCTCATGGATCAATTCCTGCTGAACAATGTGCCAATGAGACAACGGAATATTGCAAAGTGAGACTTGAAGCATATGTTCCCACATGGGAGTATTATAGCAAAACCAACTCACCCCTGTGGTTCACTACAGATTGTGCAGCTGCCATTGCACAAAGACAGCATGCATTCTGCTGGTTCATACATCATAAGTCAAATACAAATAGGCAAAATTCATAGATGCTAGAAATCATTGTAAGAGAGAAATAGCGACATTCAAAAGAAAGCATGCTGAAATAATCAGGGAAGACATAGAATTGCAAAAAGATAGGAACTTGTGATTTCGGAAAAATCTATACTAGTGTAGTGAATAAAGGGCAATCAGTAATTTCTCCACTGAGCAACAACCAGAAAGTTGCATGTACGGCAACTGAGAAAGCGGAACTACTTGCTTGGCGATTTGCCTCCAACTCCATCTTAGAGCCAACAAACAACTCCCTCTCAAATTTCCCTATGCGAAATGAAGCCACATTAGATGATGTAAAAATCAACCCTTCTCATGTCCGCAATATCATAAAAACTTAGACACCTCCAAGATCTGATCTCATCCCTGCTATACTAATTAAATTCTCAGCTGAGCTAGCCCCTCTACTTTCCAAGCTCTACAATAAATGCCTTACTGAATCTTGCTTCTCTAATAGCTGAAAGATGGCCTGTGTGGTACCAGTGTACGAGAATTTTGGTGAAAAGACTATCTCTTTCCCCTCTTCGCTAAAATATTCAAGACCTTAATTAATCAAGCAATAGTCCACCACCTCACAAAAGCAAATCTTCTGACAAAAAATATGGATTTAAAAATGTCGTTCTACTGCAGATATTTTAACAGTCATCTCTGAATGCATATACCATGTACTGGATAAGGTGGGCGAAGCCAGGGTTGTAACCTTTGATATATCCAAGGCTTTGACAAAGTCTGATACGAAGGGTTGTAAATGAAAATTAAATCATACGGTATAACCAGACGTATGCTAAATATAATTAGATCCTTCTTAGACAATAGGACCAGCCAGGTTGTCATTGATGAACGTACATCCAAGCAGCAAAATATTAATGCAAGAATGCCTTAGGGGGTTGATCCTTAGACCACTATTATTCTTGATATTCATAAACGACCTTCTTGATAATATTGTGTTCGAGATAGGTATATTTGCTGATGCAACATGCCTAAGGGAAGAACGATGTACACAAATCTAAGACAATGGTACAATCGTTAAAAAAATGACCTCCAGACCGTAGTGGAATGGAGCTGCAAATGGATGGTAACATTTAATGCTAGTAAAACTAAGCTGCTCTCCTTTAACAATTACAAGATGCCTCTCCAACCACCGATATCCATGACAAATAACACCCTATCTGAGAATTCTTCCTTCAAACTCCTCGGCCTAACATTTGCGGGCAATATGAACTGGAACAAATACATAGAGGACATTGCAAAGGCTGCTGCAAAGAAGGTGGGTTCCCTCTATTGAGCTAGAAAACTACTCACACCTGAGAGTATCCTGTACCTCTACAAAGCCACCATTTCTTCATGCATGGAGTATTGTTGCCACATCTGGGCTTGTGCATCTACTACTAGCCTCTCCTTGGACGATGTCCAAAAAGTTTCCGATCTAATACGTCCCATTTCGTCAACTAAGCTCCAACCCCTGTCCTATTGCTGCATCTCTGTGCCTGTTTTACAAATATTTTAATGGAATGTGCTCTGATGAACTCTTTGCACTTGTGTCCCCTCAATGTATTGATACTTAATTGTAATGAAATCTTTCCTTGGCATGGTTCCAGATAGTAGCCCCTTACATCCAAATGACAATATGCCTTGTTAGAGGTGAATGTGAGTAAAAAAGGAAAAAGCTCCCAGACAAAGAAGTAATGACAATAGCAAATAAGGATGACAAACACATGTTCGGTTAAAGACGATAGAATAGTGGGTTTTATTTTTACCAAATAAAAAAAGGTAAAATGAACGGCAATAGATATCAAGATCAGCCAGAACAATAACGAGTATCGCATGAGGTTGAGATTCTTGTGTCTTCGAGGTAGTATGATGCATCTCAGGTTGATCAGAGTTGTAGAGATGGGATCTGATGCTGGTAACGGGTAGCCGGACATCAGCGGGTACTGGTACAAGTTGGTAGTTGGAAATGCTAAAGCTGTAGAAGCAAGTTTGAGGCTGCAGGAGTGAGCTGGGGAGCAGCTGGAGTGAGCCGGAAGCGCCAGTCGCTGTTGCAGCAAGCTGAAGTCAATGGAAGCTGCAGAGGTGAGCTGGAGACTGCAAGCTGCAGAGGTGAGCTGGCGCCACTCGAAGCTGAAAGAGTGCGCTGGCGCCACTCGAAGCTGAAAGAGTGTGCTGGTGCCACTCGAAGCTGAAAGAGTGTGCTGGTGCCACTCGAAGCTGAAAGAGTGCACTGTAAACTGCAGAATTTCCAAAAAGCCCTTCCCATCATAATCTATTCAATAAAGAGGGAAAACAGGGTTAGACTGAAAAAAGTAAATAAAAAAATTTCTATGCGTTTCTAATGCTACACACGACTTCACCGCAAAAACAAAAAAGGTGTGCTCTCTTTGCTACTGGTGTGGGAGAACCAGGAGAAGTGTAGGAAATAAGTTATATATTTACCTTTCATGGTGCCTAGATTGGAATCAGAAACAATGACCTTTTTTTAATATGCCATGTTAGATAGATTAAATTTTGGGGTATACGTGTGTCACATTAACGTGATTTTGCCTCATGTACTCTGCATTTTTTTTATTTAAAGTGGCTGCATGAGGAGAGGGCAATCACGCAACGAGGGGTTGAACACATCAGTCTGCTTTACCAAACCTTGGAGGTCGCAATGTATATTACCTATTGAATGGGACTCATGTTTTTGCACTGGCACTTAACAAATGCACATGTGCAAAAAAAAAAAAAAAAAGAAATTGCAATAGTTGTGCATTTACGTTACGCACTGAAATAACATTTAGAAAGCCATTTTTAACATGAGGAGAGGAGAGTGTTTTGTAACTTTTAGCTAACAATTTAATTAAAAAAAAGAAAAGATATTGTAAAAACTGAATTTAAACTTAAAAACACTATTGAAAAAATAACGTAGATGCATAAACACCGAAATTGCCGATGAGGATCAATGAAACTTTTCTGAGTTGATTTTTAAGAGTATTCAGGAAGGTTAATGTTTTAAGGTAAAAACAAAATGGCGACCACTGAAACCCATTAGAGAATACATTAGATAACAAAGGTCTGAAAACTACTTGATGGCAATAATTTTCAATGCGATATTTGTTCAAAACAGACCTGATTAACCTTAACAATCAACTTTTGAAAGATGAGTGTTTAGTTGGCACACATTGGAAATTTTATCCTTTTTCAAAAGTAAATTAGAAATATATTTTGGGACAAAAAATAGAATTTGAAGAGGAAAAGGTACCCCAATGCGAGACAGAGTTTTAGTGGTTTTACTAACTTTAAAACATTTATTCAGTTTCAAACGTTACATGAGAACAAGGAAAATGGCCGCAAATCAACACCTCAAAATTAAAAGTTTCGCTAATGACTTAAAAATAAAAATAAAACAGCAATTTCTTCCGATTTTCCATAAAAATAATTTTCTACTCAATGAATTTGCGTAATTTTTAGATATATTGATACTCTTGCAGAATTTGACACAGATCCTCGGGATTTTCCGTCAATTATGGTTTGAGCTTGACCGGCAGTCACCGGATTAAGCTGAGCACCTCAGTTTGGTTTTCTTCCATTCTGCCAGGGGCAAAACCTATGTTTTTTTTTTTTTTTTAAAGAAAAGATGAATCATTTTTTATGAAAACCGTAAATTGTTAGGTGAAAGTACAGAAAAGTTTTTTCAAGAAAACTTACAAATTATTTTTTGTCAACAAATGTTAAAAAAGTGGTGTAAATAAAGGAAGTAGGCACAGCAGACGAGCCTCGTTCTGAAAAATCTAAAATGTTAGGATGTGTGATACTGGTGCTTCTATTGTTGACCCTTTGAATGATGGATATAGAAAATATAAGTTTGAATTGAACTTTGCTGTATTAAAAATTCTTGGGTTTTATTTTTGCGTTAACTTATCTTGCCTTTGGTTGCAATTATTTGTTTATTTTCACTTTTTCGTTATGCTTATAGTAATAAATGCTTATAGTAATAAATGCTTATAGTAATAAATGCTTATAGTAATAAATGCTTATAGTAATAAATGCTCGAAATTTCTTTGAACTTTTTCTTTAATTCTCTGAATTTTTTTTTTTAGCTTAACTTAATATTGTACAATATTTCAGCATTTCGTTTTGTTATGCTTGTGTTGTTCAGTTTTGCTACGTTTCACCTTTTCTGTCCTCAGTCAATGGAGGAAAAATCCTTCTAGATTAAACTAATATTTATTTTTGTTCTCATCCAGAGTGGCACATTTTGGGGAGCTGGATTTCTCCACATTGAAAACCGACCTTGTGTCTAACTCTGCCTTCGTGGGGGGGGGGGGGGCAGTAAATAGGAACAAATGTGGCGGATGAAAATCGTTTTTCGACCCCAAGAAAAGCAGCCAATGTCTAGTTTAGCGGCGTAAATTATTTGACAGACAAAAAGTTATAAAAACTTTTTGTTCGAACATGTTTTTCCTCACATACACACCCACACGCATATACACATCCACGTACACACACATGCGTGCAAACATGCACACATTGGTGACGTCACTTCCTTTTTAAGTGGAATCCAGACATGCGCAGTCAGAACATTGACCCCGGTATAAAAGTCAACAACAACGTTCAACTTCCTCTTTCTTCCCTTTTGCCTTGGTTCGTCAATCAGACAAGTTCGCGTCCACAGCTTGTGGCTTGAAGGCACTTCCACGTGGCCGACTGCTACCATCCGCGTGCGGCTTTACTGAGGTCAGCCCTCTCTTTCTTTTTCTACATGCTGGACTGCCATTTCTATTTCCCCTACTTTATTCCTCTTTTTCCACGTGCGTAGTCGTCAACGACTGAACTGAACACGTGTTCCACCTAAACCATTTATTTTCAACAGAAAATAAACAACATGTTTATTTTATCCAGCAATTGAGTTTTTTTTTTTTCCTTCCTTCCATTCATTTCATTATTTTCTTTTTGTAGCGAGTTAGGATTATTTTATCCTGGTGCGCAACAAACGATGGTGACCCCTTAATTTAAAATGAAATGAATGTGTTTGAACGAAACACGCAGCATAAACTAAACTCTTCCACACAAATCCACGGCACGCACGAAAAATAATTTTCCTCTAAAAAACAAATAAAAAAATAAAATAAAATGGAACTTCAACAGACGGACTCCTACAACGAAACCATGGCATTAAATATTCCACCCTTCAACCTGACAAATACAAAAATATGGTTCGTCCCATTACAGGCCATATTTGACGCTAAACAGGTAACGTCACAACGAGCGCGTTATTGTTACCTAGTGAAAAAAACTGCCATTGGAGGTGGTAGAAGAAGTCACAGATTTTCTCGAAAATTTACCCGAGGAAAGACCATACGACATGCTGAAGCAAGCAATCCTGCAATGAACCGGTGTTTCCAACGAAGCCATGCTTCGTAACTTATTCACGCCAGTTGAGTTAGGAGACCGTACGCCTTCTCAACTACTTCGCCACAGGAAAGCCTTGCTGGGAGACAACAAAATGTCGGACAGCATCATGAGGAGTCTCTGGTTGGGTAAATTATCCCCAACTACCAAGCAAATCCTCGCTCCGATGTCGGAGGAGACGGCAACAGAAAAGCTCGCCGACATAACCGACTATCGTGCTGATAGTGTTTTGTGACGCTTCAAATTTAGCATATGGTATCGTAGCATATATGTACCAGCATGGAAATGCGAGGTTGTTTTTTGCCAAGGCAAAGGTGGCCCCCTCTGTGAAAAGAACCTTGCCAACCTTGGAATTGCTAGCGGTCTTTTTAGGTATTAAACATGTCGCTATATTGACAAGAAAGTTTCCGGAAATGTTCAAGGAAGTCATAGTGGCAGTCGACGCACAGGTGGTGCTGTCGTGATTATTGTCAGAAACCATTAATACCAAGTGTCAGTTCACGAGAAACCGATTGAACGATATCAAGTCTATGGTAAACAAACTGACAGATAGGTTATACTTTCAAGTATAGATACGTTAAAACTGGAGAGAATCCAGCTGATATAGTAACCAGAGGTGTTCCTCTCAACAAGTTCATTAAGGAGCAAGATTTTTGGTTGGGCGGCCCTGCGTGGTTGCGGGGGAGTCGCTTGGAATGGCCGGAGTACAATCTGGCTTGTCTTAGTGAGAAGAGTCGGGGATTGACTCTTGCATACACTGGATGTGAAGTGGGAACTAATGTGTTGCCGGTTATAAGGTTGGAGAGATTCTCCATTCTCTCTAGAGTTATCGGGATTCTAGCTATGGTTTTTAAATTCTTAGCCAAGTTGAGAAGAGATAGGAGTACTGACCCTCTAGTTACGGCCAAGTTGTACTTAATCTTGTTAGTACAGAACCAGTTCTTTGGAGAAGAGAGGAATTTCTTGCTGAACCCGAGTGGAAAAAATGTGCCTGGGCTGGTAGCTAGGTACTATCTATTTTTGGATGAAAAGGATATAATTCGCTGTCGCGGACGAATTGATGGTTGTCTCTATTTTTCGGATGAGTTGAAACATCCAGTATTATTGCCCAAGTCTAGTCATGTCACTACCTTGTTTATAAAAGCTTTTCATGTACAATGCAAGCATTTGGGTGTTGCTGCGACTCTTGATGTGTTGCTCAATGCTGAATTTTGGATTCCAAAAGGTAGGCAGGCTGTGAAGAACGTTCTGGCTGATTGTGCCACGTGCAAAAGATACAATTCACTGTCCTTTAAATATCCTAAGATCACCAATTTCCCCAAGCACCGAGTGAACTTAGTCAAACCTTTTGTACATGCGGGTATTGACTTCACAGATCATCTGTGGGTGAGTGAGGGTGAAACTATCAAAAAAATGTATATACTTGTCTTTACGTGTCTCAATGTAAGGGCAGTTCATCTGGAATTGTTGCCAGATGTGTCTACATACTCAGTGGTACTTTTTTAGATTCTTTAACTTGTATGGTGTATCTACGCACATCTACTTCGACAATGCTTTATCTTTTGTTGCGGGTTGTGATTTAGTGAAGAGAGTATTGTTGGCGGATGAATTTAGAGAAAATCTCGATGCGTGTAGCATAAGGCATCATGCAATCCCTTTGTATTCTGCATGGTTCGGTGCTATGTGGGAGAGAATGATCAAAACGGTGAAGAATTGTTTATTCAAGGTTGTGGGAAGAAGTAGGTTAGACTATTACCAGTTGCTGATGGTGTTGTCAGACATTCAGCGATCTATTAATGATCGACCATTGACTTATCGTTGTTCTGATGATAATGGCCTGGAAGCTATCACTCCCAATGCATTCTTGCGTTCATATCTGGGAAATGCTGCGTTTCTAAATTTCGAGGAAGATATGTCTTCCATTGAACCCCCTAGTAGATCAGATTTAATTGATAGATTAAAATACCGAGATTCCTTTTTGCATAAATTCAGATCTATGTGGTATGAACAGTACTCGATGAGTTTAAGGGAGCTATCTGGTGATTTGTACTGGGCTGACTTTGATAACAGGATAAAGGTGAATGATGCCGTGTTGATAAAAGGATTTAAGTCTAGACCTCATTAGAATTTGGGCAGGGTGATGAAACTGACCCAAGGTTCCGACGGTTTGGTTAGATCAGCCTTGATTAAAAGGAGTGATATGTTGCAAGAGCATGCAATAAAACACTTGTTCCCATTGGAACTTACTATTACACATTCTTACCAAGCCCCTCTTACAGATCGAAGCGATAATTTGCCGGAAGATGAAAATGTTGAATCGGTTAGAGAGGCTCAGTCTAGACCTGTTAGAGATAAGAGAGCAGTTAAAAAAAGAGATCCTGATTATCTCTGGTATTAATTGGATTATCCCCACCTTTTTTTGTTCGGTTGAGTGTCAAAAATTTAATTTCTTTCCTCCTTTATCTCTTTCCTTCTTTCCTTCCCTTTCTTGTTTTTTTCGTGTTGCATTAAGCTGCTGCTGATCACTTAAGATCACGCCATCCGTCATGACGTTTGATTGGCTAAGGGTTTTTATTGCCTTTTTTTGACAAGAAATTGAAGAGTGAACAACCAGTTTCAGACAAGAATGGATGCATGTAACATGTCGTTATGAATGTCTTGAGGAACTCAGACAATACCAGACTTTAAAATGGAAATGCATTTCATTCAGATGAAGGTATGCTGGAGTGTTCAAGGGAGATGCTCCAAAAAGGAGACCAAGCTGTAGTACTTTGGTAATGCGAAGAGAAAGAAAAAAAATCAATCTTTTTTCAAGTTAGAATCTGATCGTGGAAAGCGACGCACGTGCGACAATTTAAATATCATCTACGAAGCAGTCGAGATGAAAGCTGAATTATGGTTGACGTGGTGCTATAAAGGAAATCCCTACTGAAGAGTTTTTTGCAGACTAAGGATCTTACCTAATCAGTGCTTTTACTCTGATTAATTCCTTCATCAAAAATGAACTTTGAAAGAGTTAAAGGATTACGCGTCTTCGGAAAGGGTGAAGAGGATATATGTATATAAGATACACATTTAAAGAAAAAAGGATGATTATTGAACGATAACCATGCAGTAAGTTTCTATACCTTTCAAAACCTCTAATTTCTGATTTCTCTCTCGTTTGTTAAATTAAGCTTTGCACTTGCCTGAAGGACAATTCTAGGCAGCTACTTTACAGTCAAACTGGTGAACATTTGAACTTTAGTGTACTTTGATAATTGAACTTTGCAGCTTTGCTGTTTTCCTTTCTCCCAACCCTCTGTGGTCTTTTCTCCCTAATAAATGTTAATGCTTTCATGTTCTTAAAGTATCTCTTTGTTATTCATTTAAGTCCTGTTAGTATTGCATGCTATTTCCTTTGTTTTCTTTAAAGCTTAATTGACGTACACCTCGTGGGATAACCTTCGCAGGACGTAGCAAATAAATTTCCCACAGAAGCCGACATTGACCAAACGTTACATCGCTTTCTATAGATCATTGGCCGTGGGCCAGTGATGCGAATTGAATTTTGCTTTTTTTATACCGAAAACAACATATGCCGATCCGAAAATATCGAATATTTAATGTTTCAAAGTCTGGCAAATTAAATTGAGAGGCGACCCCCTTGTTAAGTCGTAGATATTATCATTTAGATGTGATATAAAAAGTTGGTACTAGTGCACTTATTGATCTGTGTTGAAATAATAACATTTAAAAAGCTATTCTTAACATGGGGAGGGTGTTTTGTACCTATTCTGTACTTTAACTTTACAATTGAATAATAAAAAAAGCATCATAAGACTTTAATTAAACTTGGAAATACTGTAATGTTATGACCCTTTAGGCTGTGATCATAGCGTAGTATCAGTTAACTGTGGCAAGCAGGGTCAATGGTCAAAACATTATTATTGTTATTGTATTCTTATTAATTGATTTGAGCGGCGGATGGTCACTGGATCAGTTATTATAATTAGAAGAATAAACAATTAAATTGCGGAAGAAATGATTGATGTGTGAATCGCAAAAGAAATGTGAAAATAGAAAATATATGTAAACGTTATTTTGGGGTTTTTAATAAACAAATAACTAGCTGTGGATTAGATTGGTCTGAGACACGTAATTAGGTGACGTAAGAGAACACGTGATGTAGTCAGTTTTGGAGAGTTTGAGAGAGTTGAGGATTGACCTCCAGAGCGGACAGATGTCTAGACAAGGGTGGACAGACAGCTAGGAGCGGGCTGTATGAACAGAAAATGTAGACTAACTGCAGATCCTATGAAAACCAATTGAGACAACTGTAATAAATTTATATTATAAAAATATAAAGAGTTGTTTTAATGGTTTCACAAATAAGAACAGGTGTCTCAATTATATGGTGCTGATCGCTTCATGGTTCGTCACGGAGCAGCCGGAAGATACAGAAGAACTCAAGAAAAAAAAGGTATGAAGCATATATTATTCTTGTTACATATGAACTGTAAAAATATCCCGTGTGATAAGTCTGATACAACATTATTCAGTTTACACGTCAATATCATATCCTTCTGGTAAACAACATACATACGATTTATACGTTTATTATCTGTCTGTTAAAAGAACAATATCTTACATCTACTAGATAACACACGACACGTTTAAATATATCATCTCCTATAATATAAACCAATATACAACATATCGATTTTCGTGTCCGTTGACCAGTTCGCATCGACAATGCGATATCGAACCTGGGGTGTGAAAAATACGCGGAAGCAGGTCCTGAAATTGAAATGGAGGTTTCGTGTCAAGAAAAAAAAACAAAAAAAACAATAGAAAAAAAAAAAAAAAGCAATACACACATACACACGCACAACTTTTTCATGAAGAAAGAAAAGACATACAGACACACAGATGTAAAACTTTATAGAAAATAGTTAAGAAAAAATGTTTATCGTATTAGAAATGAGCTCGTTATGAACAGAAGAAAAATATCACTTAATGTAAAAATTAGAAGGAAAAAAAAAAAAAAAAGAATTACGTTATTCTGTTTAAAACAATGCACCGATGAGAGAGAGAGAGAGAGAGAGACAGTAAGAAAATGTAACGGGAGCACACACAGATGAAATTGCTTTGAATTGTGTCAATCATGATTGTAATATTTACACTGTTGCAGACGTTTATAGAGGAAATGACCATCGGTTGTTTTGAACTGGTAAAAAAAAAAAAAGAAAAAAAAAAGAAAAAAAAAAAAGAAAAAAAAAAGAAAAAAAAAGAAAAAAAAAAGAAAAAAAAAAGAAAAAAAAAGAAAAAAAAAGAAAAAAAAAGAAAAAAAAAGAAAAAAAAAAAAAAAAAAAGAAAAAAAAAGAAAAAAAAAGAAAAGAAAAAGAAAAGAAAAAGAAAAGAAAAAGAAAAGAAAAGAAAAAGAAAAGAAAAAGAAAAGAAAAAGAAAAGAAAAAGAATTGATGCTCTTTTTCAGGTCAGAAGCAACGGACAGTTTCTGTAAATCGTGAACATTGTTTTTCCAGTTTTAACGGCATTTTTGAACATTTTCTTTTAAAGACTAAAGAAGGTTGTTTTATGTAATTACTTAGAAGTTAATGTTCATTGTTAGAAAAAATGTGTATTGATGATTTGATGTATAATTGTTGTTTTCTAGGAGTCTGCAAAATATTAATTAAAAAAAAAAAAAGAAAGAAAAAATCAGAAGATTAGATTAAGATAAAATGGTCGGTCTAGTCAAATTAGAATTTTAAAAAGGGGGACAGGATTAAATTACGTAGGCGGTTAACTATTTTTTTTTTTGGAAGAGATTCACATAACCCTGCAAAGGGAATTTTTTAATAGGTTTTTTGATTATGAAAAATGCTATCTTCGCTGTCTGTATGTAGCTTGATAAAGCTGACCGGTGTTACAGTTGAAAGATCATATTCTACGCATACAATAAAGATGGGAGTACTGCAGGCCCATGGGCTTAAAAGGCTTGTTGTAGCTGCAACGAGGGTGCGCAATACAATGCACCCACATAGATTAAGCTTGCATATAGGGCCGCTTGTGAGCTTCGGCTGATTGAAAATGCCCAATCTTGGAAGTAACAGAACTTCCAACACAAGAGCGGACGTGTAGTGATGACGTGGCCATTATGTAGTGAATCTGAAGTAGGAGAAAGAATAATAATAAAAAAAGATAGAATATATGCCGCTGATACGCAAGAACTTTAGAAGTAAAACGTTCCCATATTGTGAATTAAAGGTTCAGAGAATAACGCCTGTATAAAAGAAGTCAGAAATTTGTCGGATGAGATGTCGGCACCTTGATATTGGAATTGGCATGAGATGGCTGACGTGGCAGCTGTTAACGAACATGAGGTTACTTTACCCACATCCCTGAATGATGCCATATGGGCCGTGAAAGAGGGTCCGGCCGAATAAATTATTTGACGGGAGACATAGAAAACATGTCTGCACCGTATATTTATTGTAAAAAAGAATGAAAATATATTGAAAATGCATAGCAAAAATATTATCTGACATTTTCCTGGCTCGCAGGTGTGAAGAATAAGGTGAGAATAGGGCATATAGGAAAAATCTATGCCGTACATTTTTGAAAATAAGGGGGAAAGGAGTGTAATGTTATGACCCTTTAGACTGATCATAGCGTAGTATCTATTAACTGTGGCAAGCGGGGTCAATGGTCAAAACATTATTATTATTGTTATTGTATTCTTATTAATTGATTTGAGTGATGGATGGTTGCTGGATCAGTTATTATGATTAGAAGAATAAACAATTAAATTGCGGAAGAAATGATTGATGTGTGAATCGCAAAAGAAATGTGAAAATAGAAAATATATGTAAACATTATTTTGGGGTTTTTAATAAACAAATAACTAGCTGTGGATTAGATTGGTCTGAGACACGTAATTAGGTGACGTAAGAGAACACGTGATGTAATCAGTTTTGGAGAGATTCAGAGAGTTGAGGATTGACCTCCAGAGCGGACAGATGTCTAGACAAGGGTGGACAGACAGCTAGGAGTGGGCTGTATGAACAGAAAATGTAGACTAACTGCAGATCCTGTGAAAACCAATTGAGACAACTGTAATAAATTTATATTATAAAAATATAAAGAGTTGTTTTAATGGTTTCACAAATAAGAACAGATGTCTCAATTATATGGTGCTGATCACTTCATGGTTCGTCACTGAGCAGCCGGAAGATACAGAAGAACTCTTCAAGAAAAAAAGGTATGAAGCATATATTATTCTTGTTACATATGAACTGTAAAAATATCCCATGTGATAAGTCTGATACAACATGATTCAGTTTACATGTCAATATCATATCATACATACATACGATTTATACGTTTATTATCTGTCTGTTAAAAGAACAATATCTTACATCCACTAGATAACACACGACACATTTAAATATATCATCTATAATATAAACCAATATATAACGATACGATTTAAAAAAAAAAAAAAGCGGATCAGTAAGTGCACTGCACTAGCACCAAAAAGTTTTAAAAATGAGCGACGGCCTCAAGAATCAACCGGAAAAAAAAAAAGCCTTTCGAAGACATACACAAAAAGCGAACATACATTTCCGCTTTTATATATATAGAAGATAAAAAATGTTGAAAAAAATAAAAATGAATATTTTTCCGGTTTATTTCAGCCTTTGGGTCGAATAATGTGTTTTATATAAAAATAAGTAGTTTTTATAATTTTTTGTCTATCAAATAATTTACGCCGCTAAACTACACATTTGCCATAAAAGCATTAAACTAACATTAAAACCCTTAAGAATTTCCGGTGCTAGTGCACTTTTTGATCCATGCTATTTGTGAACAGTATTTTCAAATTTAAAGTTTTATGATATGCTTTGGTTTGTATTACTGTACCCAGATTCGAAAAGGTTGTCAAAAACAAATATATAACAAATAAATGTTATCAATGGCAAGATAAGTTACTTTTTTACCTAACTGGATACTTTTTAGTGTTTTTATTCAATGTAACATGTTTATTCAGTTTGGAAAACCTACAGTGTTTACCGATGTATTGGAAAATTAAATATGGTGCCGGATTCTCTGTTGAACACGGTAAGTTTGGGAAAATGAGTTAAAAATAAAAATATACAAAATACTATTAAAACCCCACCAAATATATGTCAGCCTATGTCACGGTAACCTATATTGAGCGAGTTTCTAACAGTATTTTATCTAGTTTTTTTTTATTTATAACCCCTTTCCCAAACTTACTATTTGAAAGAGAGTCGGGCGCCATTTTATATTTTCCAATACATCATTAAACACTGTTTTTCGAGCTGAATAAACATTTGACATTAAATAAAAACACTAGAAAATTATCCAGTTAGGTAGAAAAGTAACTTATTTTGCCTTTGATAACATTTATTTGTTATATATTTGTTTTTGACAACTTTTTCGAGTCTATGTGTTCAGTAATACAAACCCATGTTTTCATTAAATTGTAAGGTTAATTGTACAGAATAGGTACAAAACACCATGTTACGAATGCCTTTCTAAATAATAACGTTAATACTTCACGGATCAATAAGTGCACTTAAGTTTCCGTCATGCGTCCTTGTTCCAAGTTACCAACTAGGCACTACTTGGGTTTCAAACTTATAAAAAGCGCTTTAAAATAAGTAAAAACACTAAATCTTTTTTTTCAGTTGTCTTTTTTTTGGGGGGGGGGGTCGGAAGCGTCCCTATTATCCCAAAGAACCAGGTATGTAAACAGACTTTGCAATATTTTTCAATAATTATTTACAAAATAGTTTCTGTATGTTTACAATCTATTTTTTAATTAAAACTAAGAAATTAAATTCTAAGAATGTGTTTCGTTTCTATATGCTTATATATATATATATATATATATATATTTTTAAGTAAAATTAAGAAATTCATTTAAAAAATATTGTTTATAAATGTCTTTTACATAAATTTTCGGAATGTCAGAACGAGGCTCGTCTGTTGGGCCTACTGTCTTTATTTGCACCAAAAAAGTTAAATACTCCCCTGCCCCAGTGTATTATAAACACTCCAACCTCCCCATGTTAAGTACGGCTTTCGGAATAACCCCCTCCCCAATCGCGAAAGCCATTCCTTAACATGGGGTGGTTGGGGGGGTGTTTATACTACGCTGAGGAAGGTCGTAAAAATACCCCCCCCCCAAAAAAATCAAAACAATAAGGCATTTGAATGTTTTTTTTTTTTTTTTTTTTTTTTTTTTTGGTAATGTTGAAGATTCGCCTTCCTTTGTTTACAAAGCCATTTGGCGGAAGTGACGTCCGACATATTTTTATCTACGGATGACCAAAACCGTACAGAATAAACCTTTTTTTTGGTAGTTTAGTCAAGACATTAAAATATGAAAATATGGAAAAAAATTTAAATTAAGGAACGAAGTTCTCTGAAAAAAAAAATTTCACTTAATTTCATCAAGTAGTTTTTTTTTTTTTTTTTTTTTTTACAGCGAAAAAAAAAAAAAATTATGATACCGAGCAAAATGGGTTGAATCCAAGTTTAGCGTTACAAATTCCAGAGAATTTTTTGAGGATCGGCACTATTGCTAAACGAATTATTTTGCGCTAAATAGTATTTTTTGTTTAAAAAAATAACCATTGTAAGCATAGAACAAAATATCGAAGCCGGTTATTTTGTTTACTTTATCGCCATCATCGAAATTGAAAATAAAAATGTTAATCTGATTGATTTTTTTTCTTCAATAGTAACCTGCCCTTTTTTTTTTGGAGAGGGGGGGATTTTCCCTTTATTTAAAACTAGCGAGGGGTACTCGGCGTTGCCCGGGTGTTTGGAGGTGTGTGTGGGGGGAGGTTAAAAAAAAAAAGAAAAAAAGTAAGTATGAGGATCGAACCCGAATCGTTGAGGCAAAGTTGTAAATTAAAGTGTGAAGAAAAAAAAAAAAAAATGTGCTACGTTAACCATTGCCCCACCGCTACATGCTAACGGAAACACGTTTGAATTTATTTAATTACTTGGATTTAGCAGGTGCTCGTTTTAATGAAGTAATGAGGTCAAGTTTGACTGCGAGATTTCATTTACTGCTGAACGCCCCCCCCCCTCCATCGCCCAAGATCTTATAGGAAAAAGACTAACCCACATGCGGCGAGCGACAAATATTGAATCTTCCCGAAATCGAGCAAATTAAATAGACAGGCGAGCTTCGTTGTTAACTGAGATATTACGATTTATATGTGATATAAAAAGTTTTAAAAAGTTGTGAAGCGAGCGACCGCTTCTCTGAAAGAAGCCTTTTGTAGACACACAGAAAAAGCGAACACACATATATACATTTTCGCTTTTATATTTATAGAAGGTATTAAATAAACAAAAAAATTATTAAACAAGATTTGTTTTTTTTCCTTCAAAGGAGTGGGGGGGGGTTGGAATTTTCCCTTTATTTAAAATATAATTAAACAAACAAAAAATTATTGAACAAGATTTGGGTTTTTTTCCTTCAAGGAGTCGGGGGGGGGGTTTTCGTTTGTTTAATTATATTTTAAATAAGGGGGAAATCCCCCCCCCCACTCTCCAAAAAAGAAAGGGCAGGTTACTCTCGAAGAAAAAAATCGACCAATCAGATTAAAGAATGACCTTTTGAAGAAGACAAGCGGACATTTTTATTTTCAATTTACATGATGTCGATAAATTAAACAAAATAACCGGCTCCGATATTTCGTCCTATGCTTACAATGGTTATTTTTTTTTTTAAGACAAAAAATAATGTTTAGCGCAAAATAATTCGTTTGGAAATAGTGCCGATCCTCAAAAAATTCTCTGGAATTTGTAACGCTAAACTTTGATTCAACCGCAAAGTGTTCGATTTTTAGGAAGTAAAGATGGTAAGGGGTGTCAGCGCTTTAACTGGAGTTATCTCCCTTTGTCATTTCTAAAATTAAAACAAATTTTTTTTTTTAATCCAAGATAGTCGTCTTCAACGCGCTCTCATAAAAACGTTTTTCCGCTGTAAAAAATCAAACTACTTGATGAAATTAAGTGAAATTTTTTTTTTCGGAGAACTTCGTTCTATAACAGATACATACAATTTAAACTTTTTTTTCGGTATTTTCATTTTTTAATGTCTTGACTGAACTTGGTTGAACTTATTGGACTGCTTTTTTTTTGTGTTTTTTTTTGTTTTTTTTTTTGTTTTTTTTTCTTGTATTTATTAACTGTTTTATTTCTTTTATAAAAAACAAAAACAAAAAAAACTTTTATAATGAAATATATATTTTGGACTGTTTTTCAAACATCGAAATTTTCAAATTAAAGTTAGTTTCATTTACCCCCCCCCCAAAAAAAAAAAAACAAACTTATTAGTCATCTACAAGAATTCCTCTGACGGCGGCGAATAATTATTTTGGGAATATCATGTATTGGATACGATTTTGAACATTTATGATGTATGAACAATGAAAAAAAAAAAAAAAAAAAAAAACTTTCTTTAAAGAAATTTTGGTGAGTGCAGAGAGTTATCCGCGCTATTTTTTTTTTTTTAATCGTATTTCCAAGTTTAAAGTTTTATGATTTTATTTTTTTTTTATTCAATTGTAATGTTGAAGTATAGAATAGGTACAAAACACCCTCCCCTCCCCATGTTAAAACTGACTTTTTAAATAACTTTATTATTTACGTCTGAATCAATCACTCTGCACTAGTACCTTGGTACTAGTGCAGAGAGTGATCCGGACGTAAATAATAACGTTATTATTTAAAAAGCCATTCTTAACATGGGGAGGGGAGGGTGTTTTGTACCTATTCTCTACTTCAACCTTACAATTGAATAATAAAAAAAACGGGTTTGTATTACTGTACACAGATTCGAAAAAGTTGTCAAAAAGCAAACATATAACAAATAAATGTTATCAAAAGGTAAGACAAGTTACTTTTCTACCAAACTGTATATAATTCTGGTGTTTTTATTCAATAGAACATGTTTATTCAGCTCGAAAAGCATATAGTGTTTACCGATGTGTTGGAAAATTCAAAATGGCGCCCGCCCGACTCTCTTTAACACGGTAAGTTCGGGAAAAGGTGTTATAAATAATAAACTAGACAAAAATACTGTTAGAAATTCGCTCAATATATGTTACCGTAACATAAGTTGACATATATTCGGTGGGTTTTTAACAGTATTTTGTCTAGTTTATTATTTTATAACACCTTTTCCCAAACTTACCGTGTTAAAGAGAGAGTCGGGCGCCATTTTGAATTTTCCAATACATCGGTAAACAGTTTTTCGAGCTGAATAAACATGTTACATGGAATAAAAACACAAAAAATATATCCAGTTTGGTAGAAAAGTAACTTATCTTGCCTTTGATTTGTTATATATTTGTTTTTTGACAACTTTTTCGAATCTATGTGTACAGTAATACAAACCCCCAAAAATTAATTAATTAATTAAACTTGGAAATACGATTTAAAAAAATAGCGCGTATCACTCTCTGCACTAGCACACAAAAAACCCCTGTTTTTTTTTTTTTTTTTTTTTTTTAAATAAAACTAACTTTAATTTCAAAATTTCGATATCGACGTTTACTTAACTTTTTATTATAAAAGTTAGGTAAACGTTCAGAAACATTAATGGGGGAAAACAGTTCATAAATCTAAAAAAAAAAAAAAAAAAAAAAAAAACGGTTAATTCTGTACAGTTTTGGTCATCCGTAGCTAAAAATATGTCGGATGTCACTTCTGCCAAATGGCTTTGTAAACAAAGGAAGGCGAATCTTCAACATTACCTTTTTTTTTTTTTTTTTTTTTTTTAAAGTTTACCTTTCGTTTTCATAGCTTTGTAGATGGCCGATATAAGTTTCTCGCCGGGAACAACTTCTGGTACAGTTCCAATTGAAGACTTGTACAACGAGATCTCTTGAAAGATCTGAAGACATGTGATTTTCGTTCTGTCGAGACAAATCGGAATAATCCGCAGTTTTCTGTCCGTGCGTAAATATTGCAAGATTGCGATCTTGGTAAAATGGACGCACAAGTGGTCATTTTTAAAAGCCGAAGAGACAAAGATGAGACAGCACCTCGAGGCTAAAATACCGTTTTCAACAATAGCTTCAAAAATCCCTTGCCCGCTAATGGCATCGTCTTTACAGCGAATACATAAATTAAGATGTTTAAGGACACGCAACAAGTTCCTGATTTTCGCTCGGTCCTTATCACAAAAAATGGCATAGCCATCGTACGGTTTCGACTTGCGTCCGGCTTTGGGGTCCTTTTCTGGCTTTTCAATAAGACGGGCTGCCATTGTGAAAAGATAGAAGCATGTAAACACGTTAAGGAAGGTTTGTTTGAAAACTTTTGGGCGTCGTGCGAAAATGCCGTAACGACATGTTGCTTTTGTTAATTGTTTTTGTAAACTCCGTTGTCAAAAGAGTTCTAAAAAAGTTCTTAAACTTTCCACTAATTCATTGACGTCACTTCCGTTAATAAAATAAAATAAAGCGCTTAGAGTAACACAAGGTCAGTTTTCAATGTAGGGTTTCCCCTCTCCCACCTCAAAAAAAAAAAAAAAAAAGGACAAAAAGATAAAAACTACCTTGACATTTTGCAACGAAACGAAAAGTGCCCGGAAAACAAGTATATGAGAAGGTTCTTATTAAAAATTTAAACATAAAAAAAAAAAAAAAACTACAGACAAAGTGGTAAATTTTTACTTATTTTCCACCTTGACACTCACATTTAAAATGACGACCTCCATAGGTTTTCGAGTATGCTGAAAACGAATATTGTATTTAAATTTTCCGCAAACAAGCAGTTTTCCGGGTATAAAGCAATGTAATTTTTTTATGTTGTAACTGGTGGCCATTGTTGTTGTACGCGTATGCGCTAACATATATTTTTGGCGCGCTTGCGCGTACAACAATGGCAACCAGTGACTACAGTGACTTCTTAATTTTATTTTAATTAAATACATCTTCAAATAATCAATGTTTTATTTCGTGTTATTAGAATTTTCTTAATTCAATAAATGTTCAGATCATTGTTTTATTTTTTGTTATTAGAATTTTTAAAATTTTGTTTTTAATCAGTAAATGTTCAGATATATTTTATTTTGTGCTATTAGAATTTTTTACATTTTGTTTTTAATCAGTAAATGTTCAGATATATTTTATTTTGTGCTATTAGAATTTTTTACATTTTGTTTTTAATCAGTAAATGTTCAGATATAGTTTATTTTGTGCTATTAGAATTTTTTAAATTTTGTTTTTATCCAGTAAATGTTCAGATATATTTTATTTTGTGCTATTAGAATTTTTTAAATTTTGTTTTTATTCAGTAAATGTTCAGATAATTAATGTTTTATTTTGTGTTATTTTTAAAATTTTATTTTTATTCATAATTAATCTTTTATTTTGTGTGATTTGAATGTTCTAAATTTGATTTTAATTTAATAAATGTTCAGATAATGCATGTTGTATTTTGTGCTATTACAATTTTTAAATTTTATTTTTATTCAATAAATTTTCAGAGGATGTTTTATTTTATTTTATTAGAATTTACTTACTTTTAGTTTTATTCATATAATTAATGTTTTAGTTTGTGTTTTTGCTATTTTCATAATTTTATTTTAATTCAATAAATGTTCTGATAATTAATGTTTAATTTAGCATTATTAAAATTTTCTTAATTATATTTAAATTCAAGAAAATTTCAGATGATTAATGTTTTATTTTGTGTTATTAGAATTCTCTTACTGTTATTTTAATAAAATAAGCGTTAAGATAATAATGTTTTTTGTGATGTTAAAATTTAAAATTTTTTGTTTTACTTTAATAAATTTTCAGATAATTAATGTTTTATTTTGTGCTATTGTAATTTTCTAAATTTTAATGACATTTAATAAATTTTCAGATATTTAATGTTTAATTTTGTGTTATCTGAATTTTCTAAATTTTATTTTCATTCAATAAATATTCAGATTATTGTTTTATTTTGTGTTATTAGAATTTTCTTAATTTCATTTTTATTCAATAAATCTCCAGTTAATTAATTCTCATATGTTATTCAAATTTTCCTATTTTTATTAATAAATGTTTATTTAATTAATGTTTTATTTCGAGTTATTAGAATTTACTTTTATTTTTATTCAAAAATGTTCAGATAAGTAATATTTTATTTTGTATTATTTTAATTTTCAAAATTTTATTTTAATTCAACAAATGTTCATATAATTAATGTTTTATTTTGGGTTATTTGAATTTTCTGAATTATATTCTTATTAAATGTTTAGATAATTAATATTTTTCTCTTATTAAAATTTTCTTAATTTTTGAATTTAATAAATGTTCAGGTAATTAATGTTTTATTTTGTGTAATTAGAATTTTTGTAATTTTATTTTTATAAAATAAAAATTCAGATAATTGTTTTATTTTGTGTTAAAATTTTCTTAACTTTATTTATTTGAATTGAAGAAATACCTAGATATTTTATGTTCAATTTTGTGTTTTTTTAATTTTCGGGTTTGTATTACTGTACACATAGATTCGAAAAAGTTGTCAAAAAATAAATATATAACAAATAAATGTTATCAAAAGGCAAGATAAGTTACTTTTCAACCAAACTGGATATATTTTTTGTGTTTTTATTCAATGTAACATGTTTATTCAGCTCGAAAAACATGCAGTGTTTACTGATGTATTGGAAAATATAAAATGGCGCCCGACTGTCTCTTTAACACGGTAAGTTTGGGAAAAGATGTTATAAATAATAAACTAGACAAAATACTATTAAAAAACAGCCGAATATATATCAACTTATGTCACGGTAACATATATTGAGCGAATTTCTAACAGTATTTTGTCTAGTTTATTATTTATAATACCTTTCCCCAAACTTACCCTCTCCAAGAGAGAGTCGGCCGCCATTTTGAATTTTCCAATACATCGGTAAACATTGTCAGCTTTTCGAGCTGAATAAACATGTTACATTAAATAAAAACACGAAAAATATATCCACTTTGGTAAAAAAAAATAACTTATCTTGCCTTTGATAACATTTATTTGTTCTATATTTGTTTTTTTGACAACTTGTGTGTAGTAATACAAACCCGAATTTTCTTTATTTTATTTTAATTCAGTAAATGTTCAGATAATTAATATTTTATTTGGTGCAATTAGAATAAAAAAAAATTAATCAGTAAATGTTCAGATAATTAATATTTTATTTGGTGCAATTGGAATAAAAAAATTTATTCTGTAAGTGTTCAGATAATTAATATTTTATTTGGTGCAATTAGAATTAAAAAAAAAATTATTCAGTAAATGTTCAGATAATTAATATTTTATATATATATATAATATTTATGCAATTAGAATTAAAAAAAAATTATTCAGTAAATGTTCAGATAATTAATATTTTATATATATATATAATATTTATGCAATTAGAATTAAAAAAAAAATATTATTCAGTAAATGTTCAGATAATTAATATTTTATTTGGTGCAATTAGAATAAAAAAAAATTATTCAGTAAATGTTCAGATAATTAATATTTTATTTGGTGCAATTAAAATTAAAAAAAATTATTCAGTAAATGTTCAGATAATTTATGTTTTATTCCGTGTTATTACAATTTTCTTAATTTTATTTTAATAAATGTTCATATAATTTTATTTAAATAAATGTTCATATAATTTTATTTTAATAAATGTTCACATAATTAATGCTTTACTTTATGTTATTGGAATTTTCTTAATTTTTTTTTATTCAATCAATCTTCAGATATGTAATGCTTTTTTGTGTTTATTAATTTATTTATTGCGGACTGTTATCTTTATCCTTTTATTTAGTTGTTGTTTCATGACGTTTTGGCCAACTATTCCTGTAGCCTTCGTCAGCGCGATGGGGTAGGAACTCTGAAACTGCTAACTGCATCCTCAGTAACCGCGATGCATCCTAACTGCACCGATGGTAACCGCGATGGGATAGGAACTTTGCAACTCCTGCATCCTTAGCAATTACTGCCTTCCATAGTTGTTGTCATCTCACCATGTTTTGGCAAAGTAAGCCTCTGGCTGGCTTTGGGTAGGATTGAAACCGCTACCTTCAGACAATTCTCACCTGGAACCATAGAGATTCAACATCTCTATCCACTGCGCCACGGGCCCTGAAGGGCGATCAAGGTTGAATTTTTTGATCTTATAAATCCACGTTTATTTATTATCTGATCTTCCATGGTCAGGTCCGTACCGAATGGTATATATATTATTTAAATTGGAATTCATTATTGAGATGAGTATTATTTATTAATTTATTTCTTGCAGACTATTATCTTTATCTTTTTTTTTTTAGTTGTTGTTCCACGATGTTTCGGCCAACCATTCCTCTGGCCTTCATCAGCTGGTAACCGCAGTGTGATATGAACTCTGAATCACCTAACTGCATCCTCAGCAATTACTGCTTTTCATAGTTGTCGTCTCACCACGTTTTGGCCAACTAATCGTCTGGCTGACTTTGGGTAGGATTGAAACCGCTATCTTCATACAATTCTCACCTGGAAACATGGTGAGACAACTATGGAAGGCAGTAATTATGAAGATGCTGTTAGGAGATTTGGAGTTCCTATCCCGTCACGGTTACCACCATGAAAAAGGCAAGATGAATAGTTGGCAGAAACGTTGTGAAAAAAAAAAAAAAAAAAAATGGGGATAACAGTCTGCAATAAATGAATTAATCAATAATGCTCATCTCAAAATGAATTCCAATTAAATAATATACTTTTTTGTGTTATTTAAATTTACTTTTATTTGAATAAAATAAAAGTTCAGAAAATAATTGTTTTATTTTTGTAGTTAATTTTCTTAATTCTATTTTTATTCAATAAACGTTCAGATAATAATTGTTTTATTTTGTTTTCTTTGTATTTTAAAATTTTATTTTAATTCAATAAATTTTAAGAAATTTAAAGTTTTATTTTGTTATTTGAATTTTCTTGATTTTATTTAATTCAATAAATTTTCAGATAATTACTGTTTCAATTTGTGTTTTTTAAATTTGGAAAATTTTATTTTTATTCAGTAAATGTTCAAATAATTAATGTTTTATTTTGTGTAATTAGAATTTTCTTTTCTTTTTATTAAAATTCAATCAACCCCCAGTTAATTATTTTTTTGTGTTATTAGAATTTTCTTAATTTTATTTCAATTCAATAAATCTTCAGATAATTAAGGTTTTACTTTGTGTTATTAGAATTTTAAAAAATTTATTTTAATTTAATAAATGTTCAGATAATCAATGCTTGTTTTTGTGTCATTAGAATTTTCTTAATTTAAATTCAATAAATATTCAGATAATTAACGCTATTTTGTGTTATTTGAATTTTCTTAATTATATTCTTTTTCAATAAATGTTCAAATAATTAAGTTTTTATTTCGTGTTATTAAATTTAAAAAATTTTGTTCTTACTCAATAAATTTTAAGAACATTAATTTTTTCTTTTGGGTTGTTAAAATTTTCTTATTTTTATTTTTATTCAATAAACATTCATATAATAAAGGTTTTATTTGTGTTATTAGAATTATCTTAATTATAATTTTATTCAATAAAAGTTTAGATAATTAATGTATTTTGCGTTTATAAATTTTTAAAATTTCATTTTTATTCAATAAATTTTGTGAAAATTAATGTTTTATGTTGTGGTATTTGAATTTCCTTTATTTTATTTTAATTCAATAAATGTGCAGATTATTAATTTTTTTTTTATATTGTATTATTAGAATTTTCTTAATGTTGTTTTTAATCAATAAATGTTCAGATAATTAATGTTTTATTTTGTGTGATTGGAATTTTTTAAATGTTTTTTTAATTCAATAAATGTTCAGATAATTAATGTTCTATTTTTTATTAAGATTTACTTAATTTTATTTTAATTCAATAAACTTTCAGATAATTAATGTTTTATTTGTGTCATTTGAAATTTTATTTTTATTCAATTAATGTTCAGATAATTAATGTTTTATTTTCTTCCATAAAAATTTTCTTTATTTTATTTTAATTCAATAAATGTTTGGATAATTTTTTTTCTGACAATAAAATTTTCTTGAATTTATTTTAATACTATAAATGTTCAGATAATTAATGATTTGTTTTGTGTCGTTAGGAATTAAAAAAAAATTATTTTAATTCAATAAATGTTCAGATAATTTCTGTTTTATTTTGTGTTATTTGAATTTGTAAACTTTGACATTTTCGGATAAGGTCTTCTTGATTTGTCTCCATGTATTCTGAAATGAGTTCCTACCCCCCCCCCCCCAATTGTCCTAAATAATAAAAATGCAGAAGTGCTCGTTTCCAATTGTAGAGGATTGTAGAAAGATTAGACAAAGTCAGTTTAACGTTGAGTGGAGGAGGGGGGCAGAAGAATGGATTCCCATTAAATTATTGAGTCCATCATGCATAAGTGGCAGCTCCATAATCCATTCCTATTTACTTACCTCCCCCACGGGGGTAAAGCTAGTCACAAGGTCCGGTTTTCTTTACAATCACTGTTTTGACCTTTTGTTTCTGAAATTTTGAGATGAGGATAGATTACTCCTATTATCAGTTTGACAAGAAAGTTCTTGCGGGTTTTAACTTTTCAATTCAGATAAACATATCTCGGCTCAAACAAAAATTTATTGATTATTGAAATAAACACCATCAGAATCAACACACTTTTGCCAACGCAAAACAAATGTATTTATGCCAGTAACGTAAAAATCTTGTGTTCTGGTGCCGATGTAGTCAATGAAGGCGTTTTTGATATCACTTAGGTTTTTTAAGCATTTTTCACGCAGAAAGTTGTTTAAATGCTTGAAAAAGTGGTAGTCGGTAGGTGAAAGGTATGGTGGATGAGGCAGAGTTTCATAGCCCAATTCATTCAACTTCTGCAGAGTCAGTTTAGCAGCGTGTGATTGGGCATTGTTGTGGAGAAGTATTGAACCTTTTCTGTTGATTAATGCTGGGTGTTGTTGTCGAAGTTTCTGATGCATTTCATTTATTTGTTTACAGTACTTGTCCACCGTAATGGTTTTTGCCGGCATTAAAAAAAGTAATGAAAGAAACCGGTCGCAGATCACCAGACAGTTAGCACGACCTTTTTCTGGTGCAACTCTGGCCTCAGGAAGTGTCATGGAGCTTTGTCGGCATCTAACCATTGAGCTGAGCTTCGCCGGTTGTTGAAAAGAACCCACTTTTCATCACAAGTCACAACCCGATCCAGAAACGAGTCGTTCTTGTTGCGTAAAAGAAGAGGAGATAACACTTCATAACGGCATTTTTTTTGGTTGTTGTTTTATTCGTGAGGCAGCCATTTATTAAGTTTTATTTTTATTTCCATTCTCTCTCAAATGGTTGGAAATTGTCGTATATGTTACGTCTAATTCAGAAGTAAGTTCTCAAACAGACCTGCATGGATTGGCTTCGACTAAGGCTCTTAATTGATCGTAGTCAACATGCAATGGCCAATCACTATGCTTATCGTTTTCAAGATTCTTGTTGTCACCACAAAATTCCTTAAACCACCATTGTGCTGTGTGATCAGTAGTGATTCCTGGGCCAAATGCTTCGTTAATATTGTGAGCTGTTTCGGTAGCTTTTCGGCCTAGCCTGAATTGAAATAAGAAAATTGTACGAATTTTCTTTTTTTCCATCTTGTATTCAACGTTCTGAAAAGAAGACATAATTGTTTTAAAACGATTGTAATTTAAACGATTAGAGTGAAAAACGCTCTTTAAAATGATACATAAAGTAAAGGTATGAAACGAAAACTTATTTGAAAATACATCATTTGAAATCAAAATTAAAATTTTCGCAAGAACCTTCTTATCAACCTAATAGTTGAATTTTTTGGACTACTGTTCTCATCTTGAGTGTCATTTTCACAACGTTTTAATCGATGTAACCTCTGACCTTCTTCAAGTGTATCTTGTCGAACATGAGAATGTTTCTGTTGAATTCAGGAGTCTGGACGGAATTTCAAACGGAACCCTTTATTTACTTCATGGGAGTAGCATGTTCTGTCAGTCATGACTGGATAAAGATCTTAAGTTATTCAAAATTGTATTTTTCAGTCAACCACACTGAGAATTGAACCTTCAACCCTATTGGAGAATATCACTTTCTATAATTGATTTTTCAAGTATTCTAACCACTGTGCACACAGGTCCTTCTGCAAGGATCCATGGAGCAGTGTTTAGAGTATTTGTTCGCATGAACCTGCGGCGCACTGGTTAGAATAATTGGAAAAAAAATCAATTGTAAAAGTGACCTTCTCCTGAAGGTTAAAGGTTCAATTCTCAGTTTGGGCGACCAAAAAATACAATTGTAAATTATTTAAAACCTCTATCCAGTCACGGCTGATGGAACAAGAGTATGCTACCCAATAAAGTAAATAAAGGGTTCTGTCTGAAATTATTGCCAAATTCCCGAGTTTGACAGAAACATTCCTGAGTTCAACAAGATACATCTGAGAACAGAATCCAAATAATATGTACTGTTTTAACTTCACTAACGGTCGCCTCTCCCCATGTTAAGAGTGTTTTTTCTTTTTGTAAATAGACGTTATTATTTAGAAAACTCTTTTTAACATGGGAAGGCGGGGGGTGGGTACTTTCCTTTATCTATTCTGTACTTTCACCTAACAATTTTACAAACAAAAATATCATAAAAATTAAGAAATGAAGGAGCGATCAAAACTGAAGTCGAAACAGTAATTGTAAAGATAACCCCAAGTTTTTTAGTGTGAAGAAAATCCAGCTCCCCCAAAAAGGGGAACTCTGGATTGGAACAAAAATAAAAATTGTCTCCATCTAGAAAGATTTCTCCTTCACTGACCGAAGATGGATAAGACGAAGTGTAGCATTAGAACAGATACTGCACTTTGTTCTGAGCGAAAAGGCCAAGGAATGGTTTACTCGACTAAATCCCATGATCTGTCAAATTATTCATTACTGACAGGACCTGTGGAAATTCCATGGAATGAGAAATATATTTAATTAACAAATATGTTTTTATAAAGCTGATGCATTTTTGGATAATGCAAAAAAAATTAATTTTTTTGGACAGAAAAACAAATAACACAAAGCAAATATGAGTTTATTAACATTTCTATGAAAATAGTGTTCATTATATTTTGAATATAGTACTGACCCAAATGAGATAAATTAATAAGTACTAATAAAAGTGAAGAAACGCATCCTCTGTATACTATTTTGCTAGCTGCTGATAATACAACGCTTTGATGAGATCTGATTGGTTGGCTCCAGTGATGATATACGCAGAAAGAAAAAAAAATAACTGTATTGGTTTCTGTTGCATGGGCTAAGGTGTTCAAGGATTAAACATCCGGTTTTGTAAGGAGTACCAAGTTTTGTAAGGAGTGCCAAGTTGTAAATGGGGTCGTCATGATAATTCCCTTCATCTTGTTTTGACATTTGTTACAGATATGAGATCATAATTGTACGAAATGACACGCTTCTGCAGAAAAAAACCCAAAATACTAAATTCAACAGAATAAAATAAATAATTTGCTGTCCAGAAAAAAAAAAAACAATCAATAATCGAAGCCATTGCAATAATCAACACAATTTAGATTTCAAAAAAATACAATATTTATTTACAGAAAAATTAAACAGGTATAAAGCCAAGAACAGAGAACATAAACAGGAAGTGAAAATAACGTAAAAAGCAAAAAATATATAACAATAACAATCGGATTATAGTCATAGGAGCAAAGTGTAGTATCTGTTGCGATACTACAATTCACTTTTTTTTTCTGTCTTCGGTTTGTAGAAGAAAAATCTCTCTAGATTAAGATAAAAAAAAAAATAATTTAAGTAGAAGCAAGAAAGAAAAAGTGCAAAGCATTACAGGTAATCCAACTTTTACCCCCCCCTCCCCCCCCAAATCTTTATATCCTTTTGAAGAAACTGGGCAAGTTGAATTCATGTACAAGTCCAAATTGAGTTAATAACATTGGGAAGATAATCCGGATAAGATGACAGTAGTCCAATATAAAATGCCTCAAGATTAAACTCCAATACAATGTTCCAAGGTAAACCATTCCTTGAAAAATTTCATATGCTGATAATCGATCTGAAAATGTTTTGAAAATAAACTCCAAGCTTTGATTTCATGTTAAAATAATCCGCACAAAAAATTCATATGTTCGTAATCGATCCGAATAACTCATATGCGTAGATATATCAAAACATTTTTTAAAGGTTTAATATGTTTTCAAGAAAGATGCACAATAAGAGTTAGAAATATAATATTCAGCAGAGAGGAAAATTTTACCCTCTCCCCAAAAAAAAGAAAACTTTATATCCTTTTGAAGAAATTGGGCAAGTTGAATTATGTACAACTCCAAATTGAGTTAATAACATAGGGTTTATATTAAAAATTGAAGACAGCAAATAAACCGATGTAGAAATTCCAGAGGACGTCTGTCAAGTCCAGAATAACAGCTTGCTTCTACTTAATTTTTTTTCTTTATACTTTTTCTTGCATTTATTTTTTGTTTTTCTTGCATATATTTTTTGTTTTTCTTGCATATATTTTTTGTTTTATTCTTTCTTATGTTTCCCCCCTTTCCCCCTTATATTCATCCCCTACTACTTTTTCGATATTTCTTTTCATGCTCTTTATTAGTCAACATTATTTCATCCCCTACTTTTTTAATTTCTAATCTAAATGTTCTGAAGTCGGTTTCATCTTTTTTACATTCATCTTTGTATAATGGCGTCTTTTCTCCTCTTCTGACGAGAAGCATTTAGCTTCGAAATGCCATGGCCTGAAGAGTTTTTCCCACTTTTTCTCACTCTCGTCCTTATTGATCTGATAATCTTATAAAGTTCGATGTATTTTTATTCCTTATCTTTTAATTCAATCTCTCTCTCTCTCTCTCTCTCTCTCTCTCTCTCATATATATATATATATATATATATATATATATATATATATATAATGTGTGTGTGTGTATAATTATTTTTATTTATTAAATAGTTAAAGATTTTATTTAAAGATTTTTAAAAATATTTTTACGTATGTAAAATTTTATGCAGGTAAAAATATTAAAAAATATTTGATTAAAATTTGTTTTGAAGATTTAAATAAAAATAACACACACACACACACACACACACACACATATATATATATATATATATATTTTCCATTTATTTTAAACATTTCGACTTTTACATGAAAAAAAAATCCAATGGGACATGGATTCTTTTCTTTTTTTCTCCGATCGTCGTTAGCATGGTTTCGCTCGAGATGAAATATACATTACTTTACTATGTCTCACTCACATCGATTATGAATGAAAGAAAAAATAATCCCGGGAAACACCAGGTAGGGGCAGCTTGTTCTAACTTTTCTGATCATTGGCAGAGTTTTCACCTGAAATGCGTTGGTTTAAAATATCCCAAATATAAAAAAAAGCATTTGTTTGTCTTTTGAAATATATGAAAATAACCATAACATATTTTAGATTGCTTTCTTAGTATTGCTGTCCTTATTAGCAGGATACTTCAGAAGCTTGTTAAACAGCAATGATTATAAAATCAGCAGTAGCAGGCAAATTTTTTCTGGGTTTGTACTGTATACATAGATTCGAAAAAGTTGTTAAAAAACAAATAACACAGATAAATGAATAAATGAATAATAAATAATTCAATAACTTTTTTTTAATTCTTTTTATTTATTTATCTCAATGTATTTTTTTTTCTTTTTTTCAACTGTGAATGGTATTTATTCCATAGGTCTTTTCGGGTGTATAACCCATCATCAGCGGAGAAACATATCCACTCTCTAGGCTGTCAATTGTAAATACTATCCACAGTTGAGAAAAAAAAAAAAAAAAAAAAAAAAACATTCAGGTAAAAAAAAAAAAAAAAAAAAAAATCTTATTGAATTTTTTATTATTAATTTATTTATTTACTAGCAAAACTACCCGTCGTTGACTGGGTTAAAAAACAGCATACAGAAAATGGACTCTGATTTATGAAAGTATGATAGGTTATGAAAAGAAAGGGTTGTAAAGAGATAGCTTCAAATTTGGGGGTATCCAAAACCAAAGCAAAATATGATGAAAGTAAAAATAAAATAGATAAACCCCATAATTTTACCTGTTCACACTGAAACAATATTCTGTGGATCTATATTAAAAAACCTTGTTAAACTTTGTGACATATTTCCATTCTATGGAGGTCAGGTGCGAACGAACACCCCATAACTTTATTATACCATATTTCTTCAAACTGAAATATAATTATCAAAGTATACTTATGCAGATAAATATGAAAAGTCTTTATTAAAGTTTGTGCCTATTTCCATTCTATGGAGGCCAGGCACGAATGCAGACCCCACAATTTTATTATACCATCCCTATTTAAGTTAAAACATACTTATCAAAGTATTATGTACATCTATATCAAAAAAACTTGTAAACGTTTTTTAATTTTTGTATTTCCATACTTTGTGGACCAGGTACGTACGCAGACCCCACAATTTTAATGAATCATCATTATGCCAGATCAAACATACCCATTCCTGTGTCTCGATACATCTATCATTATATGTGATCAGTTTTCTATAATAGTCAACCATATAGGAGCCTATTCGTGACCAGACACACACACACAGACGTTCAGCTTTATATTATAGATTTATGTTACATTGTAAGCCTTCAAAAATACCTTTTATCCGTTAACAATGCTTCAAGCAAACCATACCATACTTCTCATAAGTAGTTATTTTTTTTTTTAATGATAACTCAACATTTTACTGTTAGATTTCGCTACAATAACGAAGAAGTACTGTTTTCATTACTTAAAAAAATAATAAAACCAATATTTTTTTTCATTTCACTGAATCAACACCCTTCCCTCAAAGAGTGAGATTCTGCTTTTTTAAGGCGATTATCTTATTAATTTTGGAATTTTGAATGGCGGATTATTTTCTATATAACTTTTTACGAAAAATGAACCTCAATTTCTGGGTTAGTGTAGGTTTCTATAACTGTTATTTTTTTACTATTGACCTTAAGTCAGAAACCGCTAGTTAGGATTATACGAGAGACGCTCCAAAAGTAATGCCTCCTATTTTTTTATCCCGCCGAAATGTATCAGAGAGGTTTGCAAATTGCATTGTTTAGATGACACGCATTCATGACCTGAAAGTTTCACCTCTCTGTTGCAGATATTGACAATGTGAGCCTCTGTCATGGACGTGCATTAGAAGCAGAGGGGCGTCGTTGAATTCATCCATGCAGAAAAAATTGAACCCAGCAACATTCACCGGCGCCTATTGAACGTTCACAAAGCTGGTGCAATTGATGTCAGCACAGTTAGGAGATGGGTTCGATGATTTCAGAGTGGCGGCAGATATGTGAGTGATAAAGTGCGCCATGGCAAAAGTGCATTGAGAATGCAAAAAAAAAAAATAAATAAATAAATTGTGGAGCACAAAAGTCGATGATTTTAATGATACCACTCCCATCTTTATAGTTATTCAATGTTTTAATTTTTGATTTAAAAAAATAGGCCTTACTTTTGAAATGACTCTCATATAAATTTAATGTGAAATTATCTCCATTTTTTGGTCATTATTGCTCTTTACGACGATTTACTGTTTTTTTTTTACTATTAACCCCAAGTCCGAGTAGTTGCTATTGAGGTTTAGGTTTGGGGCTAGGTTAAGTATTAGTATTTTAGTGTGGAAAATTTATTTCTACTATTTTATTTTGTCCCTTTCTTTCTCTCTTTTTTTCTTCATTCCCCCTCTCTATGTTTTGTTCTTCCTCCTCGTGTATGTCACGTGACCCCGTTCTGCTCGCTGATTGGGCAAGCCTCTCTTTGCGTGCCAAATCTGCTACAAGGTGCATTTTCGACTCTAAAAAATCAGTTGCTATTCACACGCCAAAGAGGAAGGAAATTATAGTTCAAACATTGAGAAGAAAGGATTAAATGTGTCATGGTTAACTGACATGTTTAATCAAGGTCTCAGACAACGAAAAGAGACCTAATGTTTCTCTGTCCATTTCACTTAATTTGATCAAGTAGTTTTTTTACAGAGGAAAATCCAATCTTAATTAGATCGATCCATCGCGGCCATCTTGGCTATTTCTGCAGACGAAGAGGGAATGCCATTAAATGAAAAAAGGATTAAAAAAAAAAAAGGACAGAGAAACTGTAAAATAAGTGAAAAAAAAAATATTTATCTAAGTATTTTTTCTGCCCATTTTTCAAAATAACCTCGTCAAATTTTGACAAACTTTAAACCGTGATGGAGTTATCTCTCCTTGCACCCTCTCTCTTCGTCTGTGGAAATAGACAAGATGGCCGCGATACGATCGATCTCATTTAAACTTGATTTTTCTTTGTAAAAAAAAAAAAAAAAAAAAAAAAAAAACTACATTATCAAATAATTGATTTTTTTTTTATATAAGAACTTTATTCCATAACGGGTATGTACAATATAATTTTTTAAAATATTTTCATTTTTAGTGTAAACTGCACAAGCACCAAGTCTAGTTAAGACTAAAAAGCTGGTTCTCTTTAAAATTTTCTTTGTCTAGAATTCGCTCGAGACACATTCCAAAAATGAGGTAACTTGACTTAAAAGTCCTTTTATCTTCTGAAAGAATCGGCAGTTCTTTCCTTTCGACTATTTTACTGTCTAACACCATGGAATTTAAAACAGTTGAAATATGCTACATATCCACAGAAATTAAATATCTCAGGATAAAAGGGAAACTCAGAATATGTCGGAGGTTTCTAGCTACCTGAAACCTCAGTATCGGATCACCTTTCTTATAAGGGAAAATTACCAAAGGATTATTCGTCTTGTGATCTCGCTTACAAAAATACTCCCAAGGGATGACTATAACTGATGAAGCTAACGGATCTAATGGAGAATGGACACGTTTAAAACAAGGAGATGAAGACTATTTTTTCTAAAAGAACTCGGACTAAAAAGGGAATTTATACTCTTTCTGCAAAGAATTAATTCAAACTGTGAACTGCTTTCAGTAACTGAACCCTCTCTCCCTTTCTTTCTCTTTTTCTCTCTCTTTACCTCTTTCCCAGTTCTCCCCTTTCAAATGTTAAAATACAAAAACTTTACTTGTAAGCCAAATGGATAACTCTTGGCAGTCGGCCGATTATAGACTTTTCCTATCGAGATTTTCTACTTAATAAACATCTTTTCTTTCAAGTTGTCCCCCATCCTTTTCTTTTCTCCCATGAGTGTTATGTAGCAGAAACAAATAGAACTCTTTTCTTGTGCGTCAGTGACTGCCCTGACTGTGCGATATGGCATATACTGACCAATCAGAGGCATAGCGCAGGGATCTCCCTTACCCCTTAAGGAACTATAACTGCTTTCGTCCCGGACGAGAAAAACTCTTCCCTTTTCCAGCGAGACGTTAAAGAGAGCGGACATGTTTCCTCTCTCTCTCTCTCTCTCTCTCTCTGCCTACACCGGTATCGATGATTCCCACTTGGGAATAACTACCAGGCAAAGGCAGACGAGTTCTATCCTAGATATATCTTTTTGGCATCTTACCCTTGCTTCAATAAACCTTTTCCTTGTGAAGTTTTACGAAGTTGTTTGTTCGTTTATTCAGTAGCTTGTGTTAAAATATTTATTTTATTAGGGAGTGCCCGAAAAGCATTAACTCAACTCCTTAAAGTGTCTTTCTTTTTGTCTCAGTTGCAGCTAACAAGCTACGAAGAATTACCTTTTACGGGACACAGCGGATAACATTTTCTTTATTAGAAGACCGGAACAAATGTTTTGAAAAAAAATTTATTGAAAAAAGAACGTTTTCAATATTTCATTTTCACAAATTCGAACTCTGGGAAAAATACTTCCTTCATAGAAGAATTCAATAACCCCTGCTTTGTCTCACACACGATAATTCAATGCGAACATAATTAAAATAAACGGTGCTTATTCAGAATAAGGTGGTCACGTAGATATGGTACTGTGCTATTTTTCTAAATCTTATTTTCAAGTTAAATTCAAGTTCTACGGTATCTTTTTATTGAATTGTTAGGTGAAATTATAGAATAGTTACAAAACACCTTCCCCTCCCCATGTTAAGAATGAGTTTCTAAATAATGTTATTTTAGCACAGTACCTTCTGTACATAAGTAGCCAGAATAATATCGAAAATCGAAAAAAATAATTAAAAAATAACCTCTTCTCATCTGTGATATCATAAAAACTTAAAGCCCATATGTTTTGGAGGTGTTTATCTTATCCCTGCTATATTAAGAAATGCTTAGCTGAGCTAGCCCCCATACTTTCCAAGGTCTATAATAAATGTCTTGCTGAATCTTGCTTCCCTAATAGCTGGAAGATGGCTTCTGTGGTACAAGTGTACAAGAATTCTGGTGAAAGAACTGCCCCTCTCAATTATCATCCTATCAGTCTTCTACTTTTCGCTAAAATCTTTGAGGCATTAATTAATCAAGCACTAGTCCACCACTTCACAAAAAGCAAATCTTCTCTCTGACAAACAGTATGGATTTAGGCAGTTCTACTGCAGATATTTTAAGTCATCTCTGAACGCATATATCATGTAATGGATAAGGTAATCGAAACCAGGGCTGTAGCCCTTGGTATATCTAAGGTCTTTGTCTGTCTGGCACGAAGGGCTGCTAATGAAAATTAAGTCGCATGGTATAACTGGACATATACTAAACATAATTAGATCCTTCTTAGACAATAGGACCACCTAGGTTGTCATTGATGGACATACATCCAAGCAGCATGACATTAATGCAGGAGTGCCTCAGGGATTCTTCTTTCTCTTATGCCTATATCTCCCCTGTGCATGTACTCTTTTTTATTACATTTTATTTATTTTATTTTATTGTATCGTTCTTTTTTTTATTTAAGTCTTGGAAAAGTTTTCAATAATTCTTAATTCAAATAATTAAGAATTATTGAAATTATTTTGTTTTAAGAAATATTAAAATCTTTTTGCACTTTTTTAAAAAGAATTATTGAAAACACTTTTTGATAACTTTTAAAACAATTTTGAGATTATTATGTATTGGATACGTTTTTTTTTTATGATATTTGAATTTTTGTTATTTTTGTTTCAATACTTTCATTTGTTATCTTTATTCCAATAATTCTATTTTTATACTTTCATAAACATATATTTATTTTATAAATTCAAATAAAAAAATTATTTTTAGAATAAAAAAAGCCCAACTTATTTTTAATTTCATAAACATATTCTTTTAAAATTTCAAATAAAATAAAAACTTTTATGTTTTGTTATTAAAAGTAGAAGTGAAGACTAATTGTTATTTTTATAATTTTGTTAATTTTTATTGTATATTTTTCAATAAGGTCCCTTTTTTTCTGTTATTTCAATAGCTTCACAGTAGAAATACTGAAGAAATAAAAACGGTGGAAATGATTTGCCTTGTCACTGCCTCCAGTAGCACTACGCCGGATGTTTGGAAGTATGTTAACTGACTATAACCATTTACTTTTACGATCCAGCATTCTGCCATTATTCTTTTGAAATCTCCTAATTTCATGTGGTTATCTCCCCTGCTATCATAAAACTTTTGTGATTATCATTTAGGTAAAACTTGCAAGTCCTTCGAAAGCAATTTTCATTAATAATTTTCTACTATTTTTCCCATTTTTTTTGGATATGTTACTCATTTTGGCAATCTCTAACAATTGCGTTCCCAAAACAAAGATAGCAGAAAGGGATACAGTTAATGCAAATACGGAACCGAAGCCACCAAGCAAGAAACTAATCACAAAACCATACAGAAACATCCCATTTCAAAAAAAAAACAAAAAAAAAAAAAAAACTATCCCAGTTTCAACAATCTAATTAAAAAAAAAAAATTTAACAAATAATAAACTTTTCTTTTTTTTTATATTTCGTTTTTTGTTTTAACACTTGTCATAACGAAACAATAAAAAAAGAATTTTTATTTTTTTTTACATTTCTATAAATGAAGTCTATTTGAAATAATATATCTGCGGTATAGTCACTGCTTACAACTACACGTTTGTCAAAGTCAAGTAAACATTTGACGAAGAGATCTTTTTCGAAATATTATATTACACGGACATACCACCAGACCGACTTTCCCAGGTGACCACTGTGCAAATATAAATATACTGCATATATGAAATATGAATATGTACACATGTATTTATAAGTTGTATTAATAAATTTCTCACCTGCTTCAGCTTGTGTCTTTCCGTTACTTCTGCATTGTATCGCCTTCTACAATTCCATTTAACAATATATTAAATGTATTAACCCAAGAAGTGTTGAAACTAGGATAGTTTCTTATTTTTTAATGGGGGTGATTCTGTGGTTTCGTGTCTCGTTTCATGCTTGATGGTTTCCGTTCTGTATTTGCATCAACTGCATCCATTTCCGCTATCTTTGTTTCGGGAGTGCAGTTGTTAGAGATTGCCCTAATATTTCGAATTTTGTTCTTATCCCGAACAAACACCTAATATTTTTGTTTAAGTTTATTGAATAAACTTGAATAATGAAATGTTGAATAATGTATTTAAATTTTATCCAACATTTTTTTTAAAATTTTAGTGTTCTTGTAAAAAGAAAGCAAAATTACGCTAAAAAACAAAGAAAAAAACAAAACAAACAAAAACAAACAACGGTGCAAATTCAGATCGGCACTTATGGCGGCATTTAAAAATAAAATACAGAAATGTCTGTATGATGCACGTACTAGTCACGAAACCAAAATGAAATATTCCAAAAATCACATAATTTGATCAAGTAGGTTTTTTTTTTATTCAAGAAAATTAAATTTTACGACTAAGCAGTTGAGTTGTAATGTTTTGTCAGTCATTATTGAATTCAATGAAATAAATAAGGAAAACAAATCAAATCGCAATTTCAGGGGAGGGGGAAAGTCTAAGGTTCAAAGCAGTTTAGTAGTAAAATTGATAAAACTCGTAAATTTTGATTTTCTTAGTTAAAAAAAAAAATACTTGACCGATTTACGTAATTTTTGGAATATGACATCTTCGTTCTGTAAAGAGTAGGTATACCATAAAAGTTTTTCTTCATTTTTGTTTATCGCCATGAGTGTCAATCTGAACTTGCACCAAAAACAAAGCAATATTTTTGCAGTCTCATTGGTTTTTAACAGATTTTTTTGAAAACGTGTTTTCTACACGCGTTCAAAAATAATATCAGTTCCTTGTTACGGTTGTTTTAAGATTTTTCTCTATTATTCGCCATGTTTCTTTTGAAATGTACATTTTATTTATTCTTTTAAACGTTATTTTCCTGCTGTTGCAGAAAGAGTTCCATTTCATAAAATGGTGCACTTCAGTGTGAACTGTTCTTTGTTACTTCTGGGATCAGGGTAGTAGTTATGGCGTCCGGTTGGCTGGAGGCTGAATGAAATGTCATGGCGCCTGTATCCACTTCGTTTTTTCTTGCTAGGCATCACTACAAAGATAGATTGATAAATCAATGAAAATAGATGCATGCACGCACGCGCACGCACACACACACACACACACACACACACACACACTGCTACATGAATTTTAGTCAAAAGTACAAACTAGTTAACACTCGAGGAAGAAATAAAAAAACAACACCTACAGGGTAGGAAGATAAAATTGTCGTCCTAGAAACATGATTCCATTTCCGTTTGATGAAAACCGATTTTCTTTTCTTGTTGCAGACCATCTACTAGTTGGCCAGTTGTGTATAAATCCGAAGTGTGATAGGAGCTTTCTATCATGTCTGAAAGTAACACAATATTCAACAAACGAGATCAGAGATGCGCCGCTGTACAACTCATGGTCCCTCCTGATTTAAATTATGACAATAGGACCATTGCCAGCACCCTCTAAATGCATCACTGGACTGCCATGAATAACAGGGATGTGTCCAGGGTGATGAAAACAAGGTTTCCAGCCATGGTTATCGTCTTTGGTGTGGTTTTAAGTGAGGGCTACATCATGCCACCCCACATCTTCGAAGTTGGCTTGAAAGTCAACAAAGTGTAGCTGGATATGCTGAAGAGTGTGGTGATCCCCTGGTGCAATCAGGTGGCCACTGGCAGACCAAAGGTTGTAGCAGCGGGGCTCGGTGCCGGACCACAAATCCAAAGAGAGGCTTGGCTTCAGAAGGAGTGCTACGACTTTGTACCCTTCTCTCATTGGCTCTCCCTCCTCCCCCGATTTGAACCCACTGGACTACTTTGTTTGGTCATATGTTGAGAACATCACCAACATGACCTCCCACAACACAAAAGTCAGCCTGATCGCCGCCATCTGCCAAGTATTTGCTGAGCTTCTGCCAGCACTCATGGAAAAGGCATGCTCCGAGTTTCGGACCTATATCGAGACAGTGATTGAAGCTGAAGGTGGCTACATTGAATAGATATCAGCTCTACTACATAATCAAATTACCTGGATTGATTTTTTTTTCAATAAAAGTTTTAAAATAAAGCTGTAGTGTTTTCTTTTTTTAGGGGGGAAACTTTTATCATTCCACCTTGTAATTGCTACAAAACGCATGAAATTCGGTGCAAGTCCAGAGTTCAGCGTGATTAAAAATAATAAAAATAAATCTTTATGATGTACACGTCACGGAATAAAAATGTCATATTCCAAATGTCACATAAATTGATCAAGTAGCTATTTTTTATATAGAAAATCATTTTAAAAAAAACTTAGTGTTTTTAATAGTAAATCGTAGCCATTACAAGACTGATTTTGATCTCAGTAGTTCGAATTGAGTTCTCTTCTTTTCTTTATTAAATATAGCAGATCAAAACATAACATCTAACTTGCTCATAAATTTGATTTTCTTAGTTAAAAAAATACTAGTTTATGTGATTTTTGGAATACGACATATTTGCTCCGTAGAAGGTACGTACATCATAACAATTTTTCTTTATTTTTTGGAATGTAAAAAGTTTTTGATTAATTTGAACTCTGGACGAAATTCTTTAGAAAACACGCATAGTTTTAAAGCGTAGAAACGATTTGTGACCATCTTTTTTTTTTTTTTTTTTTTTTAACGTCAAAACACAAAATAGTTAACACTGAAGAACTTGTAAATCAAGCAATATGGCGGGATCTGCATAATTTTACAGGTGCTTCTATATTATAATAATAAAAAAAAATCATATTTCAAGTAAAACAAATGGTGCCTACGTAATTGTCATGTCGCAAATAGTAACATAGCCAAAAATTGCAGAAAACGATAAAGTAAAAAAACAATTATTCATGAAAAAAAGTCATTTATACAATCTTTCGATTCGAATTAGAGTTCAGAGAGGGAAGTAATTAAATTTCCAATTTCTCAAATTCAATCAATTATTTTTCTTATAAAAAAAAATAAAAAGTTCACACAGTTAAAAGTTATTTTTTAAAAAATTCACAAATTGTGTATATATGTTATGTTTATTTTTGTTTTCTGATTAAATTCTGTCTGCTTTCAATTGAGGTGCTTCCCCTTTTGCTTACGTCACGTGATCCAATATGTCCGACCCAGCATGTAATCTTATCTAACCTTTTTTTCCTTATTGGAACTGTTTTTCATGAATAATAATTTTGCTACCTTATTGTTTTACGTAATTTTTGGATATGTTACTAGTTGCGACATGAAAATAATGTAGGTACTATTTGTTTTACTTGAAATTCAATATTTTTTCGTTATTATAATATAGAAGCACCTTTTAACGAACTTAAACAATTTGTAAGAATGTTTAAATTCTAATTTAAATTTAGCAAAGTTGTCAGTATTTTTTAATTTAATATATTTTATTAGATTTAGACTTTTATATTTATTATGTTATTAAAACATCTTTGTGTATAAATTGGAATAAATTATTTCTTATAAGTATTTGTTCAAATATTTAATATTGGTTATTATAGTTATAAGTATTAATCCACTTTTAAGAAGCACGGGGACAATGGAATTTAAAATGTGAGGTCAGAAAGAACGATCACGTGCGAATTTGTATTTTTTAAATAAACAGATATTTATTTATTTAAAGTTTCAAATTTTCCGCTTTAAAAAACAATACAATATATATATATATATATATATATATATATATATATATATATATATTTTTCTGACGTGCTATGATGTCGTTTGGCAGAGTGGTTGTGTATTGTAAGTCCAGTGGTAAGCGCTGTTCATGCGCGAATGTGTAGTATAAGTATTAATCCACTTTAAATTCCATTGTCCCCGTGCTTCTTAAAAGTGGATTAATACTACACATTCGTGCACGAACAGCGCTTACCACTGGACTTATAATACACAACCACTCTGCTAAATGACATCATGGCACGTAAGAAAAAAAAGAAAAAATATATATTGTATTGTTTTTTAAAAAAAATCCTGATGAAGGCTTTTTTATAAGCCGAAAATTTGAAACTTTAAATAAATATCTGTTTATTTAAAAAATACAAATTCGCACGTGGTCGTTCTTTCTAACCTCACATTTTATATTGGTTATTATGGCTGACTTCAGTTTATATTCAAATATTGCAGGCCGCCAGGCATTGCCCAGTCACAAGATACGTTTAAATAAGATTTATAGCAGATATGCTAACGGTTATATCTCATAGGATTAGTGAATCTCTTGACAAAGGCTTCCTTTCCAGGGCAATTGCTCTTGACATATCGAACGCCTTCGATAAGGTATGGCATAAGGGTCTACTTCACAAGATTTCCAGCTACGGTATCACTGGAAATGTTTTCTCAATTATTAAATCATTTCTCTCCGATAGGTTCATAAGAGTAGTGGTTGATGGGCAGAAATCAGAGGCCCACAGTATTAATGCTGGAGTCTCTCAGGGGTCAATCCTGAGCCCAACTCTCTTCCTGATCTACATCAATGATCTCCCAAAACGCATACTTAAATCATTCGTTGACATCTTTGCTGATGACACGACCATCTATGGCAACACATCAAAGGCTGTAAATGACAAAGTTCTCTCTGATTCTCTCTCCTCTGATCTTGAGCGCATGGTACAGTGGGGGAAGAAGTGGCTGGTTACTTTTAATGCATCTAAAACCAAGCTTCTATCTTTACATCATCAACGCTCTGATTCCCATCTGGCAACAATTAAAATCTCCATGTTTTGACAAGCTTCTGGGTTTGACCTTTACTCCTGATCTGAAATGGAACATGTACATAAGGTCTGCTGCAAAGGACGCTGGGAAAATGCTGGGATCCTTCTACCGCTCTAGAAGATATCTCACTATTGATGCAATTCTCTATCTGTATAAAAGCCAAGTATGTCCAAGGATGGAGTACTGCTGCCACATCTGGGAAGGAGCTGCTAAAAACAGCCTATCCTGCCTTGACAGAGTACAAAATAGATTTTGTGGCTTAGTGGGAGATGCCCTTTTCTCTTCCCTGCAACCTCTCTCCCACGGAAGAGATGTTGCGAGCCTGTCTTTGTTTTATCATTATTTCCATGGCAAGTGCTCGTCTGAGCTCTAATCTCTGCCCCCCCCTCGCCAATCTTTCACGAAAAACACTCATCTAGCTGAAGCTACTGTCATTAATTTTCTCCACTCTTTATCTGTGTCTAAATCTAAACGTAGATTCCATGAGCAGAGCTTCTTTCTTATAAATGCACACCTGTGGAACTCCCTTCCGTTTGCCTGTTTCCCACCTGACTAAAACTTGGATGTCTTTAAGTCCAACATAAACAAATTCCTGACAAACCGCCCCCTTAAGTAAGACACTCTATCAAATCTCCAATACTAATGATTACTACGATACTATCTCATTGATTACTGTACACACAATAACCCTTATCCCCGAGTGGCTTCCGGGCCTTAATAAGTGGTATAAAAAAAAGAAGATATTTTAATTCATGCAGATTACGCCTTTATTATTAAAGAGACAAGTATGCTGAAACGAATATCATATTCAAATTTTGTGCAAACAAATAATTTTCTGAATATTACATTATTTTTCCGATGTATTACTTTATAAATGTCAATGGCGTTCGTCATTCTTAACATGGAGAGGAGGGGGATGCTTTGTGACATGCATGTGCATTAGTACTTTTTTAGTTGGTAAAAAACATGGCCACCAGTAAAAATATAATAAATTACATTATAAAGGTCTTAATATCCAGAAAACTACTTATAGCAAAAAATTTAAATGTGATATTCATTTTCAGCATACCCAAAAACCTACTATAGTCATCATTTTAAAGTTTAGTGTTAAGGTTGAAAGAAAGTTAAAAAAAATATGTATATACCCTAATTTTTTTCCCAAAAAGTAATACATTTTTAAAAAAATGAAAATATTTTTTACAGATTAAAACAATGAAAGTTCATCTTACTTGATGCAATGTTCTTCTGTGCAAGGAATTCTTCAGCAAAAATCAGGCTCGTTTGAGAAAGATATTTGTCAGTCAAATAGCGAAAAACTGAAATATATAACAGTGAACAATTTTAGAAATATATTAAGCGTTTCAAACGCGTTCTCATTCAAAATGCTTGACAACCTGGTATTCTGTGTAAAACAATAATGGGATGGGGGGGGGTAAGAATGAATTGTTTTGAACTCTTATTTGTTAAGTGAGTTTGTAGCAGTTATAAATAAAGAAAGACTTACTTTCTCTTGCGAATCAATGTCCCTATTAAGCAATTTGACCACACATTGACCAATCAGCTTGCAGAAAGCACTGATTCCATGTCAACCCCACAAAACTTCTTTAGCCCCTTTTAGGAATCACAGTCGGTCAGCATCAAAGAAAAACATCCCTCTCCTCTCTCTCTCTCAATCCCCCTTCTCTCTCTTTCCTATCCCTGTTCACTGGACATGCTAACATTGACGATCTTCGTCTGAAGATAACTACTGGTCGACCTTCGACAGCCCAAAGAATTTTTAGCTTTTCTTTTTCTTCACTCGGACACTGTTCCACTTTCTTCTACTGAAATAAATCTTTTTGTCGTTTTGTTAAAACATTGTTATGTTAAAAGAGGTTTGATGAAACAGGATTAACAGACATTACGAGGGCACACTTAGATACAAGGCCAATTTTAATGCGGGGGCGGGGGAATGTATCTTCACAAAAAGGGTAATCTGGATTGTGAAAAAAATCAAAAAAAATCTTCGGTTTAGAAAGATTTCTCCTTCACCAGCTGAAGACACGGCAGTTGCGTTTGCTATTGTCAAATTTGAGACTATTACGATATGTTTTTATTTCTTTTTAAAACTTTCCAGTTTGAGACGTTTTCTTTTTCTCATTTCTTTTTAACTTCACCTGTTAAGATGGATAGCGGGACAGCACTACTGTCAAAGGAAAAGTAACACGTCTCCTTCCCTCTGCTAGTCTATGGGAGACCCTTGGGCATAGTCGAGAACCCACTTAGCCCCCCCCCCCCCGCCTCCCGATCAGGGTAATGTGAAGTCATGGAAAGCACGTGACTGATGTAATACGGAAGCAAACCGAAATAATTCTGTTTAAGGTTTCGTATTTCGTTGTGCTGGACAGAAGATATCTCTGCGTACAATGGTCAGGAAAATCACCTAGTATGGGCACTGCTCAGACGGAAAAAAAAACTGCAACATACTATCTGTACAACTGCAAAGAAAGCTGTAGTAATACATCAAACTCTTTATTCGAGAAACAGCGTGAATAGGGTTCTGAATCCGGAGTGAGAGACTAGTAGTAGACGCACCAGCCCAAATGTGACAACAATACTCCATACATGGACGAATAGTGGTCTTATAGAGGTACAGGACACTTTCAGGCGTAAGTACCTTCTTTGCAGCAGCCTTGGCAATGTTCTCAATGTATCTGTTTCAACTCATGTTTCCTGTGAACATTAGGCCAAGGAGTTTGAAAGAAGTACTTTCAGGTAATGTATCTTTAGCCATAGCTATTGATGGTTGAGAAGGTTTCTTGTAATTATTGAAGGAAACAAGTTTAGTCTTGGCAGCATTGAATGAGACCATCCATTTTTGCCCCCATTCAACTACTGACTGGAGGTCTTCCTCTAAGGTTTCTACCGTTTCCTTACATATGTGTTCATTCATTTTCCCCACGTGCCTGTTATAGACCGTGGTGTCATCAGCAAATATACCCATCTCAGAAACAATTTTATCAGAAAGATCGTTTATGAATATTAGGAATAATAAAGGTCCAAGGATAGACCCCTAAGGTACACCTGCATTTATATGATATTATTTAGATGTACGTCCATCGAGGATAACCTGGATTCTTCTTTTATTTAAGAAAGATAATTGTTATATCTGTCCAGTGATACCATAAGATCTTATTTTCCTGAGAAGATCATCATACCAAACCCTGTCAAAAACCTTAGATATATCTAGGGCTACCACTCTACCCTCACCTGCTTTGTCCAGTTTATGGTATATATGTTCAGAGATTACAGTTAGGATATCTGCTGTAGAACAGCCTAGTCTAAATTCATATTGTTGGTCAGTCGGAATTTTAGCAGCTGTAAGATGATGAACTAGAGCTTGGTTTATTATGGACTCAAATATTTTGGTGAAAAGTGGGAGGAGGCTAATTGGGCGATAATTTAATGGGTCAGTTCTTTCGTCAGAATTCTTGTAAACTGGTACCACAGAAGCAGTTTTCCTACAGTCAGGAAAGCAGGATTCGTCAAGGCATTTGTATAGTTTGGAGAGGACTGGAGCAACCAGCTGGGATGAGATCGAGTCCACATGTTTTTGAGATGTAGGTTTTTTATGATATCATGCGCTAGAGAAGGGGTGATTTTCAGATTATCTAGTGTGGCATCTGTCCACAAAGTAAAGTCAGGGAGAGAGTGGTGTTGGGTCCAATGTGGAGTTTGAGGCAAACCAACTGGCAAGTATGTTAGCCTTTTGGGTTTCCATGCAAACAACCTCATGATTTTGGATAGTGGGTGAATTGTTGATTGTCCATTATTTGCTTTCTAACCTCATTTAGGTGTATCTTTCGAACTCAGGAACGCTTCTGTCGAACTCTGAAGTTTGAACAAAGTTTTGAACAGAACCCTATATTTATTTCACGGGGGTAGCATGCTCTTGTTCCATCAGCCGTGACTGGATAGAGGTCCTAAGTAATTCGCAACTGTATTTTTTCGGTTGCCCACACTGAGAATTGAACTTTCAACCTTCAGCAGAATATGACTTTTACAATTGATTTTTCAAGTACTCTTGCTACTGCACCACGAGACCTTGATTCTCGAGTTTAATAAGTTACACCTAAAGAAGTTAAGAGGTTACATCCGTTGTGAAAATGACACTAAGTAGTTTTTAACGATTTTAATAGTTTTTAACGATATTAATAGTTTTTAGCGATATTAATACTCAAATTCGAATCTCATGTAAGTTTAAAGGATTTTTTTCAAAACTGGATACGTGTTTTATAAATTTAAAGAAAAATAAATATAACAGAAAAACGTAGAAATAAATATTAAATTAAATATTTCAATTTTTTTTGATAATCTGCAAAAAAAAAAAAATAGAAATAAAGAGGATCTGATCTTAGTTCCAAGTGAATTATTTAGATAAATAATTTCTAATGCTTTTTGCCAATAAAAACATTATGTACATACAATGTGCTTAATTGCTCTCTAATGCAAATATTAAGTGGTATATTTTTAATTTTCATTAAAAATATTTTTCTCCATGCTAGCTGTCAAGTGGCAAAAGATAAAAATTGATATACCAATTTTAGTGTATAAACACTTCTTAAAAAGTGGGTAAAAACTATAAGGCGGAACGAAAAAATTGTTGCCCTAGAAAAGATGATATGATTCCATTTCCATTCGATGAAAACCGATTTTCTTTTTTTATTGCAGAGCATCTACTAGTTGGCCAGTTGTTTACAAATCCCAAGAGTGATAAGAGCCTTCTAACATGTCTGAAAGCGACACAGTGTTCAACGAGAGGGATCTAAGATGCACCACTGTACAACTTATGCTCTCTACTGATACAAGTTATGACAACAGGACCATTGCCAGTGCCCTCAAAATGTATTTCTGGATTGCGATGAATAACAGGGATGTGTCCAGGGTGATGAAAACAGTTTTCTGCCATGGTTATGGTTTTTGGTCTGGGTTTTACATCATGCCCTCCTCACATCTTCGAAGTCGGCTTGTAAGTCAACACCAAAGTGTACCTGGATGTGCTGAAAAATATGGTAATCCCCTGGTGCAATCAGGTGGCCGCTGGCAAACGCTGGGTGTGGCAGCAGGACTCAATGCTGATCTACAAGTCCAAAGAGACCCAGGCTTGGCTTCAGAAGGAGTGCTACGATTTTGTACCTTTCTTTCACTGGCCCCTCCTCCCCCAATCTGAACCCACTGGACTACTTCGTTTGGTCATATGCTGAGAACATCACCAACATAACCTCCTACAACACTAAAGCCAGCCTGATCACCGCCATCTGCCGAGCTTCCACCGAGCCTCTGCCGGCCTTTGTGGAAAAGGCATGCTTCAAGACGGTGATTGAATAGATGTGAGCTCTACTACATGATCAAGTTACCTGAATCGATTTTTTCAATAAAATGTTTTAAAAATAAAGTTGTAATGTTGTTTTCTTTAGGGCGACACTTTTATCGTTCCACCCTGTAGATGATGCAAACACATTTTAATTTTTTACTGCTAGAATATTTTTATAAAAAAGAAACGTAAGTAACAGAGAACTGTAGTAAAAAAAAAAAAAAAAAAAAAAAAAAAAAAAAGATACGAGGAATTAAAAGCAAGACACAAGGTTGATTATGTACAAGTGTCGTTTGAGTAACATTGATGTGGGAGGAGGGAGGTTACCTTCAGAAACATTTAAGTTGTCTTTCACTGACATCCTGTAGAATCGAAGCTGCAACTTTTGCGCCAATGCTTCTGCTTCATCACTGGAACAATAAACAAGAAACAAAAAATAAAGAGATCTTGGGTTTACTTTTGGTGGATCACTTCTCTTATTTTGTCCTTACATTCTAGGAGCGATGTTTCTGAGAAAGGGTCAGAATCTATTCCATCTAGCACCTATTGTTGGCAAGTTTTTGACTTTGAAGTGATATTTTTTTTAGTTTTTTACAACAAGTGACTGCATGCCTTGTCTGGAGCGATTTCCATAGAAAAATAAAATAAAGAGTAAAGGCATTAATGGATAGAAAATTAATTGGCAAAACAATTTTAGTGAATGTTCGTTTCCTTGAAAAAAAAAAAAGGTTTTTTTTTTTTTTTTTTTTTTTTACACAGTGATCACCACTTATCAAGGCCCGGAAGCCACTCAGGGATAAGGGTTATTGTAAGTACATCACGTTAGTGAGGAGATTTTATGAAGTGTTTAATTAGGGGGGCGGTTCATTAGGAATTTGTTAACATTAGACTTGAAGACATCCAAGTTGTAGTCCGGAGTGAAGCAGGCAGAGGGAACAGAGTTCCACAGGTGTGCAGTTCTAAGAAAGAAAGAAGCTTTGCTCATGAAATCCGCGTTTTGATTTAGGCACAGATATAGAGTGGGGGAAATTTTTCACAGTGGATTCAGCTAGACGGGTGTTTTTCGTGAAAGATTGGCGAGGGGGGACCAGGGATTGGAGTTCAGACGAGCACCTGCCATGAAAATAACGATAAAACAAGGACAGGCTCGCAACGTCTCTTCTGTGGGAGAGGGGTTGCAGAGTAGAGAAAAGGGCATCCCCCACTAAACCACAAAGTCTATTTTGTACTCTGTCAAGGCATGATAGGCTGTTTTTGGCAGCTCCTGCCCAGATATGGCAACAGTATTCCATCCTTGGCCGTACTTGGCTTTTATATAGATAGAGAATTGCATCAGTAGTGAGATATCTTCTGGAGCGGTAGAAGGATCCCACCATCTTTCCTGCGACCTTGGCCACAGACTTGATGTACGTGTTCCATTTCAGATCAGGAGTAAAGGTCAAACCCAGAAGCTTGTCAAAACACGGGGCCTCACCCAGACGAGAGCCATCCATCACAATTGATGCCAGCTGGGGATCAGAGCGTTGATGATGTAAGGATAGGAGTTTGGTTTTGGTTTTGGTTTAGCACCTTTGAGAGAAAGAGAGTGGGCGACACACACACACACACACACACACACACACACACACATATACCTATATAATTATAAAACTCAGATCAGCTTGCTTGCTTGAGAGTTTAAACCGTCGATCCGGTTTGAGACTTTCGGTTTCAAAAAATTCGTCTGTTTACCTATTTCATGGCCTTAAGTCTGATATTAAAAGCCACAGCTGCTATTCAAAGCATACACGAGGTCAACAATATTTTTTGTTTTAACTTATTTTAACGTGTTTCCTTTAGAAATAAATGTAATTTAACCCTGTTAAGTTAAAAAAGAAAAATTTAAATATAAATATACAATTTATAACTATGATCATATTTATAACCATATTTACTGCTTTTAGAAGCGTTCCTGCGGATTCTGACGATTTATTTTTTTCACGCCTTAAAAAATATTTTCTCTTCAAGGAAAGGTGAGGTAGAAACTTGGTTTTAGTAGTGCTTTTAGTTGGGCCTCCTTAACTTTAATTAGTGCTTGCAGTAGTGCTCTGGAGGCTTCGTAAGTTTTTTTTTTTTCATTCATCACTTAAAAATATGTTTTCTTAAAAGACAATATAATCTCAAAATCACTTTTTATTTTGAACATTTTTCATCTTACCCTTTTAATTAAGAGCCTTAGTCGAAGCCAATGCACACACAAATGTTCAAGAACTTACTTTTGAATTAGATGTAACGTATATAAAGATTTCCAATATCTTCCACTCAGTCATATGCATGGACACGGAGTCTATATTCCAAACACCCTCCCCTTGACTAGAGAATCAAAACTAGAATCAGACGACCAGGCCTTCATGTGCTTGAGACTTAACTTGCAACATAACGTTAGCTACTTATATTTTCTTTACAGGTCTCCCTCGACTCAGGACTGTGCCCTAATCAACAAAGTCTCTGACGGCATAAATACAATAGTCCTCGTTGATACTAGTGCGTAAGTACATGTATTTGGTGACTTTAATGTTCACCACAGTAATTGACTTGGTTTCTCTACTTACACAGACGCAGCTGGCAGCACAGCACATAGCTTCTCTATATCTCATTCCCTATCACAGACATTCGTAGACATTTTTGCTGATGACACCACCATCTATGGTAGCGCATCTAAGATAGTAAATGACCAAGTTCTCCGATTCTCTCTCCTCTGATCTTGATCATGTTGTACAATGGGGAAAGGAGTGGCTGGTTACTTTTAATGCATCTAAAACCAAGCTTCTATTTTTACATCATCAACGTTCTGATCCTCATCTGGCATCAATTAAAATGAATGGTTCTCGTTTTGGGGAGGCCTCAAGTTTTGACAAGCTTCTAGGCTTGACCTTTACTCCTGATCTTAAATGGAACACGTACATCAAGTCTGTTGCTAAGGCCGCTGGAAAAATGGTCGGATCCTTCTATCGATCCAGTAGATATCTCACTCCTGTTGCAATTCTCTATCTATATAAGAGCCAGGTACGTCCAAGGATGGAATACTGTTGCCACCTCTGGGCAGGAGCTGCTAGAAAGGACTTGTCCTGCCTTGATAGAGTTCAAAATAGACTTCGTAGCCTCATAGGAGATGTCCTTTTCTCTTCCCTGCAACCTTTATCTCACAGAAGAGATGCTGCGAGTTTGTCTCTACTTTATCGTTATTTTCATGGAAAGTGTTCGACTGAGCTTCAATCTATGGTTCCCCCCTCACCAAACTTTTACAAGAAACACTTGTCTAGCTGAAAACACTATCAATAATTCCCCCCACTCTTTATCTGTGCCTAAACCTAAACGTAGATTCCATGAACAAAGCTTCTTTCTTAGAACTGCACGCCTGTGGAATTGTCTTTCATTTTCCTGCTTTCCAGCTGACTACAATATGGTTGTCATCAAGTCCAACGTAAACAAGTTCTTGATGAGCCATTCCACTTGTTAACAAATTTACCGAATTTCCTTTACTAACGATTACTTTATTGTCCAACTGACTACTGTACACTCTTAACCCTTATCCTCGAGTAGTCTCTGGGCCTTGATAAGTGGTTATGCCTATGTAAAAAAAAAAAAAGTTATATTTCCGACCCGTTTCCCAGAGCGACAAGGTCAACAAGCCTCACTTCTAGATCTGTTTCTGAACACAGTTCCCGGTGACCCAAAGCTGAAAAGCCATTACTCAAAACAATAAGATACTATAAGAAGGCTGATTGGGAAGTCATCAAGGATCTCATTAGAGATGCCCTATGGGGAAATATCTTTACTCTTCCTGCAGAACAGTATGCAAATGAGATCACTGAATGGTTCAAAGCAGCAATTAAAGCACATGTTCCCACACAGAAGTTCAATAGCAATGATTTACTTCTTTTACTTGTGCAGCTGTCATTGCTCAATGCCTATTGCAGATTTATCTTACATATGTCTAGTACAAACAGAAAAAAGTTTATAGGAGCTAAAGAAAGAAATAGCAACAGCTAAGAGAGAATACACCCAAACCACCAGAAAACGCATTGAGGCACAGAAATTAGAACCTTGTAATTTCTGGAAAATCTGAAATTGTTGATTATAATTTACAACTCTTCGCCTGTCTAAGGCTGCCCAAATCTTCTTAACGACCACAAGGTAACACTCAGTATTGATCGCCGTAGATGTGCAAAGTTGGAGCTTACCATTAAACCAGAATTTGTTTGATACTCGTGACTGAAACTTTTAGTAGATCATTTTTTTTTACAAAGTAGTTACCACTTATCAAGACCCAAAGCCCACTCGAGGATAAGGGTCAATGAGTGTACAGTAGTCTATGAGAAAATGTTGTAGTAATCGTTAGTAGTGGAAATTTGGTAAATTGGATTACTTAAGGGGACGGCTCATCAAAAACTTGTTTACGTTGGACTTGAAAACGACCATGTATATATCTGTTACATATTTATCGATGTCTATTTTCGATATGCTGCCAGGGGTTCGTGATAAACAAACAGGCGAGAAATTCAAATATACAGAAAAAAAAATGTAGTAAATAATGGGCAATCAACAATTCCCCCACTAACTAACAATCATGAGGTTGTTTGCATGGCAACCGAGAAGGCTGACATGCTTGCCGGTCGGTTTTCCTCAAACTCTACATTGGACCCAGAAAACTACTCCCTCCCTGATTTTCTTTTGCGGACAGAAACCACACTAGATGATCTGGAAATCACCCCTTCTCAAGTACATGATATCATAAAAAACTTAGACACCTCAAAAACATGTGGACCTAATATTATCCCAGCTGTACTATCAAAAAAATGCTCCCCTGAAGTTGCTACAGTTCTCTCCAAACTTTTCAATAAATGCCTTAACGAATCTTGCTTTCCTGACTGCTGGAAAACTGCTCCTGTAGTACCAGTTTACAAGAATTCTGGCGAAAGGACTGACCCATAAAATTTTCGCCTCATTAACTTCCTCTTCAGCAAAATATTTGAGTCCATAATTAATCAAGCTCTAGTCCACCACCTTACTGCTGCTAAACTTCTGTCCGACCATCAATATGGATTTAGGCAAGTCTGTTCTACTGCAGATATCTTAACTGTAATCTCTGAACGTATACACCATGCACTGGATAAGGCAAGGGAAAGTAGGGCAGTAGCCCTGGATATATCTAAGGCTTTTCACAGGGTTTGGTACGATAGTCTTCTCAGAAAAATAAGATTATATGGTATTACTGAATGAATACTTAACATAATTAAATCCTCCTTAAATAAGAGAAAAATCCAAGTTGTTCTCGATGGTTATACGTCACAACAATCTATATAATTATAAAACTCAAATGACCTTGTAATGAGTGATGTAACCCACTTTCCGGTTTAAGACATCCGGTTGCACATACGCACATAAACATTAACCCATAACAACATAAACAAATAAACACAAATCACTTCTTTTGCAGATTTTGACCTGCGCACTGAAATATTAACGTTATTATTCCGAAATTATTATTTAACATGGGAAGAGTGGGGGTATTTTGCAACTATTCTTTATTACAACTATACTGTCGCTATTTTCTTACAACTAAACAACTTTAACCCGTTGACAAACCTAAGAACAATTGTAGTAAAGCCAAGACTACTACTACTACTCTCCATCCGTCCCTTTTCCTTCCTTCTTTTTTTATTTTTTGTTTACATTTCTAGATACAAAATAGTTGTGTGAGAACGGTGAATTTGTTGACACATTTACTAATCTGTTTCATTATTAGTTTTATTTCATTTTATTTATTTAGGTTTTATTTTTTTGCTTCAGGTTTTATTAATTATTTTTTTTTTAAATTTTAAGTTCCTATAACTTGGTTGAAGGATTCCAATATGGGTTTTTCATTCTTATATTTCTCATCGGTAGGTTCATGTGCATTTTTGCTGCTAAATGACTTTCGTCTGCATTCAATTCGTAGGAAAATCATGTTTAATTTTCGATTTTTGAGCGATTATTCGGAAAAATAGGTAACTTTACACGAATAAGGAGGATTTTTTTCTCATGCTTGAGTGATCCGTCCATGATTTTTCATTTTAATATACTTTCATAGAAATGTTTCTGTTATGTAAAAAAAACCCCTATTTTCTTTACATCACAAGTGTCACACTCATACATGAATTCCATAGCTAATATAACATACTGACCCAATGGGTCACAGGTAGTCTAGTATGATATAAATGTGAGCGTACTTCAAGGGTCGATCATTTGACCTTTATTTCTGATATTCATAAACAACCTTTCTGATAAAATTGTTTCTGAGATGGGTATATTTGCTGATGACACCATGCTCTATAACAGGCACGTAGGGAAAAGTAATGAGCAATTGTAGAAACTCTAGAGAATGATCTCCAATCTGTAGTGGAATGGGGACAAAAATGGATGGTCACATTCAATGCTGTCAAGACTAAACTTGTTTCCTTCAATAATTACAAGAAACCTTCTAAACCACCAATAGCTATGGCTAACGATAAATTACCTGAAAGTACTTCTTTCAAACTCCTCAGCTTAATGTTCACAGGGAACATGAGTTGGAACAGAAACATAGAGGGGATTGCTGTGGCTGCTGAAGGAAGTTAGGCTCTTTCTACCGTGCTAGAAAGTTACTTACGCCTGAAAGTATCCTGTACCTTTACAAGGTCATAACTCACCTTTGTATGGAGTATTGTTGCCAGATTTGGGCTGGTGCATCTGCTACCAGTCTCTCACTCATGGACAGGGTTCAAAAGAGAGTCGCCAACCTAATAGGTCCCGAATTGTCAGCTAGGCTTCAGCCTCTCTCCCATCAATGAAATGATGCATCCCTCGGCTTGTTTTAAAAGTATTTAAATGGTAAATGCTCCAACGAACTACAATCCCTTGTACTCCCTCGACATAAATATCCCAGACAAACCTGACAAGCAGCAAAATCCTACCCCTACACAGTAGAGATCCCCAGATGCCAAAAAGCTTTCTACTCTAATAGTTTCTTCCGTAGAACTGCTAGAATTTGGAATTCCCTTCTACGCTGACATTCAAAAGTTCAAGTAATGTAAACAAACATCTTGCTGCTCAACTCCCTACATAGTATCTCTGCAATTATGTTCCAAATAGTAGCCTCCTACATCAAAGTGGCAAAATGCAATAAAAAAAATACTTGAGAGAGATTGGAAAAACAAAAAATCTTGATAAATGGGTGCACGACAACCAAAAGGCCATTATGAAGTGTAATCTTCCCTTTTACGCAACAAGAACGATCCGTTTCTTGATTGGCTTGTGACTTGCAATGAAAAGTGGGTTTATTACGATGACTGGCGACGCTCAGCTCAGTGGTTAGACGCCGATGAAGCTCCATGACACTTCCCGTAACAAGAGGTGCACCGAAAGACGGTCATACTGACTGTTTGGTGGTCTGCGATCGGTCTCATCCATTACAGCTTTTTGAACAAAATTCTGCCTCATTCGCTATACTCGCTAGACCTCTCACCTACTGACTACCACTTTTTCAAGCATCTCAATAACTTTCTGCATGAGAAATGCTTGAAAAACCTAAGCTCCTTCATCGACTTCATTGCCACCAAAACGCAAGATTTTATGTTACTGACAAAAATACACTTGTTTTGCATTGGCAAAAGCGTGTTGATGCTGATGGTGCTTATTTCGATCAATAAATTCTTATTTGAGCCAAGATATATTAATCTGAATTTAAAAGTTAAAAACCGCAAAAACTTTCTTGACAATCTGATAAAAAAAAATTCTTGAAAAATTAGTGTAAGAAAATATAATTTTAATAAAAAAATTTTGAATTAACCCAACATTGGATTTTTTTCCCTGAAAATTTGATTAATGAAAAATTTTTCAAATCAAAGCAACACAGTTTTTTTTCCCCCACAAAACGTTTTTGAATTAAATTAAAATTGTCACTGTAAGAAAATATAGTTTTAATTACTTTGTGGCACCTGTTGAAGAGTACACACACACACACACACACACACACACACACACACACACACACACACATTATATATATATATATATATATATATATATATATATATATATATATGAAGGGTACAATATATTATAGTTTTAATTTTTAAATTAATAAACAATTTGAATGGAAAGAAGCGCCACATAGAGTCAGTTTAATGAAACACACAAGAAAATGGCGCTGTTCATGCAATACAGAAGTGCTCCAAATTTTTAAAAACTTTTTTCTAACCAATCATAAAACAAACTTTCATGAAAAACACTCGTCTAGCTGAAACCACTATCAATAATTTCCCCCACTCTTTATCTGGGCTTAAACCTAAACGTAGATTCGATGAACAAAGTTTCTTTCTTATAACTACACGCCTGTGAAACTCTCTTCCGTTTGTTTGCTTTCCAGCTAACTACAATTTAGTCGTCTTCAAGTCCAATGTAAACAAATTCTTGTTGAACCGCCCTCTTAAGTAATCCAATTTACCAAATTTCGGATTTGTTTTACTATACACATAGATTTGAAAAAGTTGTTAAAAAACAAATATATAACAACTAAATGATAAGTTACTTTTCTACCTTACTGGATAAATTTTTATTGTTTTTATTTAATGAAATATGTTTAATCGATTCGAAAAACATGCAGTGTTTATTGATATATTTGAAAAAGACAAATGGTGCCAAACTTGCTGTTAAATACATTAAGTTTTAGAAAATGAGTACAAACTAAAACAATTATACAAAATACTGTTAGAAACCCACCGTAATCAGTCTATGCTACGGTAACATATATTGAGTGAGTTTCTAACAGTATTTTGTATAGATTTTTAGTTTGAACGCATTTTCCCAAACTTAACGTATCCTATAGCGAGCTTGCCGCCATTTGTCTTTTTCAAATATATCGATAAACACCGCATGTTTTTCGAACTGATTAAACATTTTACATTTAATAAAAACACTAAAAACTTATCCAGTTAGGTAGAAAAGTAACTTATCTTGCCTTTCATAACATTTATTTGTTATATATTTGTTTTTTGGCGACTTTTTCAAATGTGTATAGTAAAACAAACACGAAATTTAGTAAATTGGATTACTTAAGAGGGCGGTTCAACAAGGATTTGTTTAAATTGGACTTGAAGACGACTAAATTGTAGTTAGCTGGAAAGCAAACAAACGGAAGAGAGTTCCACAGGTGTGTAGTTCTAAGAAAGAAACTTTGTTCATGGAATCTACGTTTAGGTTTAAGCCTAGATAAAGAGTGGGGGAAATTATTGATAGTGGTTTCAGCTAGACGAGTGTTTTTCATGAAAGTTTGTTTTATGATTGGTTAGAAAAAAAGTTTTAAAAATTTGGCAACTTTTTCAAATGTGTATAGTAAAACAAACCCGAAATTTCCACTACAAACGATTACTACAATATTATCCCCATTGGCTACTGTACACTCATTAACCTTTATCCATGAGTGGCCTCCAGGCCTTGATAAGTGGTGACTCCTATGTAAAAAAACAAGTAAAGCATACATGGTCTCCCGTAAGTGCACAGTGAACGAGGCATAAAAAAATGACTAAGTTCAGTATTACCCCCTCCCCTTTAGCCCCCAAAGTCCCCAGGGGACGTCAAATCCTGGTGAAAATGAACAAACAGTGCAGTTTTAGGCCTTAACATATTAAATTTGAGTTCTGCACCATGCAAAAAAAGAAATGACTGAGTCCAACATTTGTCCCCCCCCCCTCTCACTATCACCCATTATACCCCAAAAGTCCCCAAGGCCTTAACTTATTTAAATTTGAGTTCAGCACCATGCAAAACGGCTAAATAGACATACACAGAAAATTCTGGACAAATACGATAAAATAGTCCTAAAAATGGAGTGTTTTTATTAGCCCTAAAAGAGCCCCTGGGGCACACCCAAGAGTTATCGTGAAGTATAGACAAACAAAATTATATAGAAATCAGTTAGTTAAAACTTTTCAGAAAGTTTTATAAAAATCCAAAGCATCATTTTTTTTTTAATAAGCACAAAAGTGTCAATTTTAGCCATTTTAACCCGAAAGGCACCCCTGGGGGGGGGGGGCAACCGGAGTTTTTCCGGAAAATCCGTTGTCACTTTTTTAACTCATATCATGTTTAATGTTTGTGCAAAATTTCAAATAATTCCAAGGCGTAGTTATTGAGAAAAGTGCGGACAGACGAACTGACAAGGATGAATTTACAGGTTCACCCTACTTTTGTCAGGAGACCCCCCCCCCCCAATTTTTTTTTTTAAATTTATAAAAATAAAATAATGAAATAAAAATCCACCAAACCGGATGTTATTTTTATTTATCTTTTTTTTTTTACGCAAAACATTCTTTGATTTAACCTCGTTCAAAATACAAACAAATATAATGTTATGTTTTAAAATGGTATAATTAAAACTACTTAACATTTGAATTGTACCACTCCTTTCTATATTTAGATGATAGTTTACATATCAATGACGTATTTACTTCCGACACACTTATTAGGATATCGTATTCTTGTTGTTGTTGTTGTTGATATCGTAATCCTGCTGTTGTTGTTGTTGTTGTTGTTGATATCGTAATCCTGTTGTTGTTGTTGTTGTTATTGATATCGTAATTCTGTTGTTGTTGTTGTTGTTGATATTGTAATTCTGTTGTTGTTGTCGTTGATGTTGTTGCTGATATCGTAATCCTGTTGTTGTTGTTGTTGATATCGTAATCCTGTTGTTGTTGTTGTTGTTGTTATTGATATCGTAATTCTGTTGTTGTTGTTGTTGTTGATATTGTAATTCTGTTGTTGTTGTCGTTGATGTTGTTGCTGATATCGTAATCCTGTTGTTGTTGTTGTTGATATCGTAATCCTGTTGTTGTTGTTGTTGTTGTTGTTGTTGATATCGTAATCCTGTTATTGTTGTTGTTGATATCGTAATCCTGTTGTTGTTGTTGTTGTTGATATCGTAATCCTGTTGTTGTTGTTGTTGTTGATATCGTAATCCTGTTGTAATTGTTGTTGTTGATATCGTAATCCTGTTGTTGTTGTTGTTGTTGTTGTTGTTATCGAACATCATTCAATTATTCATTTCGAACTAAAGTGGATCGTCTGTTTACTTCCGACGGCCACGTAACTCTTGCTTCCCTTATTTTGTCCTTTAGACCTCGCATTCCATGAGCGATATTTCTGACTAAGAGGGAAGAATTGCTTACTTGATATTTCCGATGATTATAGTTGGCATTCGTTTCCCCGAAATCTCTCTAGTTATATAAGACGCAGGGTACTTACGAGATGGATCACGTGAAGGATGCCAGCGTGAAAGTGTTTCTGTGGAACGAACTGGATTCGAACTTGGCACACCCAGGTTGTCACTCCGTGTTGTTAACCACTTAGCCACTGTCACTTCCTTGCTAGGAGTTCTCACATAGATCATCATCCGACATTACTCACTGATATTATTATTATTATTATTATTATTATTGGCTCACAAGGAGCTTTCACAGATCTCTCCGTGAAAACAGCCTTTGGTGTTCCCTGGAAGCTGAGTGACAACAAATCTCCCTAGATTTCGAGTACTCTCCACCTCTTTCGATAGTATTTGCAAATAAATCTGCATTTTCGCAACAGCTGCTTACCATTGATTTCTCGTTGGCAGCGGCTATTGGTTCTGGAATTTGAGTGGCAATAAGCCTCCCCAAAGTCCCAGTTCTCTTCGCACTGTTCCAGCAGAGGTCTGGTCATTGCTCTCTTCTCGTTCTTTTCTTCGTTCTTGACTCTACTTAGCTGTTTGGTCTCACTCTTTTTAGGGGGGGGACAGTGATGTAGTAATGGAGGGGGATAGGGTAGGGTTATAGAACTTATAGATATGCGCTTCAGTGTTTTTTGGTTCCATGTAGCGTCCATGTTTTGCCTTTGCAGCAGTTTGTCTGGCCCGCGCTTGTTGCGCATGTGTGTTAGTCTCCACATTCAAGAGTTTCCTTAATATTTCAGCTGTTTTCATTATTATCATCATTATTATTATTATTATTATTGTAGTAATAGTAGTAGTAGTAGTAGTAGTAATAGTAGTAGTAGTAGTAGTAGTAGTAGTAGTAGTAGCAGCAGCAGTAGTACAATGAATGGCTAAGTCAACACGGAGAGGCATGTGAAACTTCTTCCCAGTGCACCACGATGGGTTCCTGACTAAAGCAAGCAATCGATTTGATTAAAAAATGGGTGATTTCACAGATTTCGATGTCAATAAAAGTATTGGAAGTGTGGAATATTCGTTGATCCTTATTCAATCCCGAGCAACGTCGGGTCTCCCTGCTGGTATAAATATATACATATGACTAACTTTATAGATATATGTATGCGTGTTTCCGATGGAACAGAAAACAAAAAACAAAAAAAGACTGTAAAAATCATACTTAAACCCTGTTCGCGTTTCTTTTATATTTTATCGTTGACGGTTTGTACAGAAAATTCTTTAAAAAGAAAATGGCTCCAAGAAATCCGTCGCTCTGAAGTGTTCCTTTACTCTGAAATTTGGAGCAATTTGAAGAGACGCTGAGTGAACCTTATAAACTCGGTCAATGCCAAAACGGCTCCAATTGTCTGTCCATGGGCCACGAAGCCTCACTTAATCAACCCCGGGAATATCCAACGCACAATGTTCTCCTATCGATCAGGTTGGGGCATTCGGGTGTGTGGAGCATCGATATTTGAACGCAGCTGTCGAACAGCCAAGAGGAGAAAACCAGCTTAATTAGTCATCTTTGTATTCGGGTTTGTATATGGTGGAAAGGTATTGAGACTTGAAGGGTTTCCTATTCCTCTCCTTCTCCTTCTCATACTTTATTCCTACCCCCCTCTCTCTATTTCCCTATTGTGTTCTGTCCCCCCCCTCCAGAATCATCATCGTCCACACACTTTAATCGTTATCCATATTTTCCTCTACGTATAGTTAAGACGATGTGTTCAGTTATGCAATAAAAGTGTCACGCGCTCATGTTCGCATGCACTGTGCATACGAACATATATACTTTGTGAATTTGTGCATATGCTTGGTAATACTGAATATAATAGATATATTTATACTAGCGAATGTATGCATCCCCTGGGTACAAATACTTTATGCAGTAAACGTAGCACCAGTATGCACGTTTGAACTAAAATCGGACATGTACTTGACGAGGGCAATTTTCCTGAAATATTATACATGGAAATTCCATCTGACCATGTTGACACAAGTAAAAACACAATGCAAGTATAAAATACTAGCAGTGCGCCCGGTGTTGCCCGATCGTAAATTACTAATAAACATTATATTTTAATAAATGCAGATTTCTTATGTATTATGAACAGAAATACCGTAGGTATTAAATGTAACGTTAAATTCCTTGAAAAAATAAAATAAAGTAAAAAAAAGTATTATGTTTTTTCTAAACAGTTCACTTCTTGTAAATAAAAAAATTTAAAAAAAAAACGGAAAGAAACTGAGACGTGTGCATGCGAATATTATTTTTTTCTAAACAGTTCACTTTTTGTATTAGTAAAAAATACTCAAGCTGAGATCGAAACTAAAAGTAAGTCAAGTACGATAACCACTAGACCAGCTTGCCACGTCTTTAAAAATGTTTCTTGTAACCTACTTATTCTTAACATAAGGAAGCGGTCATGTTTCACGATCGCGTGTGCGCAGTTGTGAAACAGTTGACAAACAGATAAAAATCTGATGACCCTCAAGTACCAATTTTTCAATTTTGATCCCTTAGCAACGCTTTTTTTTTTCAAATGAAAACCGAATAAAAGTTTTCCACATGTCTGAAAATCCTATATACCAAATTTCAAGTCTGTAGATAAAAGTCGTTGAGTATATAGGTTGAGAAGTGTCCTCTCACACACACATTCTCACTTTTATAGATATATAGATAAGGAAAAAATACATATTTACTGTATTAATAAAAGGTGAATCCGCATGGTTTATTCCACCGTTATTAATTTGCTTCAGTTTGTGTTTATCCGTTACACCTCTACATTGCATTGCCTCTCATAAATTTTATTTATATATACACTAAACAATGCTTTAAGCAAACTATATTAACGTCTTATCGAGAAAGCAGTTTTAAACGTAATAAAAGATGGTAATTTTCTCAATAATACATTAAATTAATGGGCCAGGAGATCGGGGTCCAATCCTTAGTTGAGTCATATGAAAGCCTCAAGGAACGTTACATGAAACCTCCTTGCTAAACACTTAGCATTATAAGCTGAATATCAAGAGTAAGTGGAGCAGTCAGGGGAAAGGAGTGACGCCTTAGTGTAGTAGTCAATGAAAAAGTAGCCTTCAAGTCGCTCACGATTACGATTTGTCGAACACATCGATCTCTGATATGTTATACTCGTAACTTATCACGTGATCTTTAATTTATTAAATTTGCATAAAATACGATTACCCGGAAGTTGCATACAAAAGATAGAATAAAATAATAAAGAAACAACGTGATCCAACGCAATGTCCTTGGTGTTTGTCCAGAATTCAACCTACTTAAAAAATACAAAATATCTTTATGGTAAACAACGCACACATCACAGAACGAAAATGTCATATTCCAAAAATCACGTAAATTGATCAATATATATATATATATATATATATATATATATATATATATATATATATATATATATATATATATATATATACATACATATATATATATATATATATATAAATAAAATTATAATAAAATGAAATACGTATAAGATACGTTTGAAAGCCAAATCACAACGCAATATTACGAAAATAAAAAAATATTTATTTCTTTGAAATTTATAATTCATATATTTTGGAGTCAAACTCCTTCCTTAGGATTTTGTACATTTTTTTCTTTCTTATCTTGCCATGTTTATTTCAAATTCAATCAACGCTTCTACCACGGAACTCATATCCCTGACATATAAAATTATGTTTTACAGGTTGTTATCAATTTATCGTGACCATTGTAAAGCCGTTTATGATCTCTATTTTGAGAGAAATAATCAGCGATGAATTTTAAAGATGGCAAAGCGAAATATGCTATCCTAGTTTCCTCATAAAAGTTGGTTTTCCTTGTTAAAAAACAAAAAACAACAAAAAACTACTTGATCAATTTAAGTGATTTTTGGAATATGATATTTTCATTCCGTGACGGGTTCTTCTTTCTATTTCAATAATGAAACGCCTTTTTTTTTTTAATTTTTAATTTTTATTTTTATTTTTGTACCAGTTGATATGATTATTTATTTTTTCTTTTGTTTACCTTTTCTAGTTTGCAACGTTTTCTTCTATTTCTTTGCCCTTTATTTTTAAATTCACGAACTGTAAGACGTTATTTTATAGGAATACAGGGTGACCCCCCCCCCCAAAAAAAGTTAAATGGAGGCCATCTAGAACATATGCTGTAGAACGGAGAAAAAAAGATCAAAGACCCTTGTGTTTTGATGTGATGTTTTGAATATAATAAACTAGTTATGGCCAAAGTTTCATTTAATTCGGACAAAACACTAAGAAACAGGGCCTAATTAGAGTTGGGGCCCGTTATTTTTGGGTCACCCTGTATAAATATGTTGTGTGAACACTAAGGAAGCACCGTTTTCCCTGCTATTTTTAACAAAGCGTGTAATCTATCTATCTATCTATATATATATATATATATATATATATATATAAAAGTGAACGTGTGTGTGTGTGTGTGTGTGTGTGTGTGTGTACATTCCCCTACGCAATAATTCTGTCAATTTTTAGTCTACAGACTCGAAATTTGATATACAGGCTACTGAGATTTGGGAAAATCGATGTGATCGGTTTTTGGCCAGAAATTTGGCGATTAAGGGGTCAAGTTCAACGACTTGACCTTTGAGAACTCTACCAAACTCCTCCGATAATTTTTGATCTACGCACTTGAAATTTTAGATATAGGTTCTCTGGACATGGATGCAACTTAATAACTTGAGTTAAGCCCAAAACAATAAATTTTAAGTGGTCATAATAGGGGTCAAAGTTTAAAAAAAATTGACCTCTGCGGTCGCTTCCAAATTACTCAGAAAATTTCTGGTCTAAATATTTGAAATTTTACATAAAGGGTATTCAGAGATAGGGCAAGCTTTTTCATCAGTTTGGGTCGAAAATTTTTAGTTACCAATATATAAATGTATGTATGTATGTCTGTTTGCATGTCTGCCTTAAACTTTCAATAGAGGCGACGGATTTTACCAACATCAGTATCGTTTTAAAGTTCGACCTTTCATACGACAAATATCGAAAAATTGGCTAAAAACATTAATATCTTCCTCTTCAACTAGGCACTTTTCTACAGGGGTGGGGGTCACTTTTTTCGCCAATAGTTTTGAAAGTTATCCTCTCCTTTAGATTGTCTAGCCTTAATTTTAAAAAAATGTTGCTTCCGGTTTGGCGATGGTCGTATTAACAGTATAAACATTAGAGTTTACCCCTTTCTTTTCCTCTTTTGTGGTATGGGTTCGAGCCTGCCTTCCTACTACCACTTTTTCTTTTTTTTGCTCAACATACACATCCAAACACCCGGGCAACGCCGGGCTGAAATGCTAGTATAAGTAAAGAAATCTTTATGTAAGCAAACAGACATTATTTGTATTATGTTGATTAATCAGACTAATGTTTTTTTTTACTCACGTTCACCCCTAATAAGGGATATCGACACTTGCACGTAAGGGGCTACTATTTGGGACCATCCTTAGAAAAGATTAACAAAATGTTGGTTTATGTTACATTTAAACTTCTGCATATCAGTACAGTCAGGGAAGCAGGTAGTAGGAAGGGAATTCCCAAGTCTAGCTGTTCGAGGGAAGAAAGTATTAGAATAGAAAGTTTTCTGGAATTTAGGGACCTCAACAGTGAAGGGGTGAGATTTTGCTGCTAAGCGGATTTATTGGGGATATGTACATCGCGGGAGCACAAGTGCAACGAGTGCATCAGAGAACATTCCATTAAAATATTTGTAAATGATGCAACATTGCGGCAATGAGACAGGGGTTGGAGCTTAATTGACAAAGTGGGATATATTAGATTGGAGACTCTATCTAAGAGGGAGATACTAGTGGTAAATGCACCAGTGCAGATGTGGCAACAATACTCCATGCATGAACGAATGGTGGACTTGTAAAGGTACAGGATGCTCTTTCAGGTGTGAGAGCATTCTAACATGATAGCGGGAACTCATCTTTCAGTAGCCATCGCAATGTCTTCAATATATTTGTTCCAGTTCATATTGCCTGTGAATGTTAGGCCAAGGAGTTTGAAGTAAGAATTATCAGGATATCAGTGTTTGGAGAGGCGTCATGGATATCAGTGTTTGGAGAGGTGTCTTGTAATTGTTAAAGGAGAGCAGCTTAGTCTTACTAGCATTAAATGTTACCATCCATTTACGGCTTCATACCACTACAATCTGGAAATCATTTTCTAACGATTCTTCCATTGTTTTAGATTTGTGTACATCCGTTCTTCCCTTGTGCATGTTATAGAGCATTGTCTCATCAGCAAATATACCCATCTCGGACACAATATTATCAGGGAGGTCGTTAATGAATATCAGGAATAGTAGTGGTCCAAAGATCAACTCCTGAGGCACTCCCGCTATGCTGCTTGGATGTACATCCACCAATGACAACCTGAATGACCCTATTGTCTATATTCTCATCTTAAGTGTTATGTGCCCAACATTTCGGTCTATGTAACTGTGGGAATGGAAATTCCCAGTCTAATTCGATTGTCTCGCCCTTTAACTCGAAGAGTGACACAGCCACGTGACTTCCTGTCTCTCATATTTCTCTCTTTTCTGCAGAACGCTCCACCAGTCAAGATGTGACAGAAACCACTCCGGTGGCATCAGCCACCCAACAGCGGTCCTGACTAACCGTCAGCCTCTCACAGCTATCAATAGCAAGTAACAAACTTTTATTCTCACCGAACTCTTATTCTTTCTATCTCTTTCTTAATATTTCTCATGTAAATTTATGTAAATAAATCTGCATTCTTTCATTAATATATATACCGGTATGTTTTCGTCATCATTATGCGACCTTTTGCTTTTCAATCCTTCTACCATCCAATACATTTACCATACATGAGGACAGGATCGTCTATCACACAAGCAGACCATCTGTCCTTCCCTCTACATAACCTTCTTCAGATGTATAAGTTGCCATGTTTGATATTGGGAAAGGGTTAACTCTATACTTTCAAGGTTTCGTGTGTAGGTGCTAGTCGAAAGTAAATAAATAAAATTAATAAAAATTATCAAACAGCCACTAGTAGATATTATTTCTAAATTATGTATAATGAAAAGGTGGGATTCAAATTTTAATTCGATCCATTAACCAATCGTAATTTCTTAAAAACAAACAAAACAAAACAAAAAAAACCCCTTAATTTCCGAAAATAAGAGGCTACTGGTAAACTATAAATGTTAAACCACATATTGTTCTCGTCAATAGATATTCCTAATTCCTATTAACGAGATGTTATTTTTAAAGTTTTATATAAATTTTTTAAAAGTATATTTACTACCTAGTAGTAGATATAAGATAAAAAGAAAAAATAAGAAACAAAAATTAGGGAACTCTATTAGATTAAAATCTAAATTTTTCAAAGCTAAATCAAGACAGCAGTTAACGATAAATCCGGAAAATACAAATAATCATTTAAAAAAATTTGAGCTGTATTCTTTATTTGTTGCTGTCTATTTTTTTCCTTTTCTCTTTTTGTTCAGATTATACACTGTAATCACGTACACACACCGGTTCTCATTCGCCAAAGTTAAGCAACATTAAGCCTGGTCAGTACCAGATGAGCGACTATTTGGAAATACAAGGCGCTATATGTGTAAGGATGTCGACACCTACCTGCAAAAACTACAAAACCTAACGTTGTTATCTCCCCTGAATGGGATATTCATGCAACTGAGGACCGCTTGTGAATTTCATATTCGGAGGAAAACCGGTTCAACTCGTCTAGAGTTAATGTCGCTGGCATATATACATTTATTCATGACTTCCAACTCGGATAAATATATAATTCAGATTGCATATGCATATAAAACAGAAACTAATGAACAATTGCATTTGTTTAGAGTTTAATGCTTTAACTTACGTTTGGACTTCAGCTTCGTCTATTAAATCGATCTTGTTCTGTACAATTACAGTCGTAATTTCTCCAACTTCCGCTTCGACCTAAGCAAAAAGAAAAAGAAAAAAAGAAAAAGTAAAATAGCATATACCTGTTCGTAATTGTTGCACAATATATATATATATATATATATATATATATATATATATATATATATATATATATACATTTCTGTAGAAATATATTTTCTCATTATATATCAATCCTTATATAAGAAGCTCAATGTGATTACAGAGCAATATTTTCTCTTCTCTATATAAATGAAATGAACTCATTTTTTCCCATGTGAGTTTGACCTTAATAGGATTAAAAATCACGACATTACATTCAAATGTAATGTCCCCACACTTCAGCACAGGATCTGAGGTGTGCTATAGGTCTACTACCCTTACAGTTCCTTGGTATTCGTACATTTCTATATTTTTTCCGGTGAGAGTTCATTGCCACAATCAGTTAGAATCAATGGAAGTTGTAAAATCTTTTCTCTCTATTTGATTCATACTCCGCCCGTGACCACTTAACACTGCTGCGGATACGTCCACAGGGGAATATACGAGGAACACCGGTTTGAGTTCTTAGTTGCTAAAAAAATATGGATTGGCATTTTTCCGTCGAGGGAAACGCGACTTTACATTCCAGTTATTCTGTGCGTTACTTGTGTCATTTTATAAATTTCTTCTTTTTCTCCCTTTTTTTCCTTCCTTTGTTTTTTTTCCTCTTTTTGTAAGGGGGTGGATGTTGCGATTCGAAGAATTACTTAAACGAAACGAACTAACATTGGATTCTAGTTTTTACAAGAAACTTTAACAGTCAGCTGCCACCGTTCTTCAAATTTTGTTCCAATTAGTCGCTTTAATATTTTACTTACTGTCTTTATACTTCTATTATGTTTGCACTGATTTCATACGTAATACTAGGGGGGGGGGAGATGACTTTCTAATTTCGGATTAGTTATTTATTCATTTTGCATTTTTGAGTTTCATTAGCACAATTACTACTACACTATCGATATTGGAATCAGACGACATTCAAATTGGTTAACAGCGACAACAAAGAAAAAAAGAAACCAAAACAAACTAACATAAAAAAATAGAAAACACAGTCAGTTTTCTGGTTTTATTTATTCCTTTTTTTTCTTTTTCATTGAAACAAAGAAAAATAAATAAATAAAATCTAATAAACATATTTTTATTATACATGGTAAGTTTTATTTTTTTGAATTTTGTTTTTCCATTTAAAAAAAAAATTAGATTTAAATAAACATATTTGCATTTTATGCAGTAACTTTTTGGTTTTTTTCTTCTTTTTTTTCCTTTGGTATTCTTTCACGTTCGTTTTGTTTTTGATTCCCTTCAATTTTATTCGTCATATATTAGCTAAACCAGGGCGGGGGGTATCTATAAATATAAAAGCTAAAATGCACGTGTGTGTGTGTGTGTGTGTGTGTGTGTGTTCCTTCACCGTAAACTCGGCCTCCTCCTGCTACTAGGACAATGACGTCATGTTTGCCCTAGAAAACATGGACGTTAGTTTCAACCACCTGCAAGTGTTTTTAAAGGGTTAATTTTATCCGTTCTCAATTGTGTATCTCTTTGGCGTAGAGGTAACGTGTCAGGCATTTTTTTTTTCGCCTTAGCCTCGATGCTTCGGGTTCGAGCCTGTCTTTCTACCTAAACTTTTTTTCCTCTTTTACACCTTTTTTCCCCCCATTTGTTTTTTACATTTGTTTGCGGTTTTGCTTTGGTTTAGTTTTTCCAATTTTTTATAACATCGTGCTTTTTTAATAATATTAAAACAGGGTCATCCCCTTCTACATACACACCTCCAAACACCCGGGTAACGCCGGGTACTCCCCGCTAATATAGAATAAATGACAAAATTTTATATTCCAAAATTCATGATGTTGATAATCTTATAATTTATTCCTTTAGATCAGCTGACTTATGCAATTCTTGACAGTATCTTTTTTTTTGTCATTTAGTCATTTATTCTCTCTCTCTCTCTCTCTCTCTCTCTCTCTCTCTCTATATATATATATATATATATATATATATATATATATATATGTATGTATGTGTGTGAGTGTGTGTGTGTGTTGCTTTGGTAAAATATGTTTTTCCAATTTTATTTCACTCTTTTTGTTTAGAAGCTCAAATATGTTAAATAAACCCAGAACTCCAACTTCCAACGTAGACCCCCACTACTATGCTGCTTCCTCCTCCAACATCAGGGGGTCTACATTCCAACCTTCCAGAGGTTGAAACCCAAATACAGGAGACCAAACTAGATAAATTCCTATTTACTTTGCCTCCTCACAAGGACAGAGTTAGACACCAAGGTCGTTTTTTGATGTGAAGAAAGGAACTAAAATAGAAAAAATTGTCTCAGTTGTGAAGGATTTCTCCTCCACCAACCAAGAACAAAAATTGAAGTTTAGCATCAGAACAGATACTACACTTTGATCTTGGCTCGAAGGCAAAAAAAAAAAAATCAAACCAGACATTATTCTTAAGCAAAAATGGCATTGGACTGACTATGTCCATAGATCAGTTCGAAATTAAAGGATATTCTAACTTAACATCAAAATGTGACCCCCAAGATCACCATGGCCATGAAATATGTGCCTACATTACAGATGGCTTTCCATGTGGTAGGGGCATCTCCAGAGAAGACCCTAAAGTATCCTATATGTGCTTTCGGATTGCACTTGCTCACACCACTGTGTTTATATTTGCCCTCTATCGCCCCCACAACAGCGGAGTTACTATCTTTCAGAGCATATCTGAGAAAATTGACCACATCCTGTCTGCTTATCTTTCGGTTAACATTCACGTTTGTGATGACTTCAATGTCCACAATGTGGAATGGTTAGCCCATTCAAACAAGACAGACGATGAGGGGAGGTTCTGTCACAATTTCTCAATTGCTTATGAATCCACCCGTGGGCCTGACACTGATGATCAGTATGCAAATCTTCTAGACCTTTTTCTCACAACTGAGAGTTGTATGTTCAGTCTGTCAAATCCAAAGTAGCTGAGCAGCAGCTTTGTTCCCACCAGTTTTGGCAAATAACAAACAGACTCCTGAACAGAAGCATGTGCTCTATCGCAACTATCATCAATGGATCTGAAGTAATCTTTTTAGCATCAGACAAAGCCAAACTCTTTGCCAAGAACTTTGCAGCTAATTCTACCCTATGCGACCAAGGCCGCCCCACCTCGTATTTCCTCCTGTATCTAAAAACATGTTATGTAACATACAAATATCTGTGCATGATGTTGCCGAGCTAACAAAAATTTGATTCCAGTAAAGCAACTGGCCCTGACGGCATTCCAATTATAGTGGTGAAGAAGCTTCAACCAGAATTAGCTCCCATACTTACAAAGCTATTTAAACACTCTTAAGGAGAATTGCTTCCCAGCACTCTGGAAAACCTCATTAGTATGTGCCATATTTTAAAATTCAGGTGATTGGTCATCTCCCTCTCAGTACAGACCAATGTCTCCTATGCGTCATGAATAAGTTGCTGTGTTAAATAGAGAAGTAGTCAATCACCTCAGTAAAAAAAACTTCCTCAGTGATATGCAATATGGTTTCTGTTCTGCTAGATCTACAACATATGTGCTAACAGTTATATCTTATAGGATTAGTGAATCTCAATGGAGGTTTCCTTTCAAGAGCAATTGCTTTTGACATATCAAAAGCTTTTGATAAGGTATAGTATAAAGGCCTACTCCATAAATTTCTTTATATAAAAATAAGGTCAAAACACATTAACAAAATCTATCTAGATTTACAATATGAACGAAGATGGCTGCCGGAACAAACACAAGATGTTGTGTCTTCCATGAACTTTTTCTACTTGCAGCATTATATTGTCATGCATTTGTTTCTACCTAAGCAAAGAATTTCTATTTTTTCTGAAGATTATATGCACGAAAACAGACAATATTGACATAATAATAACTATTTGTTTTTGCATAATGAAACGGATCTGTAAAAATGTACCAAAATTGTAATATGCTAGAGGAGCTGTTTTGCATGAAAAATAGATATTTGGATGCTGGAATGTAACTATACTATTATTCTTTTATATATATATATATATATATATATATATACATATACATATATATATATATATATATATATATATATATATATATATATATATATATATATATATATATAGGGTGTCCAAAAAGTCACAAGCGGTTACAAATGATTATTTTTTCTCTATTTCAGATATTTTACAAATATCATTTTGGAAATTAATTATAAATAAGTATAGCATTGAACAACGTACGCAAGTTGTGGAATTGTTTTACCAAAATCAGGGGTCAATTTGGCGACAACATTATCTCTTGCTATGACAATATCAAATGGCCACCATGTTCCCCAGACTTTTTCTTACGTCTCTCTCTTTTACTCTTTCTCTTTTTCTCGTGGCGTGCAACAGTGATTGACGATGTGTGATGCATTCCAAGTTTGGTTTACACGCACAAACCGATTCAGTAATGAAGCAAACTTTTGTGTACCGATCCAGTCTTACCGGGATAAGATAAACATTACAAAATCATGAATTAATCTCAATCCACATATCGCCAGAGATCAACAAACACACACGTACGCAATACACACATGGTCGTATACATTTTCTACCAAAAGGTATTGTCTGTATAAAAAAATATATTTTCTACTTGTTTTAAATAAATTCTATAGGTTGTACATATATGAACTCGGTATCTATTTTCATTAATTTATTACGTTCGAACACGTAACGCTACTGCAACATTTCCCATTTAGATTAAGGGATTGATATGACGTCGGTCACATATGCTCGTGGGTCTTCTCTTCCAGTTCTCTGTCGGCATCATAACTGGCTGTGCTGAGGCTGAACGCTTGTATAAATTAGCAACACACATTTTCTTATAAAAATAAAATTATTGTATTTTAACAAGTAAAGAGAAATTTCTTCAAAAACTCGAGACTCGTTCTCAACAAAATCGTGAGTGCAACTTTTTATATCCGTTACCGGTTGTGATTGGATCCCAAGCTTTTATGTCCACCGCAGACGTTCAAATTTCAGCGTTGTGACTGTAAACGATAGAGAGTGGTAGAAAATTGGGGAGAGAAAGAGAGAGAGAGAGTGAGAGAAAGAGAGAGAGAAAGAGAAGGAGTGAGGGGAGGATATATAGATATTTAAATAAAGAGACAGAAATTGAAGAAAGGTCAGTTGATGATCTACTTGTGATGCATGTCTGATACTCGGCATAACCTCTTGCTCAGCTCCCCCTTACCTAAGTTGAAACTCTTTAAAAAATATGACGACAGTCCAATCTAAAAGTAAGCTTAAACCAGGCTTAGGGTCAAACAAATCCAACTTGCCTCCTCCCTTGAGGCTTGCATTCACGAACATCCGTGAGCTTAGAACTAATTTAGCTGATGTTGAAGCATTTCTCCAAGCAAATATCCCGGATATCTTAGCACTAAGTGAGACTAACCGACACTCCTCCACCCCCTCTAATTACTTTAACATGCCTGGATATTTCCCACTCTGCCGTAAGGACTCTGACAGACATATGCACGGACTTGGAGTTTACATTCGTAACACCCTTCCCTTGAAACAAACCTAGAATCGGATGATCAAAGCTTTATGTGCTTTAGACTTAACATGCAACACAACATTAGCTACTTTTATTTTCTCTACCGCTCTCCCTCAACCCAGAACTGTACCCTAATAAACAAAGACTCTGACAGCATAGATACAGCACTTTCCCTCGACACTAGCGCACAATTCCCCCACTAACCAACAATCACGAGGTTGTCTCCTCAGCAATCGAGAAGGCTAACATGCTTGCCAGTCGGTTTGCCTCAAACTCCACACTGGACCCTTCCAACCACCCCCTACCTGACTTTCCTATGCGGACAGACGCCACGCTAGACGATCTGAAAATCACCCCTGCTCAGGTGCATGCTATCATAAAAAACCTTGACACTTCAAAAGTATGTGGACCCGATCTCATCCCAGCTGTGCTTTTAAAAAAATGCTCAGCTGAAGTAGCTCCAGTTCTCTCCAAACTCTACAACAAATGCCTTAATGAAGCTTGCTTTCCGGGCTGTTGGAAAACTGCTTTTGTTGTACCAGTATTCAAGAATTCCGGCGAAAGGACTGACCCATCAAATTATCGCCCCATTAGCCTCCTCTCACTTTTTGCCAAAATATTTGAGACCTTAATTAACCATGCTCTAGTCCATCACCTTACAGATGCTAAACTTCTGACTGACCAACAATATGGATTTAGACAAGCCCGTTCCACAGCAGATATCCTAACTGTAATCTCTGAACGTGTATACTATTCACTGGACAAAGCGGGAGAGGGCAGAGCGGTAGCTCTAGATATATCTAAGGCTTTTGACAGGGTATGGCATGAGGGTCTCCTCAGGAAAATTAGATCATACGGTATCACTGGTAGAATACTTAACATAATTAAATCCTTCTTAGATAAGAGAAAAATCCAGGTTGTCCTCGACGGTCGTACATCTAAACAATATGATATAAATGCGGGAGTGCCCCAGGGGTCTATCCTTGGACCTTTATTGTTCCTGATATTCATAGATAACCTCTCCGACAAAATTGCCTCTGAGATGGGTATATATGCTGATGACACTACACTCTATGGCAGACACAACAGGAAGACGAATGAACACATTTCTAAAGAAATGGCAGAAACACTAGAGGAAGACCTCCAATCTGTAGTGGAATGGGGACAAAAATGGTTGGTCGCGTTCAATGCTGCCAAGACTAAACTAGTTTCATTCAATAATTACAAGAAACCCTCTCTACCATCTATAGCAATGGCCAACGACTCTTTATCTGAGAGTACGTCTTTCAAACTCCTTGGCCTAACGTTCACAGGAAACATGAGTTGAAACAATTACATTGAAGGCATTACCAGGGCCGCTGCAAAAAGGTGGGCTCTCTCTACCCTGCTAGACAACTACTAACACCCGAAAGTATCCTGTACCTCTATAAGGCCACCATTCGCCCATGTATGGAGTATTGTTGTCATATTTGGGCTGGTGCATTTGCTACTAGTCTCTCACTCCTAGACAAGGTTCAAAAGAGAGTCACAAATCTGATAGGCCCTGAACTGGCATCTGAGCTTCAGCCTCTGTCCCATCGACGAAATGTTGCATCCCTCTGCCTGTTCTACAAGTATTTTAATGGTGAATGCTCTGGCAAACTGCAAGCACTTGTGCCTCCACGACGTAGACACCCTTGACAAACCCGACAGGCAGCTAAATCCCACCCCCACACAGTAGAGATCCCTAGATGTAAAAGATCTTTCTACTCCAGTAGTT
>NC_136488.1:162056595-162121595 GCF_053919585.1 Euprymna scolopes
ATATTGCCGATGTGGGCGGCAATTAAATAACTACCGATCATACCCCCATTAGAAGTCCATTGCGATGGGATGTGTCTCCTAGCGACTTCGGCTGCAGGGAGACAGGGTAGTACATGTCAAGGATTCGTCACTTGATACTTAGCCCAAGAGGTGAGGGGCCGGGAACCGGCCCAGCACCTGTTGGACTGAGGTACGCCGCCTGGGTAATACCTATGAGGTCCACCCTCCCAGGCCTTGCCACCGGGCTTTCCGGTGGGGCAAGTTTATTGCTTGCTGCCTGAGGCGCTCCGACCGGGGAATGCCGATGGGGTTATTCAGGCAATTTTTAAAATTGCAGAAGTGCCCCTTCTTTAGGGGAGCCTGTGAGGTTCCCACTTTCCAGGCCTTGTGCCACATATTGCTGATGTGGGCAGCAATTAAATATATACCCCCATTAGTAGTCAAAAATATTACAACATATCTTATATATATCTCTCTATGTTATATATCTTTATGTTATATTTATACATATATATCTTATACATGTCTAATTGTATACATATATATCTTATATATTTTGTATTAACTAATAATCGTAAAGATAGTACGAATAAATAAAAATGTAAATATAGGGTGTCCCAATAAAATGGATACGCTCTTTAAATCATCTCGACTTGCTACATGAATACGCTATACCACGTTCCCAAGAGATGTTTAGGAATAAAGAATGGCACTTTCAGCGAGATGGAGCACTTCCCCACTATTATCATGACGTAAGAACATATCATGATAGTCACTTGCGAAACGAATAGTTAGGACGAAGAGGAAGTATCGAGTATTGTTCACGCTCTCCGGATTTGACCCCCCAATGGATTGGGAGGGGGGCGGGGGTAAGGGGGCATGTTAAACACAGGATTCACACCACAAAACGAGCTACAATGAATGAGTTGAAAGCAACCATTGAAAGAAGATGTGTCAACATACCAATTGAACTGATTAGGAACGTTTTCGATTCAATCCGTGAGCGTTGTAAGTTGTTCATGGGCTACAATGGCCAACAATTTGAACACTTTCGATATTTAGCTGGTTTCTCTATTTGTTCACAGTATTTTGATGCATGAAACTTTTCTTTCTTATAATAAATGTTGGTTTTATGGTCATTTAAAGAGTGTATACATTTTATTGGGACACCTTGTAAATAAAAGTAATACTAATAACAAAGAAGCGGGGGGGGGTGATCAGCAGAAGAATGGATTCGACCAAACACTATATAAAACAGTAGTTTGTAAATAAGCACAAATTTGTGGAGAAAGAGACGAGGGACACATGTAAAGAAATATTTTTTAGACGACATGAATTCCTAAGCCTAAATTTATCTGAAGGAAAAAAACTAAATAAAAAATATTTTTGTTCATGTGTTTTAAGAGAGGTGGTGTTTGATCAACACTGCTGGGGAGCTGGGATTTAATACACTGTTTTGTTTTTAAATCCCCGAAAGAGTGTTTCATGGTAAACAACTGATGATCCCCTTTAAGGACATTGGTACTATTGTTTGTCCATATACGTAAAACTACACAGGGGATTAATTGACTTATTGACAAAATAATGTTCCAACGAAGGGCATTTTTAAAGATAGTTTTAAAGGTTTTATTTAAAGAAACATCCAAGACTGTATATGTACAGGGTGAGTCAGGGGGAAACGGATGTTTTAGAACGCTCCTTGCTCTCCTTGAGTAAGGGATATTCTATAATGGAATAGTTTTTTTTTTTACAAAGGCATCACCACTTATCGAGGATAAGGATTAAAGAGTATACAGTAGACAATTGGACAATAAAGTAATCGTTAGTAATGGTAAATTTGTTAACTTATATAGAACGGCTCATCAAAAACTTATTTACATTAGACTTGAAGACAACCAGTTTGTGGTCAGTTGGAAAGCCGGAAAACGAACGACAATTCCATAGGCGTAGTAAATTAGTAAATGTTTAGTAGTTAGTAGTTTAGTAAATGTTTTTATGTATATTATAGATTTTTTATTGAAATATTCGCAGAGTTTGTTCTCTTTAAAAACATCCGTTTCCTATAACCCAACCTGTATATATATATATATATATATATATATATATATATATATATATATATATATATATATATATATATATGCAGTAGGAAGGCGGGCTCGAACCCAACCACGAAGAAGGAAAAGAATGTGAAAAAAAATGACGTCTTTGCCGTTACGTCCATCGCCAAACTGGAAGTGACGAAAGTTTAGATTAAGGTTAGTCAATCGAAAAGAGGGATGACTTTCAAAAATATCAGCGAAAAAAGCGACCCCTCCCTGTAGAAAAGTGCTCAGTCGAGGGTGAAGGAATTAATGTTTTTAGCCAATTTTTCGATATTTGTCGTCCCATACCGATCTCGTGAAACGATACCGATCTCGTGAAAATCCGTCGCTTATATATATATATATATATGTATGTATGTATGTATGTATGTATGTATCTGTGAGTCCGTGAGGTCATGCTTATGCTACGCTCATATGATATACATATGATATGTGATAATATTACAGGGGTATCTAGCGAATAAATAAAATTGAATGTTACCTCGGTAGTAGGCTTTGGTGATGGCATCAAATTCTTCTTGTCCTGCCGTGTCCCACAACATCAATCGGATATCCTGAGAATTCAGTCTGAAACAGAAATCAACAAGAAAATTCAATCAAAAATTAAGAATGAAATTGATGATGCTGTTGTTAAATAATGTAGTTCCTCAATTAATAATATTGTGCAACACTAAAAAAAAAACAAAAAAAACTTCAGAACATTTGTGGTCATTTTGACATGCACGGAAAATCCATGCCTGGCCTTCTTTTTGCCGAACTAGGTACATTTTGTTGCAAAATTGTCACCTTCGAGAATTTTGCAGAAAATCTTAATGACGTGAGTGATGAACATGGCGAGAGATTCCATCAGGATATTTCAATGATGGAGAAACGTTTCAACGAAAAATTGAACCATTAGATGTTGGAATATAAAAACGGAAGATGACACTCAACACGAGAGGGTTAAGAGGACAAATGTTTAAACTGGCAATTCTGTGTTTTTCATTCATAACCAATATTAATAAAATATGTTGTTAATGTAACGTATTGGTAAAAGCAAAACCAATTTACTAAATAAACAATAACAAAAACATTATCTAAACATTTATTGAATTAAAATAAGTTTTAAAAAATAATTAGAATTTCACGATAAATTACAACAGGCATGTTTTTTGTATTCATTTGAAAATGTAATCATTGAATTGAATATAGTCAATATTTAAAATTATATTAGAAATTAATAAAAACATGTATATAAATATAGATTAGTTTACACTGCAATTGATTTAAAATATACCGGTTTAAATAAATAATATAATCAATAAATGTTTTAAGAAATCAATTAATTAAAAAAATAAATAAAATAAAATTATTAAATTAGAAAGTAATGACAATTTATTTATTTATTTGCGGAATAAAATATACAAATTACTCATCTCCAAAAAATTCCAATAATTAAATAATATATAATAACATTTTATTAGTACAGTTTAAACTAATAACGCATCTAAGGAAAATGATTATAATATATAAGGGAGATAATACAGTATACTTCTGATATAGAGTAGCGTCTCTTGAACGGAGAAAAATTAAACAAATGTATCGAAAAATTAAGAAATCTTTCATTTTAATGAAAATAAATGGTTATTAATCTGTAATATAAATCTCACCTGTCTGTTTAAATGTATGTATGTATGTATGTATGTATGTATGTCTGCCTAAAACATTTGACAGAAACGACGGATTTTCACGAGATCGGTATCGTTTCACGAGATCGACATGGGACGACAAATATCGAAAAATTGAATAAAACTTTTCTGAGCACTTTTCTACAGGGAGGGGTCGATTTTTTCGCCGATATTTTTGAAAGTCATCGACTATTGACTAACCTTAATCTAAACCTTCGTCACTTCCAGTTTGGCGATGGATGCAACGGCAAAGACGTCACGTTTTTTTTACATTCTTTTCCTTCTTCGGGGTCGTGTTCGAGCCCGCCTTCTTACTACCACTTTTTAAAATTTTTTGCTGAACACACACCTCCAAACACCCGGGCAACGTCGGGCACCCAGGCTAGTTCTAATTAAATCGCAGTAATAGCAGCGTGTTTAAACGTGAAAACAATATATATATATGATAAAAATATTTATTCATGCAATAAATTAGGTTATAGCTGAGAAAATATTTAAATCTGACTTAGCAACTAAAATATCGTTGACAAATTCAATAAATTTAAACGGACCAAGTAAAGATTAGATACCCCGGTAGCAGACGACAAAGATAGGCGCATATTTCCATTGACACCGGTTGTTCGACCTTGGCATTGCCGTTGGTTGGTTGTAAACACGTCAAATAGCAGACATGACCGAATTTTCGCGAGCAAGATTTTTTAAAAATATATTTACAAAACTTTTTAACATTTAAAAGAAAAAATATATATTTACAAAACACTTTCTTTAATATTAAATATTTACAAAACTTTTAAGGATTAAAAAAAAAAACAACAACTTTTCTATTTACGCAAAACTTCTTAATGTAAGTAATAAAACGAACGTATCGTATTTAAACAAAATATATTTAAATAAATGGGTGTCTTTCTGGGTGCGTTCTTTTTATATATTTACAGACGGAGGGAGATGGACACACACAAACACACACACACACATACACACACACAGACACTTTCGCTTTTATAGATAAACTAGCATTTCAGCCCGGCGTTGCCCGGGTATTTGGAGGTGTACGTTGAGCAAAAAAGAACAAAAAAAAAACCGGTCAATTTTTTAAACTTTGATCCCTATTATGACCACTTAAAATTTATTGTTTTGGGCTCAAATCAAGTTATTAAGTTAGATCCATGTCCAAGGAACCTATATCTAAAATTTCAAGTGCTTAGACCCCAAATTGTTGGAGGGGTGTGGTAGAGTTCTCAAATGTCAAATCGTTGAACTTTGACCTTTTAATCGCCAAATTTCTGGCCGAAAACTGATCAGATCGATTTTCCCAAATCTCAGTACCGTGTATACCAAATTTCGAGTCTGTAGACTGAAAATTGACAGAGTTATTGCGTATGGAAATGTACACAGACACACACACATACATTTTCACTTATATATATATATATATATATATATATATATATATATATATATATATATATATTCTGTGTATTTGGGATTGTTTTACTCTTTTATTCATGTTGAATTCACCTATTCGTAACAATCATCATCATCGTCATCATAAATGCTCCTTCATATATATTCTACATGTACGTGTATGTGTGGGTGTGTGTGCATATGTATGTACATGCGTGTATTTATGAATGTATGAGTGTATGTGCATGTTGTCATGTGTACTTTTTCTTGCGTATGTATGTTTGCGTTCATCTGTTTGTATGCATGCTTGTATGTGTACGTGTATATCTTTATTTCGATATGTGTGTGGGGTGGAGAGGACTCCCAAAAGCCCTGTTAAGGCAACCCCTCTGGGTGAAGCAAATCTCTTATTAAAAAAAATACATAAAGTGGGAGACCAGTACCCGCATTAAGCTGGTCTGCATTTTGACTTGTTGCTGGCTATCTTGCTCATGCTTGTTGCTGGATCTCGACATTTTGAATCGATAGAGAGACTTAGCTGTCGTACAAAGCTAAAACTCTGTAACATCATCTTTGTATAGATACTTCCTCAGGCATTTGTCTATAAAAATTGTCCGTGACGATGGAAAAAGTGTCATGTGTGTAGCCCTGAAATGCTGGAAGCATGTAATAATTGATCTGCCATCATTCTATATATGCATAGGTGTGTGTATGCATGTATGTATGTATGTATGTATGTATGTGAATATATCTACTAGTGTATGTATGTGTATGTATACCTATTTGTATATATATGTATATATGTATGTGTGTATATATTTTTATTTATTTATTGTGTATACATGTTTATGTGTGTTTGTATGTATATACATATATATATATATTTGTGTGTATGTATATGTATATATGTATATATATGTATGCGTATAGGTGCATATATGTGTATGTGTACGTATATGTAGGTAACTTTATGTGTATCTATGTATATGTGCATACATGTGTACGTATATGTATGTGAATATGTATGTATATGTGTGTATGTATTTGTATATGATAGTATATATGTGTATGCATATATATGTATATGTGTGTATGTATATGTTTGTATGTATGTGTTATATGTATTGTGTATGTATGGATGTGTGCATGTGTGCATGTGTGTATGTTTATGGGTATGTATGTCTATGTATGTGTGTATATGTATATATATGTATGTATGCCAAGGACCGTCTTCTCTCATGGACTTTCAGTGACTGAGGGAGTGGCACTCGTCTGACAAGACATTGCAATCATCATCATATATATATATATATATATATATATATATATATATATATATATATATAAAGCTGAATGTGTGTGTGTGTGTGTGTGTGTGTGTGTGTGTGTGGTCACGGATAGGCTACTATATGGTTGACTATTTTAAAAAACTGATTACATATAATGATAGAAGATGTATCGAGACACAGGAATGGGTATGTTTGATCTGGCAGAACGGTGGTTCATTAAAATTGTGGGGTCTGCGTTCGCGCCTGGTTCACAAAGTATGAAAATAAATTTAAAAATAATAAAAAAAAACGTTTACAAGTGTTTTTGATATAGATGTACATAAGAATACTTTGATAAGTACGTTTTAACTTAAATAGGGATGGTATAATAAAATTGTGGGGCCTGTGTTCGCGCCTAGCCTCCATAGAATGGAAATAGACACAAACTTTAATAAAGACTTTTCATATGCATCTGCGTAAATATACTTTGATAATTATGTTTCAGTTTGAAGAAATATGGTATAATAAAATTATGGGGTGTTCGTTCGCGCCGGACCTCCATAGAATGAAAATATGTCACAAAGTTTAACAAGGTTTTTTGAATATAGATCCACAGAATATTGTGATAAGTGTTTCAGTGTGAACAGGTATGGTATAATAAATGATGGGGTTTATCTATTTTATTTTTACTTTCATCATATTTTGCTTTGGTTTTGATACCCCCTAATTCGCAGCTATCTCTTTACAACCCTTCCTTTTCATAACCTATCATACTTTCATAAATCAGAGTCCATTTTCTGTAGGCTGTTTCTGAACTCAGTCAACCACGGGTACTTTTTCTAGTATATATATATGCTTATTCAGTTATATTCCACCTTGAACGGAGAAAAATTAAAATAATATATATACCGCTCCCCATGTGGGGGTACCAAATTGGTTAAAGGGAAAATTATTCCGAACTCCCATTTTGGTAAAAATGAACTTTCGTAAATAATTGAATCCATTCAAGACGTATCGCAAAAACAAAAACAAATAACATATACGTAAATCGCGATATATCCGAATAGTCAGCGAGGTGGACGAGGGGTAAGGATTTAGGCTTCTTACTATGGGGTCCCGATTTCGAATCTTGCTAGATTCAGCCACATCACTCTATATAACCATATAAGATATTAACTGATATATACAAAATAATGAAAAGAATATGCTCTCGTCATAGTCCTAATCATAATATAACCACCCATTTGAAAATTCAATTAATATACACCAGTGAAGCAAAAATTTCAGTTTATTCTCAAGACTTATAAGACTTAAAAATGAAAGATTGTCTAATCAAAATCTTGTAATGGATTTGATCAAATGAGGAGAAATTGTTCTTGACTAAAGTATTAAAAACAACTTTTGTCTAAATCTGGAATGCACCGTTTTAGGGAACTTGATTTATATGTTTGACTTCGTGGTAACGAAGACTTAAAAAGGAAATAAACGTAGACACGCATGCGCGTATCAACAGGACGTTTTCAACTCAGTTTCAAACTGACGTCGGCTGCCATTGATGTCTTTGTTCTGGCGGTCGTTTTAGTTTCTTTCTCCAGACTTATCGACTACATTTTTTTTTCTTTTTATCGGCAGCAAATACTTCAATAAATAAATCAAACGTCTGCCATTACAAAGATTTTAATAAAAACGATTAAAAGAAGATAAAGCAAAACATAATTGTGAAGGTCGGTTCATCTAGAAAAAAAAAATCTTTATTAAACTAAACCAGTATTTGGAAAAGAGATGGAAGTGCTTGCTTGTTTATTTTATTTTATTTTATTTTTACACGGTGGTCACCACTTATCAAGGCCCGGAAGCCACTCAGGGATAAGGATTATTACAAGTACAGTACGTTAGTGTGGAAATTTAATGAAGTGTTTACTTAAGAGGGCGGTTCATTAAGAATTTGTTAACGTTGGACTTGAAGACATCCAAGTTGTAGTCCGGTGGGAAGCAGGCAGACGGAACAGAGTTCCACAGGCGTGCACTTCCAAGAAAGAAGCTTTGTTCATGGAATCTACGTTTTGATTTAGGCACAGATAAAGAGTGGGGGAAATTTTTCACAGTGGATTCAGCTAGACGGGTGTTTTTCGTGAAGGATTGGCGAGGGGGGACCAGAGATTGGAGTTCAGACGAGCACCTGCCATGGAAATAACGATAAAACAAGGATAGGCTCGCAACGTCTCTTATGTGGGAGAGAGGTTGCAGGGTAGAGAAAAGGACATCCCCCACTAAGCCACGAAGTCTATTTTGTACTCTGTCAAGGCAGGATAGGCTGTTTTTAGCAGCTCCTGCCCAGATATGGCAGCAGTATTCTATCCTTGGACGTACTTGGCTTTTATATAGATAGAGAATTGCATCAGTAGTGAGATATCTTCTGGAGCGGTAGAAGGATCCCACCATCTTTCCAGCGACCTTGGCAACAGACTTGATGTACGTGTTTCATTTCAGATCAGGAGTAAAGGACAAACCCAGAAGCTTGTCAAAACATGGGGCTTCTCCATTTCAATTGATGCCAGATGGGGATCAGAGCGTTGATGATGTAAAGATAGGAGTTTGGTCTTAGATGCATTAAAGGTAACCAGCCACGTCTTCCCCCACTGAACCACACGTTCGAGATCAGAGGAGAGAGAATCAGAGAGAACTTTGTCATTTACAGTCTTTGATATGTTGCCGTAGATGGTCGTGTCATCAGCATAGATGTCAACGAATGATTTAAGTATGTGTTTAGTTTTGTTGTGTGTGTGTGTGTGTGTGTGTGTGTGCATGTGTGTGTGTGTGCGTGTGCGCATGCGCGTGTGTGTGCATGTTGTAGTCTTATTTTGTTTTAGGATTTGGTTTAGTCCTTTTGGCTAGGAGCGACGTTTAGTATCTGTTCTGATGCTACATTTCATCTGTTCTGTCTGTGACCCGCGGATGAGAAACTCTTTTAGTCCGAGAAAATTTTTATTTTCGTCACAATTCAGTGTATCTAACCTTTTCAATAACAAAAATGAATATCTTTATGATGCCTCCGTTCAGCCTCAAGAGACAATGGATACCCCCTGTAAGGGTAGCTGCGCATGAAATTGTGAGACAAAGGTTGTGCAATCCCTAACCTCACTTCTCCTGAATCGGCACTGCTTGAGTCCAGTGGCACGGAGAAGTCCAAGACGACTAGACACAATGCCGAGATAAGCAGAGAGCACATACAACACCTGAAAGTCTCAAATGGTCACCCATTTTAATACTGACCAGGCTCAACGTAGCTTAACTTTGGTGATCTAACGGGAAAACCATGTGTCAACGTGAATTATGCTGCATATAAATGTTTTTATATAGAGAAGTAAACGTTCGCCGACAGTTTTCTTCAAGGCTTTATTTTGGAGAGAATTTACTGAGAAGAGAGAGACTAATATTTTCTTAGCTAATTATTTGGTTATTTCTTAACTGAAATGAGTGATACACATGGACAGAGACATTAAGGTAACATTTTGCACTGAGATTACAACGTTCTCTACATTATGGGCCAATTTTCCCGCGCAACCCATGGCCAAACTCGCGTTATTTGATGTTTCAAAATTGGCTTCCACAGAGAGACTGATTTGAAAACCTTTGTGTCTCTCAGCTACAAAAAAAAAAAAAAACCAACAAAAAAGCGTTCTGTTTTGCGTACGACATTTAGTGTTCATCTTATATGTCAGCCATCTTTGACTCAACCCTGGGAACATTTCCACATTGTATATTTGGGTTATAAGGCACTAAGTGTGACCCTTGTCAAAATTTACACTAGCTGATTTAATCACTATGCAACATACCCTTTCTTGAGAAACTGGATTTTCTCGACATTTAAAACTCTGCTCTCGTGGGGAGGCAAATAAACACTGAGTGCTGACCTGGGCGACTGGCGGTATAGAAATAATAACGTGCAGAAGCGGCGGTGACGGTTGAGAAAGAACTGGAAAAGGCAATTCTTGAACGCTTTCTAAAAGTGGAGGTAGGGATGAACAATGGCAAAGTTTTCTGCTTAGAATTCCTTCAAACGATCTTTAAGAGATTGACCACAAGAACAAGGCAGCGGGAAATAATACAGTGGAGCAAACACATCGAACCGTGAAACCAGTAGTGAAAAGAAAAGGGAAATCGCCAGTTGAACTGATATTTGGGTATCGTCATGCCTTCAGTCGGACAGGGAAAGGGAATAGTATCACAAAAGACAATTTTTACGTGTAGGCGGAGGAACCTGAAATCGGCATGAACAAATAACGATGAGGAAGAGCCGGTAGCAATCTGAAATCGAGAAGAGATTTATGTGAAGATGCTCAACGTGAAATTTAGAACTCACTGGGATACAGGTGTAGTGACTGAATTGCAGTCACCTAAGCAATCTGATTGTTGACGAGATGCATTGAGGCTGGCCCATTCAATTGATGAAGACATAGGGACGGACTGAGAATGGAGCAGGATTGAAATGTATAAGATAACATCGACTAAAACTTATCTTGCACCGTGAATGGAAATAGCCTCGTTTTATGAAATGTGGTTAAAAAGTAGTACAAACCTGACCTTGTACAACGTGTCGTTCGTTTCAGGAAAAGGACAAGGAAAAAAAAATAGCCATTCCTGCTATTTATGGACTGGTGGTCACGTGAGATAATGCGTGTTGGGGGAAAAATGCAAATGAGATGCAATCTGTTTTTCAAATAAAAAGCTTGTGTGTCAGAGAGAGAGAGAAAGAGAGAGAGAGAGAAAGAGAGAGAGAAAGAGAGAAAGAGAGAGAGAAAGAGAGAGAGAGAGAGAGAGAGAGAGAGAGAGAGAGAGAGAGAGAGAGAGAGTGTGCCCCACTGGCAGAAGTAAGTTCTGACAGATGTGCACTAGAGTTTGATACCGAGAATTGCGAGAAAGAGAGCATAACGGTTGGGAATTCTTTCTTTGAACTTTACTTTCTTCTTAATATGTTGGACCATGGCCATGAGCGACAAAATTCTTTCAACCTTCGCTGACAACGGTATCAATATTCCTTCGTCTATCCACCTTCCAACTTCCTTCTCAAACTGCGACCCTATATCTCCTGTTAGCGTGCTTTTGTAGCAGCTAATCCGATTTGTCAACATAGGTGGTTCTGTGCTCCATCGCCACTTTACCATCCATTTATCAGCATCAAAATTGGTCCAAAAGTCCTCATCCTCAATCAGACATGGCCTATAAAGGGAGGCAGAAGTAGCTTGGGAAGTGGCGAATTATGGAAAGGAGAGGAAAGAGTATAAACTCCAGTGAATTACTGATAGTTACTACTACTACTACTACTACTACTACTACTACTACTACTAATTCTGATTTCGTTTATCAAGGTCTCTCTGGAAAGGGATGGGATTCATGTCCCGAGGATTTCCCAGGAGCTTCAAAGATCAAGGGTTTTCCTAAGAATGTTGGTCGTACCTACAATAGCAGAGGTTTGAAGGCCGCCTAAAACATCAGGGATTTGTAGTTTTTTTTCAATTGTCCTTCCAGACGACTTGATACTACTCTTAGTGTACCAACTACGACCGGGATTATTTGTGTTTTAACCCTGTATATCTTCAAGGCCAATGGAGCATAATTGCTCCACTTCTCGTTCTCCTTCTCTCTCACATTCTTGTTCCAAGGTACTGAAAAGTCTACAATCTGCCAGTTTTTTGAGACTTTGTCAATGACGACCGAATTCGGACGATTATGTTTCCATTGCTTGGTCGTTATGACACTTTTGTCCCACAATACCTCTGCCTTTGCATCCTCACTTGTTCTCACTTCATCAGGCACATCCTCAAACCATTTTCCAGCACACTTCACCCCAACCTTTTTACACACCTCCCAATATATCCGGACTCCCATGCTTTTTGCGGTACTCTCTCTGGGCCAGTCCACTACACCCTGCTGCAAGGTGCGCAATTGACTCTAAGGTCTTATCACAAATCCGGCATTCTGCAGCAACTTCCTCTCCTAGAACCACTTTTTTGAACAATCGTTTTCCTAATGCCTGCTCTTGTGCTGCACAAACAAAAGCTAATAATAATAATAATAATAATGATAATAATAATAATAATAATAATAATAATAATAATACAGAAGACATAGAGAATAAAATCATCTAGGAGAACCCCAAGACAACTCCAAGAAAAATGTCAAACTGGAAAGCACCAGGTAATGACGGAATACCCATATACTAGTTAAAAAAAATTCACAACACTACATCAAAACTAATTCAGATCCTGAAAAGATGTATCTACGAAGCAGACCTGCCAAGATGGATGACTAAAGGTAGAACAACACTGCTACTAAAAGAGACGGAAGAAGGATCTGTCCCCAGCAACTACAGACCTATAACTTGCTTACCAACGATGTATCATATGAACAGTAAAACTGAGAGAACAAATTTAGCCTTAAAAATCGTGCACTATTGCCGGAGGAACAGAAGGTTGCTGAAAAGGCAAATTTAGCAATGTCCTCAATGTATTTTTTTCAGTTCATATTGCCCAGGAATGTTAAGCCTAGGAGTTTGAAAGAAGAATTTTCAAGTAGAGTGTTATTTGTCATGGATATCGGTGGTTGGAGAGGCGTATTGTAATCGTTAAAGGAGAGCAGCTTCGTCTTACTAGCATTAAATGTTACCATCTATTTATAGCACCATTCCACTAAGTCTGGAGGTCATTTTATAACGATTCTGCTATTTTCTTAAATGTGTATGCATCTGTTCTTTTCTTGTGCATGTTATAGAATGTTGTATCATCAGCAAATATACCCATCTCGGACACAATATTATCAGGGAGGTCGTTAATGAATATCAGGAATAATAGTGGTCCAAGGATCGACATGGTATATATGTTCAGAGATGACTGTTAAAATACCTGCAGTAAAATGGTATTGCCTAAATGTTTGTCCAAGGTTTGCGAGGTGGTAGACGAGTGCTGATTAATTAAGGTCTCAATGATTTTAGCAAAGAGAGGGAAGAAACCGATAGGGCGATAAGTGAGAGGGTCAGTTCTTTTCACCAGAATTCTTGTACATTGGTATCACAGAGGCCATCTTCTAGCTATTAGGAAAGCAAGATTCAGCAAGGCATTTATCGTAGAGCTTGGAAAGTACGGGGGCTAGGTCAGCTGAACATTTCTTAATTAGCAGAGATGAGATTAGACCCATGTGCCTTGGAGGTGTTTATTTTTTATGATATCACGGACATGAGAAGGGGTGATTTTCACATCATCAAATGTGGCTTCAGTTTCAATAGGGAAATTTGGGATGGAATTGTTTGTTGGCTCTAAGATGGAGTTGGAGGAAAATGGCTGGGCAAGCCGTTCCAACCTTCTCGGTTGCCATACATGCGACCTTCTAGTTGTTGGATAATAAAGGGAATTATCATTTATTTCCTACACTATTATAGATTTTCCAAAAATCACGAGTTCCTATCCTCTGCGATTCTATGCATTCCCTGATTATTTCAGCATGCCTTCCTTTGGCTGTAAGTATTTCTTTCTTACAATAATTTCTAGCATCTATAAATTTTTGCCTATTTGTATTTGACTTATGGCGTAGGAACCAGTGAAATGCATGCTGTCTTTGTGCAATAACAGCTGCACAATCTGTAGTGAACTATGGGGGGGTGAGTCAGACTTGCTATAATACTTTCATATGGGAACATGTGCTTCAATGCCCACTTTGCACCATTTGGTTGTCTTATTGGCACACTGTTCAATAGGAAGAGAGATGATATTGGTCCATGGGGCATCTTGGATGTGTTCTCTGATGGCTTCCTAGTCAGCCTTTTTGTAGTACCTTGTCGTTTTGAACAATGGCTCCTCTTCGGGTTAGGATTTAAGTGTGATATCAACTGATACCACTAGGTGATCTGCGCTTCCAAGTGGATTGTGGGCATTAGTCACACATTCCTCATGTACTGTGGTGAGGAATAGGTCTAGAAATTAAGCTTGCTGGTGTTCACAATCTGCAAGGCTGTTTGTGTGAGGAAATGGGCTATAGAGAAGCTATAAGTGATTTCTAGTATGAATTTTTGCCTACTTGTATTTGACTCATGATGTATGAACCAGGGGAATGCATGCTGTCTTTGTACAATGGCAGCTACATAATCTGTAGTGAACCATGGGGGTGAGTGGGGCTTGCTATAATACTTCCATGTGGGAACATGTGCTTCAATACCCGCTTTGCATCAATTAGTTGTCTGTTCAGCAGGAAGAGAGAAGATATTGGTCCACGGGGCATCTCTGATGTGTACTAATGGCTTCTGAATCAACCCTTTTGTAGTACCTTGTTGCTTTGAGCAACGGCTCTTCACCTTGAGTTTGGGATTTAAGTTTGTTGTCAACTGATACCACTAGGTGGCCTGCGTTTCCAAATGGATTGTTGGCATAAATTACACAATCCTCAGGTACTATGTGAGGAATAGATCTAGAAGTGAAGCCTGCTGGGGTTCATGATTTGGTGGGCGGGTTGGGAACATTACTATAGAGAAACTATGAAGAGAGATGATATTGGTCCATGGGGCATCTCGGATGTGTTCTCTGATGGCTTCATAGTCAGCCTTTTTGTAGTACCTTGTCATTTTGAACAATGGCTCCTCTATGTTTCTCTATAGCCCATGTACAGCATCCAGCTGAATCTGTGTAACCTGAGAAACCAAACCAATTTTTGTCGTGGGCATTAAAGTCACCAAACACATGTATTTAGGTCTTGCTATCTAAGGAGAGTGTTGCATCTATAATATCAGAGACATGATAGATTACAATACAGTCCTGACGGGAGAACGGTAGAGAAAATATAACTAATGCAGTGATGAAAGGCTAGTTGAAAGCACATAAAAGCCTAGTCATCCGATTCAAGATGTTGCCCTCTAGTTAAAGGAAGGGTGCTTTGAATATAGACTCCAAGACCATGCATATATCTATCCGCGTTTTATAGCAGAGAAGGAGGTATCCTGTTATGTTACAGTAGTTAGAGGAGATTGAGGAGTGTAAGTTTGTTTCACTTAATGCTAAAATATCTGGGGAGTTTAGCAAGAGATATGACTCTACATCATCTAGATTACTGTTGTGGTGGCAACCACTTATTTGCATATGCGAATAACATAACACTATAAATGGCAAGCCTAGGTTGGCCTTGGTGTGTCTTACTCACCGGAAGTGACGCCGAAGAGCGTACATGTCCTCCCACCAAGACTCTCTGACTCGACACCGTCATTTGTACATATTGTAAATATACCTTTTCTTTAATACACTTATTATTGCGTTATCTTGTTGTTTGCGTCTTCATTGCATTTCCTTACTAATTATTGTTCAACCTTGCAACCACAACAATTACTTTTAAGCCCACAGATATTTGTGAATCCGGGCCTCAAAGGAGGAGGAGCATTGGTTTTGTTTGGGTGGTTGTCTGGTTTGATCGTGATATTTGTTTGGGTTGTCATTTGATTACGTTTTTGTTTAATTTCAGGTTGCAGGGAGAGTGTTGAACAAAGTAGGCCAGTTTTAAGGCCAAGTATACACACAAAAGCGGTCCATTTAGCTGAGTTCTGCCTAGAAAGTTGTAGCCTCATGAAAGCCCACCAGAGATAGCAGCAGGGTTCCTTTCCATGCATGACATGGCACTACAACTATCCTGATATTATATAGCTGATGATAGAGCAACTGCTCCAAGCACTACCAAAGAGTTAGAGCTCCTTAATATGCAAAACTAATCCCCTACTCTGAATTCTAAAATAATATTCTTTTCTCCCTAATTTTTTTTACAGGTTGTTCACATACAATCACCTAAAATTTAGAATCTAAGCTTTTTTTTTAGTTGAGGGTCCTCATCTATGTGAAAAATGTAGATATAATTTTTTTTCAATTTGACAAATTTCTTTGTCTCCCCGATATATACTCGATTCAAGATTCTGATAAATTCATTGTGAGATGGTTATCTGTATTTTCCCTTTGTGCCATTTTTACTGCTGTAATTTCTACTGTGTTATTTTTCTGGGGACATCTTTCTGCCTGTTTTGCAAACATTTTAATAGTTGCTGCTCTGACGAACTGCAAGCCCTTGTGTCCCCGCTATGTAAATACACCCGACAAACACGACCACCAGCAAAATTCCACCCCTACACAGTAGAGATCACCTGATGTAAAAAAGCCTTCTACTCTAATAGTTTCTTCCCTAGGACTGGTGGACTTTGAAATTCCCTTTCGGGTTCCTGCTTCATTAACTGTACTGGCATGTAGTGTAATGTAAACAGACGTCTTGCTGCCCAACTCCCTACATAGTATCTCGGCAAATTAGGTCCCAGATAGTATCCCGATACATGAAAGTGACACTGCGCCTTGTTTGGTGTGAGAATACAATAATAAAAAAGTTAACTTGCGACGATACTAGAAAACAAAACCATAAAATCCTTTTAGACATGGTAGTAAAAACAAACTCATCCGAACAAGGAGACCGGACATGATCATATTTAACAGGAAGGGAAAACTGACAAATCATGGATTACATCGTCACAGCAAATGACAGAGTGAAGATCAAAGAAAATATTAAGATGTAGTTTGATTGAAGCATTACGTGCGGTGTATATTAAGGCAAATATTAGAAGGTTATCACAATGCAAGAAATGGAAAGTTGTCGGCGTTGAGAAGACAAAAGCAAGTGATTTTCTATAAATTTCTCTTTATATTATTTATTTGTTTGTTTTATTTATTTATTTTTTACAATAGTAAATTTTACTTGAAAAGTCCAAACTTATGCACAGTGATCTGATGTGTGATTGTGTTCTATATTTCGGGGAAAAACCTCTTTGTCAAATTGCAGGTGTTTCAAATCCCTTGAAAACAGTGTGGACTGGTAAAGTTGTTTTGAAGTTATATAGCTGTATGAGAAAAAAAAGAAAAAAGAAAATTAATTGAAGAAAAATATTTGCTTGAACTCCTGCTTTCTCAAGGCTAACTTCAAATATAATTTCCACTGCCCCTTCTCTCAGCTGTCGAAAAACTAGAAACCACGTCGATTTTTTTAAATTCAATTTTTACCCCAAACAAGACACAGTGCCACTTTGAAGTAGGGGGATACTATTGGGGACATAAGTTTCATGGGTATTATGAAGGAAGATGAGCAGCAAGATGTCTGTTCACATTACACTTGAACTTCTGCATGTCAGTACAGTTGGGAAAGCAGAATCCCGGAAGGGAGTTCCAAAGTCTAGCAGTTCTGAGGAAGAAACTATTGGAGTAGAAGGCCTTCCTTACACCTAGGGATCTCTACTGTGTAGGGGTGGGATTTTGCTGCGTGTCGGGTTTGTCCGGGGTATTTAAGTCGAGGGGGCACAAGGGCTTGTAGTTCGTCGGAGCATCCACCATTAAAATACTTGTAGAACAGGCAGAGGGGTGCAACATTTCGTCGATGAGACAGAGGCTGAAGCTTAGATGACAGTTCAGGACCTATTAGGTTGGCGACTCTCTTTTAAACCTTGTCTAGGAGCGAGAGACTAGTGGTAGATGCACCAGCCGAAATGTGACAACAATACTCCATACATGGGCGGATGGTGGCCTTATAGAGGTACAAGATACTTTCAGGTGTAAGTAGTTTTCTAGGAAAGTAGAGAGAGCTGGCCCCCCTCGCGGGGGCACCTTTGTGGCCTTCGGGCCAAGCAAAGACGAGCACAGTGTAGTATCTGTTCCGGCAGATGCTGCAATCAAAGACCATTGCCCTTGTGGCAATCTTCTGGTCCATGTAAGGTCAACCCTACTTGGGCCTTGTGCCTAATTTGCTCGGTGGGGCAGCAAATAAATATCGCCGGCCTCCCTCGCGGGGGCACCTTTGTGGCCTTCAGGCCAAGATCAAAGTGTAGTATCTGCTCCGGCAGATGCTGCAATCAAAGACCATCGCCCTAGTGGCAATCTTCTGGTTCATGCAGGGGCAACCCAACATACCAGCTGGCCATTTCCCACCTCTCGGGAGCTGGTCCCCTTTTCCCTTCCCCCTCCCCCTCTCTCTCTCCACATTAAAAACGGCCTTGTGCCTAATTTGCTCAGTGGGGAAGCAAATAAATACAACCCACCTCCTTCGCAGCAGCCTTGACAATGTTCTCAATGTATTTATTCCAGTTCATGTTCCTTGCTTCTAATTCGTCCTTTTCATAGCAGCGTCTGTTTCCGTATGCAAATTAATGCCATATTGCTATAATATTACTACTAATATTCTACAAACGAAGATCTTTTCTTTCCTTTCCTCATTCCGTCATTCCGTCATCCGACAGGATAGAGAGAGAGAGAGAGAGAGAGAGAGAGAGAGAGAGAGAGAGAGAGAGAGAGAGAGGCGCACTCGTCTGCATTACTTTCACCACATAATCAATTTCCCTAATGTTGTTCAATTCGTGAATAAATATCTCCACAACAAATGGAATAACAATTATTTTATTTATCTAATTTATTTAGTTTTTTTTTTTTTTGGGGGGGGGGTAACTGGGAGTCATACGAAGTGTGTTATTCAATTTTTTATTACCTATTTTTATATATATATATATATATATATATATATATATATATATATATATATATATATATATATATATATATATATATTGCTAACTGGTAGTTTTTTGCTATTGTATTCTGGCGAGAATCCAAAGATAATACATGAAACTTCTCAGAGAACCGAAAGCAATATGAAGCATGAAGACGTTACTGTAATACCAATACTTGAAGGAGCACTATGAACAGTTCGAGAAACTCTGCAAAAAATTAAAAGAAGAAATTGGAGTCAAAAGGGAGATTGACAGCATACAACGTACAACTTCAATGAAAACAACTGAAATATCAACAAATATCATCGATTACCGAAACTAACCCATATAAGAAAAAATAGCCAACTATAGAAAGAACTCTGCACGAATCAAAAGTAACTAAAACTACCATAAATCTCATTATCTCCCATCTATCTAAGCATCCTTACCACGCACGTGCGTGGTAGCACACACTTCGGCTGATACAACACAAAATGAATGACCAACGAAGATGAAAACATCGAAGAGAGGGGGCATCAACTTGATTACTACTAGAGGTACTAAAGAGAGTACTAGAACCTTGGGTAGACTTATTGTCACTCAAATTCCAGAGAAAGCCAACCGTTGTTGTAAGAGATACATCGTAAATAGTAAACGGCTGTTCCGATTACGCAAAATTATTTGCAACAGTTATCGAGAGGAGCAGAGTATGTTAGAAATCTGGAGAAAGTTGTTGCCACTAAAACTCCAAGGAACACGCCTTGTTATATATAGTCAGGGAATAATCCCTGACAATGACTCGTAGCTGAAATAAATATGTAAAGTTAGCGATATTTTAAGAAGTGGAAGAAGATAGAGAGCGCAAAAGTCTCTGATATGAACAGGCGGATATGACGTCAGATAAAAGAGAACAAGAGAGAGAAAGAAAGATAGAGAGAGAGGAAGAAAGAGAGAGAGAGAGAGAGAGAGAGAGGAGGGGCAAACGAAAAAGAAAACTGGACATAATATTTTGCTTACAGTTTGAATATTTTCCGAATAGATGGGGTAAGGTATGACCCCCTAACACGAGTACTGGAGTTGACGCTTCTTCCCGATCTGGATCTCAAAACACGCATGCGACATTTAACCGAGAAAATTACTATTGTTCTAACATTCACAAACGGAAATGCATAAACAAAAAACAAAACCAAAAAAAAAAAAAAAAAAAATGATTCTCCGCAAAAAAGAAAGAAAGCGAAAACAGATGTCGCCGAAATTAACTTACTCAATTTGTCTCTCCAGAAAATCCACTCCGATGGTTTTTTTGTACTCTTTCGTAAATATCCCTTTGCAATATCGCTGAATCATGCTGGATTTTCCGACGCCACCATTACCGACGATGACAACTTTGATTGCCGTCTCGATATCCTCTTCGTGCCTTCCAAACACCATTTCCAGTTTCGTTTATCTCCGACGATCTACAACCGGACTTGGAAATCACTCAACAACCCTCTGTGTGTTGTTAAAAGAAGCGGACGTGTCTCTGGGCATGAACTGGCTGACATCTTTTCTTTCGCCATGTGAGAAGATACGGGAAACATTCAATTCTTTTGTAATAAAAACCATCCACGATTCGATTCTCGGTCCACTGGAAAAGAATTGAAAAAAAAAAAAAATAAAAAAATAAATAAAATAAATAAATAAATAAAAAAATAAAAAAGTAGTAGTAGTAGTAATAATAATAATCATTATTATTATTATTATTAATAATAATAATAATAATAATGATTATTATTATTATTATTATTATTATTATTATTAGTAGTAGTAGTAGTAGTAGTGAAAGGAGCAGATGTATGGAGAAGTGGCGATGAAGTTTGAACTTTTGACTTCTGTAGAAAAAGAAGTACTTCAGAAGTTAAGAGAGGTTCTTCTTAGAGACGATATCATAGAGGTTCCAAGTATGAAGAGTAGTGATAGGCGGAAGGTGAAAAGCGAGGTAAAAATAATTCAAGGAGTAATCCACAACATCGTAAGAAATAACATATCGATTACGGAACTTAACAGGCTTCTATATGCAGCGTCATACGTTATTGCGAATCGTCTTGGTTTATTACAGAAGAAAAAGGGAAAAATGAAGGATAGAAGGCCACACTGGCAAAGGCGGCTTGAAGAAAGTATTAAACGGTGGCGGAAAGACATTGGTAGAATCGAAGAAATAAGAAAAGGAGTTAAACTAGGACAGAAAGCTAAGGACAAGCTTCAAAGGAGGTATAGATTGCTGGAAAAAGGAACGATGAACGTTCTAACAATGTTGAAAGAGAAGGTCCACACTGGTGGTATAAAAATTAGGAACTTTGTTGGAAAAAGTGTTGCATTTCGGCAGAACAACCTTTTTTGGAACAATCAGTCTCAGCTGTATAAAGAATTAAATATTAGTAAACAGGCGGGAAATAACAACACTCCAAATGCAAAAGATGCAAGGAAGTTATGGAGTGGGATTTGGTCTGTCGAAGGGCGATATAATGAGAAGGTTAGCTGGTTGGGAGAGGTCAGAGAAAGGCTATCAGAAATGCAGCAGATGAAGAACGTCGATGACGTTAAAGCTGGCATACGAAGGATGACAAACTGGAAGGCATCTGGTCCAGATGGAGTGATGGGTTTCTGGTTTAAACAGTTTTCATGCCTTTATCCACCTATAGCTGCTGCTCTGCAAAGTCATGAGATGTCCCTGATTGGCTTGTGAAGGGAAGAACAAAACTGATTAGGAAAGATCCTGCAAAAGGAACAGATGCCAATAATTATAGACCACTTACATGTCTGCCATTGATGTGGAAACTGTTGACTGGAATATTTGTGGAGAAAATTTATGAACATCTAGAGAGTAATGGTGTTTTTCGTGATGAACAAAAGGGGTGCCGGAAAGGCTCAAGATGTACTAAAGAGCAACTACTAATTGATAAAGCAATAATGCAGGATGCGAAGAAGAAGAAGAGGAATCTGAGCGTAGCATGGATCTATTACAGAAAAGCTTATGACATGGTTCCCCATTCATGGATACGTGAAACACTATTGATGATGCAGGTTGCTGAGAATATGGTAGGGCTTTTGGAGACAAGTATAGCTCAATGGAAAACGGTGCTGACAGCAAACAAAGAGGAGATGGGTCAGTTTGGCATTAAACGTGGGATATTTCAAGGAGATTCGTTATCACCACTTCTTTTTGTAATGATAATGATGCCACTGAGCATCCTCTTGAAGAGAGAAAAACTGGGGTATAACTTTGGATCTGGTGACAGACGCCTCAACCATCTACTGTTTATAGATGATTTGAAAATATTCTGTAGAAATGAAAAGGAAATGGAGAAACTGGTAGAATTTGTGGGGACATACTCAGAAGACATTGGGATGGAGTTTGGGATTAGTGAATGTGCGGTGCTGGTGATGAAAAGAGGAGTAAAGGTTCATTCGAATGGAATAGTGCTGCCAAATGAAGAAATCATGAAAGAAATAGAAGATACAGGATATAAGTATTTGGGAGGGCTGGAGGGTGTAGGCATCATGAACAGAGGAATGAAAGAAAAAGTCAGGAAGGAGTATCTTAGAAGAGTGAAACTAATTGCAAAGTCGAAACTGTATGGAGGAAACCTAATGAAAGCAGTAAATGCATGGGCAGTCAGTGTTTTGAGATACAGTGCGGGAATTTTAGAATGGTTTGACAAGAATTTGCATGCCATGCATATCAAAACAAGAAAAGTTTTAGCAATGTTTGGTATATTTCACATTCGAAGTAGCGTAGCAAGACTGTATCAAAAGAGGAAAGATGGTAGGAGAGGATTGAAAAGTGTAAAAGATTGTTTTAGAACCGAGGAGATGTCGTTGAAGGAGCATTTGACTAGAAGTGAGGAGTGGATGCTTAAGGTTGTGGCCAATGAAATGGAGGTGTGTGAGACCAAGGCTGATTATGTGAAACGTATGGATAGAGAAAGGGCAGAGGAACTGGCTAGGAAGAAAATGCATGGAAGGTTCTTCCAGGATATAGCAGAAGTGGCTGATGAAAGATCATGGCAATAGTTTAGAGCTGGGTATCTAGCTAAGATTACTGAAGATTTTGTTTGTGCAGCACAAGAGCAGGCATTAGGAACACGATTGTTCAAAAAAGTGGTTCTAGGAGAGGAAGTTGCTGCAGAATGCCGGAATTGTGGTAAGACCTTAGAGTCAATTGCGCACCTTGCAGAGACACGATCGCATGGGACTCCAGATACATTGGGAGGTGTGTAAGAGGGTTGGGGTGAAGTGTGCTGGAAAATGGTTTGAGGAGGTGCCTGATGAAGTGAGAACAAGTGAGGATGGCAAGGTAGAGGTATGGTGGGACAAAAGTGTCATAACGATCAAGCAATTTGAACATAATCGTCCGGATTTAATCGTCATTGACAAAGTCCCAAAAAACTGGCAGATTGTAGACTTCTCAGTACCCTGGGACAGCAATGTGAGAGAGAAGGAGAATGAGAAGTGGAGCAATTATGCTCCATTGGCATTGAAGATAAGGCGGATACACGGGGTTAAAACACAAATAATCCTGGTCGTAGTTGGTACGCTAGGAATAGTATCAAGTCGTCTGGAAGGACAATTGAAAAAACTACAAATCCCCGATGTTTTAGGCGGCCTTCAAACCTCTGCAATTATAGGTACCACCAACATCCTTAGGAAAACTCTAGATCTTTGAAGCTCCTGGTTTGAAGCCGGAATTGAGGGAAATCCTCTGGAAATGAATCCTATCCCTTTCCTGAGAGACGTTCATAAACGAAATCAGAATTATTATTATTATTATTATTATTATTATTAATAATAATAATAATAATAATAATAATAATAATAATAATAATAATAAATAAATAAATAAATAAACCTATCTCTATATCTATAAAAGTGAAAGTGTCTGTGTGTGTGTGTCTGTCTGTCTTTTTACATTTCCCTACGCAATAACTCTGTAAATTTTAAGTCTACAGACTCGAAATTTGATATACAGGGTAGTGAGATTTGGGAAAATCTTTATAATCCATTTTCGGCCAGAAACCTGACTGTTAAAGGGTCAAAGTTCAACGATTTGACCTTTGAGAATACGGGTTCGAGCCTGCCTTCCTACTACCACTTGTTTTTTTTTTTTTTGCTCAACACACACCTCCAAACGCCGGGCACCCATGCTAGTAAATTAATAAATAATCAAGTGACGTCATATATATAGATTCCCACAGTGGGATCCGTAAGTGAGTCTGAGAGGCTCCTCAAGCTCTTTCTCAAAGAGGACCAAATGCTTTATATGGAAAAATTAAATGGTTGTAGACATTTAATTATTGATCTTTTTTATTTTACTGGAAAAAGATATGATACATAACTGCAGGCGCAAAGAGTTTTAGGATGGTGAATGGAAAAGTAAAAAAAAATAAATTAACAAAAAAAAAAATGCAACAATTTTTGATTAATCAAAAACAAAAAAATGGTTGTAAACAAGAAAATATAGTAAAATCACGAACGGGAAAAACTAATAAACAAGTATAAGTTAACATTTGAAATTAATGTTTTTTATATTTATTTTAGAAACTATCTTGTTAGTGCTCCGTGAAAAAAAACAAAAAAACGATGCCCTACTGAGGGGCTCCATGGCCTCCAGAAGTTCGGGAAACCTTGGTCTAGTAGACGAACCCTTATCCACACCTGTCTGATTTAATAAAAATCATTTTATGACGTCATACGGTGTGCATGGTTATCTCCATATCTATTTAAACAGATGACGTAATCGCTTATGACGACATCATTTTGTGACATCATCGCGTGTATATAGCTATACCCGTTTTAATGAAAGATTATTAATTAGTGACGTCATCAATGATGACGTCATCACCTTGCCAAATAACCCAGTGTGCACAATGACAAACATTAAAGAAAACGAAGTAAACAATATCCGCAGTTTTAGTGTACACCCTGGGAAAATATACCAGAAAAAACAGTTGGAAATAAGTCATACACCATACATTATGTGCAACTCCTACAGCTACGTACCTAGAAAACGGATCTATTAAACTTGGCATCGTGGTATGGGACAAGAAGAAGAAAGAAGCAACCTTAGTAGAAGTTAGTCCCCCTCAATGATGCTGGCTTAATCGGAGCTGAGAGTGAAAAGATAACGAAATACCAAGCTCTTATGTATGGCATGGAAGAAATTGGAATCTTAGGAAGATCTCTATCATTCCAGTAATTATAGGAGCAACTAGACTCATGAAAAAGAATCTCAAAAACTTCCTGGTAAATATAATTGGTGAACCAAGTGCAAGAGAGATACAAAAAATTGCACTTAAATAGATGAGTAGAATTTTAAAAAGATCTCCCGGTTAGAATGAATGATAGAGCAAGTGAATGTCTGGCATCCACCTTCCATGTAGTTTATGGTCATCCGCAGGACTAGGTTTACCCACGTTCTTATAGATAGCAAAACATAAAAAGTATTCAGATTTGTGATTGCAACGACAAATAAACAAATGACAAGCGTTGAATCATTTTTAAATTGTTGGACAAAGTGTATTGTAGAATCTGGTCGAGGTCCACTCCAGCCATCGAATGCGATTGGCTACATGAGTGCAGATTGTCTTGGTTCGTACTTGCCTCTGCAAATTGAAAGGGTGCTGGCAGCACTGGACAAACTGTCTGCTTCTGCAATTGCCCAAGCTAGGTATAAGGTTGGAAAGATCGCTGACGATGGAGTGAAGGTACGTTTGATAAACTGGAAGCCGCAACGTGATGTCTGCACACAGGTGGTCAGGGTGTGATAGTTGTGCTCATGCTTAAGAATGACAGAGTTGCAAGGCAGATACTCCGATGATCAGGCAGCTCTATTCAGAGATACACTTCCGGGGAGGGGCATAAAAAATGGACTAAACAAATGCTTGTTCACGATCTTCTGGCTGGTAAGCTGCAGCCAGCGAGAATCCACAACAGCGACAGTGATACAAAGAAATCAATTAATAATTCCTGCTATCATGAAATGTCAGAACCCTTTCAGATAATGAAGAACGACGATATGATAAATTTACATTTCCAAATAATGGGGGATCACTTTTTATATTAATTTATTAACGACAACCGGTCGTTTAAAGCACACCCGAAAACTCCAGCAAGACAAGTTCATACCCACTCATATACACACAGAAAGTATTCTGTCTTTTTTTTGTTAGGAAAAAAAGGTAAAAAATGAAGATACTGACAGAAATGCATAGATTACAATACTTTTGAAAAAATATAATAAAAAGCATTAAAATACATTACAACGCAAAACTTATCCAGGTAGGTAGAAGAGTAACTTATCTTGCCTTTGGCACTTTTTGGTTTGTTGGCTTCTCTTAACAGAACTCCCCAAAATGGTGATTTGTTACTTTTATTTATTTTGCATTATACTATTTTTTTTTTATTACAAATTATTTTTCTGTTTATTTTTTGGGGGTTAATTTAGCAGCAAGTATTACCTAAAAAAAGTGGTAAAAAATGAAGATACAGAATAAAATGATGAAAATTAAAGATTGCAGTATTTAAAAAACAAAAACAGAAGAAAAAGAAGAAGTTTCGTTTCATTTCCTTAGGATAGGATTCATGTTTTCGTTCTAAAATCAACTTTCGCTTTTTAATACAACTTTGAAACGAACTATTTTTAGTCACGGAATCGAGTAAGGACTCTGTCAACATTACCACTAGGATTTATAACCACAAAAAAATATACAAAATACAAAAAAGAAAAAGAAATACAAAATACAAAAAAAAAAAAAAAAATACAAAATACAAAAAATTAAACAATAAAATATTAAAGTGTATTTTTAAAAATATTTTATCACGACGACGACCACGGCGATGTCAAAACATAATCAAGCTTGTAGTTTAAAGCGTGACTAAACTGAAAAGGTTAGCTCCAGATTAGTTGCGTTTTCTTATAATTTTTCCTATTTACTTGCCCAACCTCGAGGGCAGAGTTAGACAAAAAGTCGGTTTTTAAGGTGGGGAAGTCCAGCTCCCCAAAAAGGGGCACTCTGGATAGGAACAAAAATAAAAATTCCTCACTTTCTTCTCCACTGATCGAGGTAAGAAAAGATGGAGTATAGTATCAGAACAGATACTACATTATGATCTCGGCCTCCACAACATATTTATTTTCTTGAATTTCCGTATTTTTTCGGAACAAATCGTATTATATAAAACACTAATATTTGGAAGAAATACACTTCAATATATAAATATATATGGAATGCGTCCGTACATTACCACGGTACATTCATTTTGACCACAGGCGCCAGTGCCTGCAATTATAATGGGTCCAACTAACAAGCATACTTAAATTGTTTTTTTGTTTACGGGTGAGGTGGGGGCATACTTCCACCGGGCAACGTCGGTACACGGGTCCTGCTAGTTTATTATAAACAAAAAATACTGTAGGTATTAAACGTAACGTTAAATTCCTGTACAAATGAAATAAAAAAATACGGAAAGAAACTGAGACACATTCATGCGAGTATTATGTTTTTTTTTTTCTGAACAGTTCATTTCTAGTAAGTAAAAAAAATAATAATACTCGAGTTGAGATGGAAACGAAAACCTAAAGACAGTGAGTCAAGTACGATAACTATTAGGCCAGCTTGACAGAATCTTTAAAAAGTTTTCAAACTTCGTGAAACAGTTGACAAACATATAAAAATCCAATAACATCCAAGTACATTTTTTTTCTCCAATTTTGACCTCTTAGCAGACGTTTTTCCGGATGAAAACTGATTAAAAAGTTTTCCACTTGTCTGAATACCCTATATACCAAATTTCAAGTCTGTAAAGAAGCAGACAGAATAGGCTGTTTCTGAATTTTTGAGATGAAGAATGATTATTTGTATTATTTGAATTCTTCAGACTACTTTTCTCATATTGACTGTTATTTTCGTAGTGTTTCGATCGATGTAACTTCCGACATTCTTCAGGTATATCTTGTCGAACTCAGGATTCTTCCCGTTGAACTCTGGAATCCGCAAAGAATTTCGACCGGAAACCTTTGTTTAATTCACACGGGTAGCATGCTCTCATTCCGTCATCCATGACTGGGTATTTTTGTATTTTGAGTGTCGCTGGCATTGAGTATTGAACATTAAACTTCTAGAAGAGTGTAACTTTACAACTGAATTTTTACCAAGTACTACATCCACTACGGCACGGGTCATTGCAGACATCCAGTCATTACTTATGGAATGGGTGCATGATACTGCCGTGGATTATATAAGGGGTTCCGTGCAAACTCCCGACAGAAAGATGCACGTTCGTCAAGATACACCTGAAGAAGGTAGGAGGTTATATCGATCGTAATGTCGTGAAAATAACATTCAATGTGATAACAGTAGTCCGAATAATCCAAATAATGCGAGAAAAGATAGAAGTTCATGCCAATGGTCTGGATATAATGTTTATTCATTTAGGAAAGGATAAAAAATGAAATAAAATAGATACGGGAAAAATGTCCGAAAAAGGGAGGGGGGCGTAGTTTTTAAAGCCGGTTTATCATATTTTTTTTTGTAATTCTCCGACTACTCTTTGATTGTATTTGAAAGATTAAAGACTAAGCTTAATTTCCAAAAGGGGGAAAAATATTTGTACACGTGAAAAAAAAAAAAGTTATGAAAAATGTTTTCACTGCGAGCTAACTAATTCAGCTAAATTTTGAAAATAAATAAATTCATTGTAAAAACCCTTTAAAAGATAAATATTAGTTTTCTGGGTTTATTTCAAAGATAACTAGTAAACTAAAGTCCTAAGATACTGAATGAAAAAAAAAAAACACCTTATTTGTACAAAAAATAGCTTACTTAGCTCTCAAATGGGAGAGATTTTCGCTCCGATCAACTGAAAGAAAACAAAGTCCTCGTCTAATGGATTATACGGAAGCCCAAAATTTCAGACAGTCGAAAGGCTGTCTGAAAATGACGCCAGATAGTTTAAAGGGAAGCAAGAGGTGCGTTTATTTATTTATTTTGTTCTCTCACCCGTGCCTCCGTACATTCCTATCGTGGACGTTTGTCTAATGTTTTTTTTTTTTTACCATTTTTTTAATTTAATTATTTTTCTATGCCCCTGCTTTAAATAAATAAACTTTTATTTTTCAAGATTACATAAAAATTATATCACACCGAAAGTTTCACATTCATTCAAACAAGGAATATATTAGAATCTTGCATATAAAAATTATGCAAAACCTGTAATTAAAAAAAGTAGAAATATTTTTTGCAATTATAATTTTTTGTGTAAAAATATTAAGTAAACAATGTTTAATTCAATGATAATATCGGTAGTTCGAGAAAATAATGTTTCTTTGAGTTATAATTCATTATTGCGGACTTTAGGGGCTTTTTTCGTAATGTTGCTGTAATTTTTTTTAATTGTTACAATTTAAGACAATTTATTTTCATAAAAAAAACAAAAATGAATTCATGCATTTTTTTACCACTGAAAACCATAACTTTAGTAAAAGTATTTTTTGTTTAAACAAAATAATAGATTTCCACTAAGATTTAAGTAAAAATGATATGTTCATTATATGCCGTGGTCATTATTTGATAAATACTGAAAAATGTCATTAAAATGGGTTAATTTCCAGACTTTTGGTGAATTTTTAAGTAAAGTGAGGGATCACAATGTTTGTAGATGTTGAGCATCGGCATTTATTTTACACGCACCTCAAATAAAATCACTAGTTTTGAAAAGCAAAATAGTTGTCTTCTTGCGTTATTCAAGAGGAATAACTCTTCTCCGACAAGAATCAAAATTATAAATTCGATTACGTCCCTTTATGTCAGAAACTTTGGATTTATTAGATAGACGATGGATTGGATTACATAGTGATCAATGTGAAAAAAAAAATTAACAATCATTTTTTATTCAATATGACTGCAGTAAAATTTCAAGCCTGTATGAACTGGGTACCGAGATATCAGTAAATCACTTCTATATTTCAATGGAGGTCGAGTGCGAGTATAATCTCTCCGTTCGATACATGTTTATTGTAGATTATCATTAATGGATGTATTAAAATCTCTACCACGCTGTCTCAACAAGTTCGTCTGTTGCGACCTCTAAACTGTTAAGGGTGGGTCAGTCGAGTCGGTGTAGGACCTGGGCTGTCGTTGTAAATCAATCTATAATAGTAAGCCACCAAACCCGTTTAGTTAAAGTTATGCATTACTGTGTACTTTATTGAGCGTTTTTATATATGAAGTTTGATTGAGCTTAAACTTGGACAGAAAACATTTTAGTTTAAAAAAGAGGATTTGGCAGGGATAAAAAATTATATATATATATATATATATATATATATATATATATATATATATATATATATATATATATATATATATGAGCAAACAGTTAATGAAATATGTTAAAAACACTTTGAAATGAGTTAAAAACATATTTAATCTGAAAAGGAAACACTAGATAAATGGATAGTCCTTAATCCGCGGAGTTTCGAAGAAATACTCTCCTTCTCATCAGAGGGTAGGAATTAGCAAAATGCAGGGTCGGATTTTGCATGCAGAAGTATTTGATGAAACAACAAATAAGTCAAAGATCTTACTTGAAAACAAAAAAAGTTAAGCAGAGGGAATATGGTAAAGAAAAAGGTGATTACACATTAATGGATAGTCTGGTGGAAGATAAAAAATCCAGTGACGGTAAAATCGAAATGTAAAACTTCAAGAAAATTAAAAGAGTTTCCATTTGTACAAATAAAATCGAAAGAAATCCCGTAATTGGAAGAAGATGGTCCATAATAATCCAAACGCAGAAATCCGTGGAATAATTCACAAAAAAGTGTGTACATATATATATATATATATATATATATATATATATATATATATATATATATATATATATATATATATATATATATATTAAATTGTAATTCAATGAATTTCAAAAAACTCTCATTGAAATGAAAAGAAGTGGTTGAGTTTCATATCAAAGAATTTTTATTATTCTCAGCAAGACAAAGAATGTTTTAGAAAGTTAATCTCCTTAACCTATAGGGTTTCGATGTCTACCATCTCATCAGAGGAGTGAATATATATATATATATATATATATATATATATATATATATATATATATATATATATATATATATTAATTGTTTATTTTTGAAATATCGTTAATTTCAATGTATACCGTTTTCGTATAACGGTTCTATATTGTTATGTTAAAAACCCAATCACCGTTAATTTCGAGTTAAGCGCAATGTATCTATTTAATAGGTGCAGAGCATATATAGTGCAAAACTTTGTTGAAATTCAAAGACTTACTTTTTCTTTTTTATAACTTATGTTTATTTTCTCCTGGATTGTTTTCATTACAGTTGTTTCGTTAGTGGGAAGGCAATTTTACGATTTATGTGCCCATAAAAATATACTAACGCCACCAACTTCTTCAGATGATTTTTCCATTTGATTTAACAATAAAAAGTATATTTTTTACACAATAAACATGGTATTTGGGGAAAAGAAATTCCAAAGCCATGCTTCCACATGTCCGCCATCTTGGGTGTTATGCTAAGATAATTTTTTGTTTTAAACCATAATTTCGTATTTTTTATTTATTTATTTATTATTTATTTTTGTTTTAATTTACCGTTTTTTCCTTATTTGTTTTTTTTCCAATTTTCTTATAATTTTATTTTTACATTTATGGGTGTTTATTCTAATATTACTTTTTGTTTGGTGTTCGAACTCGTATTTATAATTTTATTTATTTTTCTGTTTAAAGGGGAGGTTACTCTCATGGTATGTATTTTTTATTTCTAAGGTTACTTTCCTTGAACCTTTTTCTTTCCTTATATTATACGTTTTGTTTTTCCCTACTTTATTGAATTGTTTCTTTCTTTTCCTTTTATTCATTTTTAGTTATATTCATCTTTTTTAAATCTGTTCTAATGCGTGAAATTAAGTATCGATTTCTGTGCAGACATCCGTGGATTACGTCTAGTCGTTTGTTTAATAATTTTTCTTTTGATATTAGTATATAGTATGCTTCTAGTATGCATAGGTTGCATCTTTTCGATTTGCTTGGTTTATATTTTTCCGCTTTATCAATTATTGACCATCTTAATTTATATTCAGTTTTATTTTTCTTTAATTCCTTAATCCATAATACTAAAGTGCTTGAGTTTTTCTTAGTTTTTTCCTGTTATTTTCGTTATTACTATTCGTTCTGTTTCTATTTTCGTTATTGCAATTGTAATTGTCACTATTGTTATGATCTTTTGTACTGTTGTTTTTATTTTTATTTACATTGTTGTTGTTTTCGTTATTTGTGGTGTTATTTTCTTCCTCAGTTTCATTTTTAAACGATGCTAGGTGATTATGATATCTGTCCTTAAAGCAAGTTCCGGTGCTCCCCAGATATACTTTAATTTCATTATTTGTTATAACTTCATATTTGTATACTACATTTGAAGTTAAACAGTTCCTAACCATTTGGCATTTAGTAGGCTTCCAGCAGTTACATTCTTTCACGTTGTTGATTCATTTTCTGTTCTATCTCTATTTTTCAAAAATTTGTTTGATTTTGTGTTGTTGGAGCCAATTGTGGTATTGGTTAAGTTAGCAGATGTTGAGAAGGATAGCTTAACAGTGTTTTTTATTAATTATCTTACTTAGTTTACTACTTGCGGGAAATGTTTGTCTATAATTTGGTAAAATTCCCTCTGGATGTTATTTTTCATGTGGTGGCTGAAAGGTGGATTGAACCACGTTTGGCTCGTCCTTCTATTTTTCTTTTTAACTTCTATTTCGGTTTTATTATGATCTATCTTTTCATTTTTCTTTTTTGTGTTTATTGTATTCCTTATTTTTCATTTGTTTTTGCTCTTTTGTTTCCTTTTTTATATTTTCTCATCGACATGTTGTAAGATATTACATTTGCATTGTTTATTGTTCTTTATGTACCTATGTTATTGTTTTGAGTTTCCTTAACAAATTTAATTTGTTCTTTATATTCTGATCTAGCTAAGGCTTTGTTATAATATTCTTTATTTTTATTGAATAATTCTTCATTTTGTGATATTTTGGATATTCTTTTTGAGATGCTAGGTATAAGTGCTTTTTTCATACTATTCGGATGGTTGGACTTGTGATTTATGTAGAATAACGTTTGGTTAGGTTTATGGTAGGGTTCATAAGAATTGTTGTCTAGATTCAGGGTTATGTCTAAGAAGTTTACACATTTATGGTTTGGGTCTATTGTTATATCTAGGTTCAGTTTACTAAAGAAGTGTTCAATTTTTTTTTTCAAATAACCTATTTTTTGAGTGCATCATCCCAGTATAGCCCTCCTTTAATCCTGGATTTTCTTATATAGTTCATTTAGTATATAAAGGCCTACAAGGTCCGTTACTTGTGCACTATCTGTGCCCCATTGTGACGTCAAAGTTGAGGTTCCTATTTTTTCTGGTCCATAGTTTGTTATATTTTATTAGAGTTCTTCTTGCTAATCTTATGATGTCTAATTCTAATTTTGTTATCTTTGTTAGTTTTCTCAGCTAGTTCTAGTTCTTCATCGAAGAGATTTGGTGAAATAGAGGGGTAATAGGAATCTATATCAAACATAAGGAATTTTCTATTTTTGCCTTGAGGTAGTGTGCCGAACCATTCAATTACCTCTTCCGATGATTTCCACAGGTTATAGTAAATTTTATTTTTTAATTTAGGTCGGATTTCATCTATTTTTTTGCTAATGATTTTGATTTCGTCTAGTATTTTTTTGCTAATGTTTCCCAAATCTGAAATACATGGAGAAATCAGTCTAATGCTCAGATTATTGATGAATTCTGGTTTATGATCTTTTCGGGTAAAACGGGGCACAGTGGTGTATATCCCTTTATCTTATCGTGTATGTTCATTTTTTCACTTATTTTTAAGGTTTCAGAGTTTATATTATTCAGTTCTTCATTACTTGCTACTCTATAGTTTTTATTGAGTTCCTTCATTATTAGGTTGTTGTAGGTTTCAAAATCCATGCTGAATATATTCATGGTTTTGTCTGCTGGAATCATCAAGTTCGGATTGTCTTTAATATTTTTAAAGGTATTATTGATTTTTTTCAATTATTATTGGGTTAATGTACTTGTGTTTCTTCTTGATTTTTAGGTTTTTTGCCCATTTTAACATGTCTAATTCGTACGCTTCTAAGGCAGATATTACTCGTGGGAATTTCCTGGATTTAATTTTATATCTTCTATCATAAGGGGTTTCTGTGTTTACAGTTGTGTTTGTATAATTCGGGTTAGTTTGTGTGCTCTCATCCGTGCCTTTTTCTTCTGTACTTTTGTGGTGAAAGATCCTCCATCGAATTCTTTTAAGGAAGGAATTCACGGTTTGTACCATGCCCATCATGTATGTTTTGTGTGTTGGAATATGTTTTTGGGTCTGAAAGTTATTTCCTCTTTAGTCAACATCACAAATATAATGTGTCAGCTCAATTCAAGGAGCAGTAAAAAAATTTTTAATTGTTTATTTTTGAAATATCGTTAATTTATCATATTTTTGTCGGATAATTTGTCAGAAAATTATCTCAGCATAACACCCAAGATGGCGGACACGTGGAAGCATGGCTTTGGAATTCCTTTTCCCCAAATACCATGTTTATCGTGTAAATAATATACTTTTTATTGTTAAAATCAAATGGAAAAAATCATCTGAAGAAGTTGATCATAACAGGATATTTTTATGGACACATAAATCGTAAAATGCCTTCCCACTAACGAAACAGCTGTAATGAAAACAATCCAGGCGAAAATAAACATAAGTTATTAAAAAGAAAAAGTAAGTCTTTGAATTTCAACAAAGTTTTGCACTATATATATATATATATATATATATATATATATATATGCTTTTTATTTTTATTACCATTTTTAAGCACGAAAAAAGCGAATATATATATATATATATATATATATATATATATATATATATATATATATTACATGGGGGTCACCACTTATCAAGGCCCGAACTTGCGTGTACAGTAATCAATGAGATAGTATTGTAGTAATCATTAGTATTGGAGATTTGATAGAGTGTCTTACTTAAGGGGGCGGTTTGTCAGTCATTTGTTTATGTTGGATTTGAAGACATCCAAGTTGTAGTCAGGTGGGAAACAGGCGAACGGAAGAGAGTTCCACAATTGTGCACTTCTGAGAAAGAAGCTCTGCTCATGGAATCTACGGTTGGATTTAGGCACAGATAAAGAGTGGGGCAAATTATTGACAGTAGTATATATATATATATATATATATATATATATATATATATATATATATATATATATATATATATATATAATAAGAGAGAGAGAGAGAGAGAACAAGCAGAGGCAAAGACAAAGCGAGGGAGACAAAGAGAGAGAGAGAGAGAGAGAGAGAGAGAGAGAGAGAAAGAGATAGAGAGACAGAGACAGAGACAACTCGAGGGAAAGAGAGAGATAAGCAGACAGACAGAGACAAAGCGAGGAAAACACACGTACACAGAGAGAGAGAGAGAGAGAGAGAGAGAGAGAGAGAGAGAGAGAGACAGACAGACAGACAGACAGACAGACAGACAGACAGAGACAGACAGACAGACAGACAGACAGATAGAGAGGCAGAGGCAGGCAGAGGCAAATACAAAGCGAAGGAGAAAAGAGAGAGAGAGACAGACAGATAGACAGAGACAAAACGAAAGAGAGAGAGAGAGAGAGAGAGAGAGAGAGAGAGAGAGAGAGAGAGAGAGAGAGAGAGAGAGAGAGAGAGAGCTTCCATTTTCTTCTTTAGTCTTCACATTTCATGAGCGATTCTTCTTACAAATTGCTGTTTTCTGGATCAAATTCTATAAATATCAAGTTTGACCTTGAGGTCGTGTTTAGCTACTTACATTATACGGCTTTAAGCATTGTCTGGAGTGATTTCTATAAAAATGCTTCTATATATTATTAAAAAATTATGTGTTTTTAGGCTTTGTTTGTTTATGAGCAAATAAAAACGTGTTTGGTAGATAAAGTGGTTTTTACGATGTCAATATCCGAGATTGAATCTTACGTCAACGTATTTTTTAACAGGATATTTGTTTACAAATTTTAATAAAATAAAAAGATTAATTGATTCAAATAAATTTTTTAACAGGATATTTGTTTTACAAATTTTAATAATATAAAAAATTAATTAATTCAAATAAATTTTTTAACAGGATATTTGTTTTACAAATTTTAATAATATAAATAAATCAATTGATTCAAACAAATTTTTTAACAGGATATTTGTTTTACAAATTTTAATAATATAAATAAATCAATTGATTCAAACAAATTTTTTAACATGATATTTGTTTTACAAATTTTAATAATATAAATAAATCAATTGATTCAAACAAATTTTTTAACAGGATATTTGTTTTACAAATTTTAATAATATAAATAAATCAATTGATCCAAATAACTTTTTTAATAGGATATTTGTTTTACAAATTTTAATAATATAAATAAATTAATTGATTCAAACAAATTTTTTAACAGGATATTTGTTTTACAAATTTTAATAATATAAAAAAAATTAATTAATTCAAATAAATTCACTTCTTCCCTACTATTTGCCTGCGTAACAACTATCCCGGATTTTTATTCGTTGTCACGTTTTTATGTCGTAATTTTTGTTAATTTTCTTTTTGAAAAAGAGCGGTTTACTCTCGAAATTATCAAATACCTTATACAGGGTGGAACAATAAAATTGTCGCCCTAAAAAAAAATATCATTGCATTTCCGTGTGATGAAAACCGGTTTTCTTTTTTTGTTGCAGACCATTCACTAGTTGGCCAGTTGTGTATAAATCCCAAAACGATAGAAGCCTTCTCTCATGTCGGAAAGTGACACAATGTTCAACGAACAAGGTCAGGGATGCACCGCTGTGCAACACATGCTCTCTACCGATCCAAGTTATGACAACAGGACCATTGCCAACACCCCCAAAATGTATCGCTGGATTGCCACGAATAACAGGGATGTGCCCAGAATTATGTAAACAAAGTTCCCGGTCATTGGTTATGGCCTTTGGTGTTGTTTCAAGTGAGGGCCACATCATGCTACCTCACATCTTCGAAGTCGGCTTGAAAGTCAACACGAAAGTGCTGAAGAGTGTGGTGATGCCCTGGAGCAATCAGGTGGCCGCTGGCAGACCCTGAGTGTGGCAGCAGGATTTGCGCCCCCCCTCCCCACAAGTCCAAACAGACACAGGCTTGACTTCAAAAGGGGTGCTACGACTTTGTACGATTCTCTCAATAAACCCTTCCCCCTTGACACTGGATTACTGCTGCTGCGTGCCTACTAGCAATGGGTACCGTTTTTTAAATAGATTCATATAAATACTCACCACTTTTCTGTTTGGAGCGTGGCCTTTTACACAACTACAGGATTCAACTTGTGTAGTTGTGTCAATCTACATTGTTTTGATGTGAGGCGAGACTTCGCGGCTTTCTTTTCGTCTGAAATCAAAGGGAGGCGTGTGACTACGTGTAGTGTATGGCGAACGCGTTCACAAGCTTTAAAAAGGCAACGCACCGAATAAATAGCGCCATAAAAGACAGAATATATTGACTGAATAAATCGTTTGGGCGGAGAGACGCCCAATTAAGAGAAATGAGACGGAGGCAAAATAAGAAAAAAAAACAAAAAAAAAAAACAAAAAAACAACAAAAAACCCAAACAAAACAAACAAATTGTAAAATAAAAGGAGGTCGTAATAGAAAGGACAGAAGCGACAAGTTCCAATAATTAGTGAAACGTTTAAAAGAACGATTAATCTTCTTTTTTCTTCTCCCTTCTCTTTCTCTCTATTTACATCTATCTTTCTGCCATCTCCCACTCTCCTCTCTCTCTCTTTATATATATATATATATATATATATATATATATATATATATATATATATATATATATATATATATATATATATATATATATGATTATGTCGTAGAGCTGACATCTATACAATGTAGCTGCCTCAATCAATACGGGTCCGGAACTGGGAGCACGCCTTTTCCACAAACGCTGGAGGACGCTCGGCAAAATACCCAGTGGATAGCGGCAATCAGGTTGGCTTTGGTGTTGTAGGAGGTCATGTTGGTGATGTTCTCGACGTATGACCAAACTAATAACCCAGTGGATTCAGGTCGAGGTAAAAGAGGGGCCGTGAGAGAAAGGTACAAAACCCCGGTTTTTTCAAACGGAAATGGAATCATGTCGATTTTATCGTTCCACTCTGTATATTAGTGGTTTGGCAAGGCTACAGGGGAAACAAAGCAGCAAAATTGAAGTTGGCCTGCAGGACATTGTATATACAAATGTAGGCAAATTTGAGTATATTTTATTGGTTTGAAAATATAGGTTCTTTTTTACTACTTGTCATAAAATCTTAACCATAGAATAGTATTATAATCTTCCAAAAAACCTGCAAATTTTCACGTAGTTTCATCCCAAAGAATCAAAGATATGAGCATTTCAATATTTAATTTGGCTAATATATATATATATATATATATATATATATATATATATATATATATATATATATATATATATATATATATATATATATATATATATATATATCACCTTATTATTTGGCAATTTTATAAGTTCGAAATCTCAGCGACTATTGATCAGAATTTAACAAATGAAGAATCGTTGGAAAGGTAATGACCTGAATTGTCTAGTGGCCTATGCAACTTTTGCCATTAAGGTCGCACATAAAGGGGCTCATTTATAACCCAGAGCCTGTATTTGGCACTTTTTTACAGCCATAAAATGTTTACAACAACAGTCATTTGTTTTCCTAGTTTTATATTTTTATTTCCTTGTATATGAATTACAAAATATCTTATTATTCCTCTAAACTTCTGTCCTTGATGGAAGGGATACTAAAATTTTCTGCTACGGCTTCAAGTGATCTGTAATAACAGCAAGGGGAAACTTGATTTCAAATATTTCTCATATGTTATATCTCCCCTCTTTGGTTTTCATACATGAAGCACATTTCACAGTGTATAATGATTATTTGATACTGGAGATATTCATAATCGTACCCTATTTCCAAAAGAGGGGAAATATAGCATATGAGAAATATTTGGAATCAAGTCTTCCTTTGTTGTTATTACAGATCATTGATTAATACTTCCTGTTATTTTCAGTTTTATGTGACCATAAGACAAAGAGTTTATCGGCTAAATATGTACACACAGACAAGTACACACACATACATCTACTGTTTGATTTATCTAAATGAAGATGCAAATGCTGCAAATAAGAATGAAAACATTGAAGAAGGGGTCAAAGCGAGTTAAAATAAGTGTTGCAAGGGTCCAGAAGACACAGCTCGATAATTTGTGAAAACAAAATATATTGAAAAGAAAAGAAAATACAATAAATGAAGAGTGTGGGTATACATCAGTCCGACTGCCAAGTGTGCATGATTTCGCCTAAATTGTAAACTAATATTTGGTACTTCTGCATTACACAGACGGCGCATTTTTTGGGGTGCGTTTCACTACACTGTTGCCTGTTGACGCTTCTCTCCATTCAAATTGTTTATTAATTTAAAAAATTAAAACTATAATATATTGTTGACTCTGCAACAGGTGTCACACAAAAATTGAAACTATATTTTGTTACAGCGACAATTTTTTTCTTTAATTAAAAAAAAAAATGTTTCGGAAAAAAATTCCAATGTTGCTTTAATTCGAAAAATGTTTCATTTTAATTATGAAATTGTTTGGAAAAACAATCAAATTTTACTTTAATTACAAAAAATGTTTTATTAAAATTATAGTTTCTTACGCAGAATTTTCAATAAATGTTTTTACAATTATATATTGATACATTTTTATGCAATAAATGTTTTTACAATTATATATTGATACATTTTTATGCAATAAATGTTTTTACAATTATATATTGATACATTTTTATGCAATAAATGTTTTTACAATTATATATTGATACATTTTTATGCAATAAATGTTTTTACAATTATATATTGATACATTTTTATACAATAAATGTTTTTACAATTATATATTGATACATTTTTATGCAATAAATGTTTTTACAATTATATATTGATACATTTTTATGCAATAAATGTTTTTACAATTATATATTGATACATTTTTATACAATAAATGTTTTTACAATTATATATTGATACATTTTTATGCAATAAATGTTTTTACAGTTATATATTGATACATTTTTATACATTGTTTTTACAATTATATATTGATACATTTTTATGCAATAAATGTTTCTACAATTATATATTGATACATTTTTATGCAATAAATGTTTTTACAATTATATATTGATACATTTTTATGCAATAAATGTTTTACAATTATATATTGATACATTTTTATGCAATAAATGTTTTTACAATTATATATTGATACATTTTTATGCAATAAATGTTTTTACAATTATATATTGATACATTTTTATACAATAAATGTTTTACAATAATATATTGATACATTTTTATGCAATAAATGTTTTTACAATTATATATTGATACATTTTTATGCAATAAATGTTTTACAATTATATATTGATACATTTTTATACAATAAATGTTTTTATAATTATATATTGATACATTTTTATGCAATAAATGTTTTACAATTATTTATTGATACATTTTTATACAATAAATGTTTTACAATTATATATTGATACATTTTTATGCAATAAATGTTTTACAATTATTTATTGATACATTTTTATACAATAAATGTTTTACAATTATATATTGATACATTTTTATGCAATAAATGTTTTACAATTATTTATTGATACATTTTTATACAATAAATGTTTTACAATTATATATTGATACATTTTTATGCAATAAATGTTTTACAATTATTTATTGATACATTTTTATACAATAAATGTTTTTACAATTATATATTAATACATTTTTATACAATAAATGTTTTACAATTATATATTGATACATTTTTATGCAATAAATATTTTACAATTATTTATTGATACATTTTTATACAATAAATGTTTTTACAATTATATATTAATACATTTTTATGCAATAAATGTTTTTACAATTATATATTGATACATTTTTATGCAATAAATGTTTTTACAATTATATATTGATACATTTTTATGCAATAAATGTTTTTACAATTATATATTGATACATTTTTATGCAATAAATGTTTTTACAATTATATATTGATACATTTTTATGCAATAAATGTTTTTACAATTATATATTGATACATTTTTATGCAATAAATGTTTTTACAATTATATATTAATACATTTTTATGCAATAAATGTTTTTACAATTATATATTAATACATTTTTATGCAATAAATGTTTTTACAATTATATATTAATACATTTTTATGCAATAAATGTTTTTACAATTATATATTGATACATTTTTATGCAATAAATGTTTTTACAATTATATATTGATACATTTTTATGCAATAAATGTTTTTACAATTATATATTGATACATTTTTATGCAATAAATGTTTTTACAATTATATATTGATACATTTTTATGCAATAAATGTTTTTACAATTATATATTGATACATTTTTATGCAATAAATGTTTTTACAATTATATATTGATACATTTTTATACAATAAATGTTTTTACAATTATATATTGATACATTTTTATGCAATAAATGTTTTTACAATTATATATTGATACATTTTTATGCAATAAATGTTTTTACAATTATATATTGATACATTTTTATGCAATAAATGTTTTTACAATTATATATTGATACATTTTTATACAATAAATGTTTTTACAATTATATATTGATACATTTTTATGCAATAAATGTTTTTACAATTATATATTGATACATTTTTATGCAATAAATGTTTTTACAATTATATATTGATACATTTTTATACAATAAATGTTTTTACAATTATATATTGATACATTTTTATGCAATAAATGTTTTTACAATTATATATTGATACATTTTTATACAATAAATGTTTTTACAATTATATATTGATACATTTTTATGCAATAAATGTTTTTACAATTATATATTGATACATTTTTATGCAATAAATGTTTTTACAATTATATATTGATACATTTTTATACAATAAATGTTTTTACAATTATATATTGATACATTTTTATACAATAAATGTTTTTACAATTATATATTGATACATTTTTATGCAATAAATGTTTTTACAATTATATATTGATACATTTTTATGCAATAAATGTTTTTACAATTATATATTGATACATTTTTATACAATAAATGTTTTTACAATTATATATTGATACATTTTTATGCAATAAATGTTTTTACAATTATATATTGACACATTTTTATGCAACAAATGTTTTTACAATTATATATTGATACATTTTTATACAATAAATGTTTTTACAATTATATATTGATACATTTTTATACAACAAATGTTTTTACAATTATATATTGACACATTTTTATGCAATAAATATTTTGGTTTTCAAGTATTTTTTGTTCGGAAAAAAAGTCTTATTTTTTTTATTTATTTGCCGTGTTATTTGACCACAAAGAAATTAGAGTTATCGCCCCCAACGATGGCGTCGTCCGTGTAGTGCAGAAGTGGCAAATATTTATTAGCGAGAAATATTTAATGTAATATATATTAAATATAAAAACTAAATGTGACACAAGGCCGAAAGGGGGAGGAGGTTAATGTTGTCATATTTAACATGAATTAAACTTAACTAGTCTCTTTTATCATAATACCAGAACCACTCCATGAATGACCTACCTTAAACCCGAAATAACAATATATACATGATGTGAGGAATTGGGGAATGAAAATTTTATACAGAAAAATTGAATGCTACGGTAGAACCCCGGGATACGGTTACCCCGGATACGGTTACTCCGGAATACGGTGACCCCGGAATACGTTTTTTAATCAGGTTACAATGTGGAACACGATGTTTTCCGGCCCCAAATTACGGTATTTATACAGTGTTATTTATAATGTTATTTGATTATAAACATGTGTACTGTATTTCGTTACTAATTTTTAATATGAACTGCATAAAATTTTACTTAGGCCCCGCTATACAGCGATTTCACCAACCCCGGAACGCATTAATGTCGTATCCCAGGGTTCTACTGTATATAGTGCATGGAAGAGTTAATTATTATTTGTAGGTTGGACACACTACAGCAATAAGCGTTATCTTTATTCTAGTGAAAAAAAGTGGAGGACCTACAGACAATCTTCCACCAATTATTATAGACGGTTTTACATTTATTATGTCCGGATATAAATATACAAGTGCTGGTAAAAACGCAGTTTTGTCATCTGACTCCGATCTATGGATGTATGTTAAGTTAAATAATAAAAAATGTAGTCATTAAAATGTCAGCAATTTTATGGCCAGGTCACCTCTTAAAATAATTTGTAGCTCGTTGTTTTAGCCAATCAAACAGCGGGAATGGTTTTTAACGCAATTAGCTTTTGTTTGTCGAGATTCACAAAAAGTAGACATTTTTTTTTAGGTCAAAAAGATATTTACAAAATAATCTTCCTTTTCTTTCAAAGTAACTTTATACGTTGAATTGGATTTCATTTATGTCATGCGGCGGTGAAATGGGTGACAGAGTGTGCAAATTTTGATTCTAGTCGTTTCCATAGCACTGGTTCCATTTATAGATGTTGGCACTCTTCATGTGAACCCTTGTAGCATTATCTACCCTTTGTATAACGTGTTTATCTACGTACGTGTAGTCACTGGTCTTTTTATATGTATATGCGGCATGTCTGTATTTTTTTTTTTTACAAGTGTGTGGGGGATCATCACTTATCAAGGCCCAGAGGCCATTCGAGGATAAGGGTTAATGGGTTTACATTAGTTATTGTGATTTTAGCGTAGTAAACATTAGTGGGAAATTTGTAACTTGGACTTCTTAGGGGGACGGTTCAACAAGAACTTGTTCACGTTGGACTTGAAGACAATCAGATTGTAGTCAGATGGAAAGCTGACAAACGGAATAGAATTCCACAGACTTGCAGTCCGTAGAAAGAAGCCCTGTTCATGGAATCTACGTTTAGGTTTAGACACAGATAAAGAGTGTGGGAAATTATTGATAGTGGTTTTGGCTAGACGAGTGTTTTTCGTGAAAGTCTGGCAAGGGGGACCGTAGATTGGAGCTCAGATGAGCACTTGCCATGAAAATAACGATAAAGCAGAAACAGGCTTGCAACATCTCCTCTGAGGGAAAGAGGTTGCAGGGAAGAGAAAATGGCCCCCCCACTAAGCTATGAAGTCTATTTTGAACTCTGTCAAGACTACGGCAATACCGTCCAGTGTGTACATACAGTGTTCATATAAATAAAGTGTTTAACAACCTTCCAAAAAGTGTCATGTTGAACTGAATTTTTAATTATTACTTTATACGTTATGCCACAGGTCTTTGTGGCTGACGGAAGGAGAGCATACTACCTCCGTGGATTAAATAAAGGGTTCCGTTCAAAATTCTGTGCATTCCTAAGTTCGATTTCCCGAGCTCAACAGAATCCACCTGAAGAAGGCCAGAGGTTACATCAACCGAAATGTTGTGAAAATAACACAGCAACTCCAAATAATTCAAATTGTCGATCTAAAAAAATTCGAAACAAGAAGTCAGTTATGCTTCTGAGTTTTTATTTTATTTTACTTTTTTTTAGATAAGGATTGATTATTTGTATTATTTGGATTCTTCAGACTACTGTTTTCATGTCGAGTGTTATTCCCACAATATTCCGGTGGATGTAACCTCCGGCCCTCTTCAGATGTATCCCGTCGAACTCGAGAATTTTTCAATCGAACTCTGGAATACGCGGATTTTGAATAGCACTCTCTATTTAATCCACAAAGGTAGCATGTTCTTGTTTCATCAGCCACAATGGTCCGTGGCATAACGTGTAAAGTAGTGAGTAACAATTCAGTTTCAAGTGACACTTATTTTAAAGATTGACGGTTCAATCCTCAGTGCAGGCGATACTCAGAATATATAATTGCAAATTACTTAAAACTTCTACCCAGTAACTGAATGGCGGAAGTAGAGCATGCTACCCTTCGTGGATTAAATAAAGGGTTATGTTGGAAATTCCATGCAATTCGACAGAAAGAGTTCCGATTTCGACAAGGTACACTTGAAGAAGGTCGGATGTTGTTAGTCTCAGTCTTTTCTACAAATACTATTATGGCAAATGTTCCTCAGAATTGTCTCATTTATTCCCTGCTTCCTTTGTTTCAGCTCGTTTGACTCATTGGTCTTGTGGTCTTCTTCAATTTGGTGTTATAATACCTCATTGTAATACAGCTTCCTATTCCAGGAGCCTTTTTTTCCTAAAGATTGCAAGTTTTTTTTTTTTTTTTTTTTTTTACAAGGTAGTCTCCACTTATCAAGGCCCGGAAGCCACTTGGAGATAAAGGTTATTGCGCGTACAGTAATCAATTGGATAATATCGTAGTAATCGTTTGTAATAGAGATTAGACATATTCAACAGTCGACAAGGTTTCTTATAATTGTTAGAGGAAAACAGCCTTACGGCTTGATTTCATGGTTTTGTTTTACGGAATATCAACACACTTTCCAGGCTATTTAATGTCAAATCCAGTCATTTTTGTAAAAAAAAAAAAAAAAAAAAAAAAAAAAAAAATTATACTTCAAGTTCTTTATATCATCAAATATTTATTCAGGGTTTGGCTTGGTTTGATTGTTTTGTAGAGGAAAATTGTTTTCGTAAAATATGGTTGAGCTTTGTAAAGAGAAAGAGGAAAAAAAATTACATCAATATTTGGTGCTCTTCAGTCAGGAAATTAGTATCTTCAGACAGCCTGATCTAGTAGCATCAGTAAAAAAATACACAAGATTATATTTAACTAAAAACATTAATGTCGGTAGAAGATTACTATACAGGCTTTATTTGGTTTGTTTTTTTCAACAGAGTATCTCTTGCCCAAGGGTAACCTGGAATTTATCTCCCTGAGGTATTATACATATCTGCTTACGTAAAAACATACAGCGCCTAGTATTCCAAAATAGTCACCCATTTGGTGCTGACCATGCTTAACGTTGCTTAACTTGATCTAACTAGAACTGATATGTCAACGTAATTATGCTGCATAAATAAATGTCCGATTCTATAAATGAAAACAGATTTTTTTCTTGAATAATAATGAAAAAAAAAAACAAAAAAAAAAACAAAGTGGAACGACAACTTTGTGGAACTCTCTTCCTGCTCACTGTTTCTTTCTACTTACAGCCTGAAGGTTTTGAAAACTAAGGTTAATCGGCATTTCCTGTTTTTGCAATAATTAGCTTTCGTTCTTGTTAATTCCTTACGTCAAGTAGCTTCATGTCTTGTCTTGAGAGATTTCGATAAAATACCCCCCAGAAACAAGAACGAACAGCCAAGTTCTGCTCAAGTTCGACCGCCTTAAGTATAAAAACATTATTCACGTTTATTATATTCTAATTATCTTTTCGTTGTGGTGTAAATGTTGGAAAAAAATAACGACAAGACTCGGAAAAAGTGAAACGAATAATATATTAACAGAAATACAGACAAGTATGTTTCCTGCTTTCCAGCTGACTACGATATGGTTGTCTTCAAGTCCAATGTAAACAAGTTTTTGATGAGTCATTCCATATAAGTTAAGAAATTTACCGAATTTCCATTACTAACTATTACTATATTGTCCAATTGTCTACTGTACTCTCTTTAACCCTTATCCTCGAGTGACCTCTTGGCCTTTATAAGCGGTGATGCCTTTGTAAAAAAAAATATTGGTTGAGTGGGAACTCCGCTCAACTGAAGACCAAGTAATATTACGACTATCTCCCTCTGAATCTTGGGTCCAGACTGACTGGAAAGCAGAACTTGCTTACCGGAAATGACGTCATCAGAATTTGTAGGGGTGCCAACCCAACACTTTTCTATGTTCCTTCTGAACAATGCTCATTTGTCAATAATACCATGAAATCTGATTTTGATCACGTACAAATAAAAGAAATAAAACCTGAATCGTTACGAGCGAACGTCACCAAAACGAAACTATTTCACACTCTGCTGATTCGTAAAGCCAAACGTTTTCATTGTTGGCAAACTTTTCACATTTTATAGTTCACTGGACCTTTTCATAACTCACTTAAAGTCTAAAAAGAATTGGGCTGATAAAAAGATAAAGACGCTTAATTTTCCAATATAAAGAAGTCTGATTTAAATAAAAATATTTATTTATTATTAAAATATTTATTATTAATAGCAGGACCCGTGGAAATTCCACGGAATGAACAATATATTTAATCAAGAAATATGTTTTAATAAAGCTGTTATTTTTCCGGATAGTGCAAAAAATTAGTTTATTTTTTTCGACAGAAAAACCAATAGCATTCAGCAAATATGAGCTTATTATCATTTCTATGAAAATAGTGTCCATTGAATTTTAAATATAGAACTGATTCAAATTATATAAATTAATAAATACTAATAAATACTCAGAAAGTAATATTGTGCAACATAGTTCAATACAAATAATTGATCAATCGATGCCTCCGTTCAGTCTTGAAAGACAAAGGATACCCCCTGTAAGGGCAGCTGCGCGTGTAATTGTGAGGTAAGGGTTGCACAATTCCACCTACACCTCTCCTGAATCGACACTGTTTGAGTCCAGTGGCAAGGACGGATTCAAGACGACTGGAAACAATGCCGAGATAAGCAGAGAGCACATACAGCCTCTGTAAGCCCCAAATGGTCACCCATTTGGTACTGACCAGGTTCAACGTTGCTTGATTTCGGTGATCCAGCGGGAACCGGTGTGTCAACGTGATTATACTGTACAAATAATAAAATCACATTGTAAGAGACAATCTTTACTTTACTCCTTCAGTTCAGCACCTTTTGGCAAACAATGTTTTTTTTTTGGCCCTTTTTCTTTCGAATGTTCTTTTTGTATTATGCAACGTTTCGCTAACTTATTTCCTTGGTGAAGAAGCATTAAAAATTTTTTTTTTTATTCAATCTTCACCCCAAACAAGATAAGTGCCACTTTGAAGTAGGGGGCTACTATCGGGGACATAATTTGTGGGGGCATTATGAAAGGAGATGAGTAGCAAGATGTTTGTTCACATTACACTTGAACTTCTGCATATCAGTACAGTTGGGAAAGCAGCATCCCGAAAGGGAGTTCCAAAGACTTGCAGTTCTGGGGAAGAAACTATTGGAGTAAAAGGCTTTCTTACACCTACGGGATCTCTACTGTAAAGGGGTGGGACTTAGTTGCTTGTCGGGTCCATCAGGGGTAGTCACGTCGAGGAGGTATATATATATAAATTTTTTTATAATTTTTTTTGTGTGTGTATTGATATTCGTATTTAAAACCCTTTTTTCTATTTATTTAAAAAGAATATACAGCTTTGTTATATATGGGTCGTGGAATTGCATTCATCTGTAAAAAAAATGGCAGAAACTCTAGAGGATGACCTCCGATCCGTAGTGGAATGGGGACAAAAATGGATGGTCACCTTCAATGCTGCCAAGACTAAACTTGTTTCCTTCAATAATTACAAGAACCCTTCCCTACCGCCAATAGCAATGGCCAATGACTCTTTATCTGAAAGTACGTCGTTTAAACTCCTCGGTCTAACATTCACAGGAAACATGAGTTGGAACAATTACATTGAGAACATTGCCAGGGCCGCTGCGAAGAACGTGGGTTCTCTCTACTGTGCTAAAAAGCTACTAACGCCTGAAAGTATCCTATACCTCTATAAGGCCACCATTCACCTATCTATGGAGTATTGTTGTCATATTTGGGCTGGTGCATCTGCCACTAGTCTCTCGCTCCTAGACAAGGTTCAAAAGAGAGTCGCCAATCTGATAGGTCCTGAACTGTCAGCTAAACCTCAGCCTCTGTCTCATCGCCGAAATGTTGCATCCCTCTGCCTGTTCTTAAAGTACTTTAACAGAGAATGCTCTGACGAACTGCAAGCACTTGTGCCCCCTCGACATAAATACCCCCAACAAACCCGACAAGCAGCTAAATCCCACCCCTTCACAGTAGCGATCCCTAGATGCAAGAGAGCTTTTTACTCCAGTAGTCTCTTCCCCAGAACAGCTAGACATTGGAATTTCCTTCTGGGTCCCTGCTTACCCGACTGCACTGACACGCAGAAGTTCAAATGCAATGTGAACCGACATCTTGCTGCCCAACTTCCTACACAGTACCCCTGATGCTTATGTCCCTGATAGTAGCCCCCTACAACAAAGTGGCAAAGTGACTTGTTTGGGGTGAAAATGTAATAAAAAAAAAATCTATCTAATTTGCATATTCTTTGTAACATTCATTTTAATTAATTCCCTATTAGTTTTTTTTTCGATTTTCTCATGGGATGACCATGAAGGACTCGGACAGACATATGCATGGACTTGGAGTCTATATTCGAAACACCCTCCCCCTAACTAGAGAAATAAAACTAGAATCAGAGGGCCAGGCCTTTATGTGCTTCAGACTAAATATGCAACACAATGTTAGGTACTTATATTTTCTCTACCGCTCTCCCTCAAACCAAGACTGTACCCTAATAAACAAAGTCTCAGACAGCATAGATATAGCACTCTCCCTCGATACTAGCGCACAAATACATGTATTTTGTGACTTCAATGTCCACCACAGTAATTGGCTAGGATTCTCAAATCACACAGACGTAGCTGGTAGCGCCACATATAGCTTCTCTATATCTCATTCCCTATCTCAGATGGTTACATTTCCGACACGTTTCCCAGACCAGCACGATCAACATGCCTCACTTCTAGATCTTTTTCTGACAACAGTTCCCAATGACTGTACAACAAATGCCCATAGCCCACTCGGGAATGCTGATCACGCTGTGATAATGGTAGAAATCAGCCTAAATTCTCGCCCTAAAACTGAAGACCCACTACTCAAAACAACGAGGTATTACAAAAAGGCTGATTGGGAAGCCATCAGGGAGCTCATCAGAGATGCCCCATGGCAAAATATCTTTACTCTTCCAGCGGAACAGTGTGCAAATGAGACAACTGAATGGTTCAAAACTGCTATTGAAGCACATGTTCCCGCACGGAAATACTATAGCAAGCCCCACTCCCCCCAATGGTTTACTTCTGCTTGTGCAGCTGCCATTTGTCAAAGGCAGCATGCGTTCCGCAGATTCAACCGACATAAGTCCAGCTCAAATAAACAGAAGTTTATAGAAGCTAGAAATAATTGTAAGAGAGTGATAGACACAGCTAAGTCAGATTACTCTGAAACCACCAGAAAGCGCATCGAAGCACAGAAATTAGGAACCCGGGATTTTTGGAAAATCTACAACAGCGTAGTTAATAATGGACAGTCAATTATTCCCCCACTAACAAACAATCATGAGGTTGCTTGCACGGCAACTGACAAGGCTAATCTGCTTGCCAGTCGGTTTGCCTCAAACTCCACACTGAACTCGGTACACCACTCACTCCCTGATTTTCCTCTGCGAACAGACGCCACACTTGACGACTTGAAAATCATCCCTTCTCAGGTACATGCTATTATAAAAAACTTAGACACCTCTAAAGCATGTGGACCAGATCTCATCCCGGCTGTGCTATTAAAAAAATGCTCTGCCGAGGTTGCTCCAGTTCTGTCCAAACTTTACAATAAATGCCTTAACGAATCTTGTTTTCCCGACTGCTGGAAAACCGCCTCTGTGGTACCAGTCTTCAAGAATTCTGGTGAAAGAACTGACCCACTAAATTATCGCCCCATTAGCCTCCTCCCGCTTTTCGCCAAAATATTTGAGTCCTTAGTTAATAAAGCCCTAGTCCAGCACCTAACAGCTGCTAAGCTCTTGACTGACAAACAATATGGATTCAGGCAAGCCCGTTCAGCAGCAGATATCTTAACTGTAGTTTCTGAACGTATATACCGTTCATTGGATAAAACAGGGGAGGGTAGAGCGGTGGCCCTTGATATATCTAAGGCTTTTGACAGGGTATGGCACGATGGTCTTCTAAGGAAAATTAGATCATATGGAATCACTGGAAGAATTCATAACGTAATTAAATCCTTCTTAAGTAATAGAAAAATCAAAGTTGTCCTCGACGGACGTACATCCAAACAATATGACATAAATGCGGGAGTGCCTCAGGGGTCTATCCTTGGACCTCTATTGTTCCTGATATTCATAAACGACCTCCCTGATAATATTGTTTCGGAGATGGGTATATTTGCCGATGACACCACTCTCTATAACAGATATGAGGGGAAAACAAATGAACACATATCCAAGAAAATGGCAGAAACACTAGAGGATGACCTCCAATCCGTAGTGGAATGGGGACAAAAATGGTTGGTCTCATTCAATGCTGCTAAGACTAAGCTTGTTTCCTTCAATAACTACAAGAAACCTTCTCTACCACCAATAGCAATGGCCAAGAACACATTGCCTGAAAGTACTTCTTTTAAACTCCTCAGCCTAACGTTTACAGGGAATATGAACTGGAATAGATACATTGAGAGCATTGCCAAGGCTGCTGCAAGGAAGGTTGGCTCCCTCTACCGTGCTAGAAAACTACTTACGCCTGCCAGTATCCTATACCTCTATAAGGCAACCATTCGCCCATGTATGGAGTACTGTTGTCACATCTGGGCTGGTGCATCTGCTGCTTGTCTCTCGCTCCTGGACAGGGTTCAAAAAAGAGTCGCCAACCTGATAGGTCCTGAACTGTCATCTGGGCTTCAACCTCTGTCCCATCGACAAGATGTTGCATCCCTCTGCCTGTTCTACAAATACTTTAATGGTGAATGCTCTGACGAACTGCAAACACTTGTACCTCCCCGACGTAACTACCCCCGACAAACCCGACAAGCTACTAAGTCTCATCCCTTTACAGTGGAGATCCCTAGGTGCAAGAAAGCCTTTTACTCCAATAGTTTCTTCCCCAGAACTGCGGGTCTTTGGAACTCCCTTCCGGGATTCTGCTTTCCCAACTGCAATGATATGCAGAAGTTCAAGTGTAATGTTAACAAACATCTTTCTACTCTTCTCCCTTCATAATGACCCCGCTAATTAATTCCCTAATAGTAGCCCCCTGCTTCAAAGTGGCACTGTGCCTTGTTTGGGGTGAAAATTGAATAAAAAAAAACAAACAAAAAAACAAAAAACTATTACATGCAATTATATTCATGCAGATATTCTACATGATTTATAGTTGCGTAATATTTACATAAAAAGTTATAGTAAACACAAACCTCTTTCTATATATCGTCATAGATGCGTATATATATTTGTTTAAAGAATTTTGCCTACCAAACTCCTTTGTCAGTTTTTGGTCTACACGCATGAAACTTAATATATAAGGTATTCAAACCCATGCGAAACTTTATATTGGGGGTTTAGCCGGGGAAAATCGGTGTAAAAGTGTGAAAATTAAAAAAAAATGGAATTTGCCAGGTGATGGTCGAACGATGGCATTACGCACATACATGCGTAATGTAATAGCTATTGGTTCATGTTTCAATTTTTATCCTTGCAGCAAACATGTCCCCATAGGTCAGTCATAAACGTCAAAGGAAAACGTAAATCGCAAGCTAAACGCTTTGGTTTCGATTCTCGGTAGTGGTGCAAGAGTCATTTTATTTTTAATTTTTTAAATCATTACTATATATTGGGTCCAATATTATATAATAAATACGACATCTGCATTAATCAAAATATCACATTAAAGCATATTTTACGACCGGGCAATGCCGGGCGGCCTGCAAGTATCATTATAAAATTATAATTATTTAATACAAAATCTTATGGATGTCATAACAGACTAAAACGAAAGTTAAAATAAAAACCAAATAAAATATTCAAATAAAATAAAGTTTAAAACTGTTTCCCCGCCCAAACCAGGTAACAGATATAACTTGTTGAAATGATATTCATGGTACAAACTCTATTAAAAAACATATGGAAATCTAACCAATATCTTGCAATACAAGATCAAGAGATAATTGAATTGATATTCAATTATGTATATTTGTTTATATTCAATAGCATTGGAAAAAGTAAAAATAAAATAAGGATTAATAATTAATGATGTGGATATAGTTTGGTGTATTTTCGTATGTGTGGATGTGGCAGTATGTGCATGTGATATTCATCTGAACGTATAAGTGCATATGTACGCGTATGAACATCCCTACACACGGATAAAATCAAGCAACTCGAAACACTCGCATACATTTACAAACACGTTTTCACGCACACACGAACCCACACACACACACCTTGACTGAAGTGAGTGTTCCTAATGATGGCGGTCTGAACAGAGTTGAAAGAGAGAAACAGACCAAATACCAAGGTCTCATATATGATATAAAAAGAAACTGGAATCTTAAGGAGATATCAATCATACCAGTTATCATAGGTGCCGCAGGGCTTTTGAAGACAAACTTGAAGTCCTACCTAACTAATATTCCTGGTGAACCAAGTGCAAAAGGGATCTAGACAATTGCGCTTAAGGGAACAGCGAGGATGCTAAAAAAGAGCTCTCGGTTGGTTTCAATAAAAAAGCAGGGCAATGTTGGCAGCTGGTTTGGCTGCCCCATACCCAGCATTACAATCTTCAAAGGAAGAAAAAAAAATGATAAAACAAAGAAACCACAGAAAAATATACATTCACAATGCACATCAACAGACACAGACACACACACAGACACACACACACAGACACACACACAGACACACGCACAGACACACACACACGCACGCGCGCGCGGTGGGGGAATCATAAGAGATAATAAATAAACAAATTTCACTGATCTATAATAATCTTAAATTCCTTCAAATAAATTCAACTTGACCACAATCCAATCCATTCTGTTAACAATAGAGAGAACTTGAATACCTACTAGACACTGTCCTCGAGTGTCTAAAGTCTCTCTGTACAAGAATTTGTCAGAATCACCTGGCATGAGGATACTTTTTCCAGAGAAGCAAACCTTGACCAAATATTCAAAATTACATCGTATTCGCTGCCCAAACAAGATCTCCTCACTATGGCTAACTCACATTAGCTTTTACGAGGAATAGTGCACCTTCTCCAAGTGATGTTACCTCAAGTAATAGCACGAAGCTGAATACTCCACCAGACTAGATAAATTCTTGTCCTGGAATCCAGTAAGACCAAGAGACCAAAACAAAAGATATACTACAACATATGAAAATGGTTATTTGGGGAGAGGAAAATTATGTTCTCAACTTCTTTACTAACTCAGTGTTTGAGAAATAAAGAACTTTAATGGAACGTTCTTATATAGACTTCAAGTGTTAGCCCCAGGTTGTGGGCCCCTTGATTTCTGAGAACTTCGACTGAAGGAAAATTAACAATGTACTCTTCGAGCAAAATTTGCTTGATTTTATCCGTGTGTAGGGATGTTCATACGCGTACATATGCACTTATACGTTCAGATGAATATCACATGCACATACTGCCACATCCACACATACGAAAATACACCAAACTATATCCACATCATTAATTATTAATCCTTATTTTATTTTTACTTTTTCCAATGCTATTGAATATAAACAAATATACATAATTGAATATCAATTCAATTATCTCTTGATCTTGTATTGCAAGATATTGGTTAAATTTCCATATGTTTTTTAATAGAGTTTGTACCATGAATATCATTTCAACAAGTTATATCTGTTACCTGGTTTGGGCGGGGAAACAGTTTTAAACTTTATTTTATTTTAATATTTTATTTGATTTTTATTTTAACTTTCGTTTTAGTCTGTTATGACATCCATAAGATTTTGTATTAAATAATTATAATTTTATAATGATACTTGCAGGCCGCCCGGCATTGCCCGGTCGTAAAATATGCTTTAATATGATATTTTGATTAATGCAGATGTCGTATTTATTATATCATATTGGACCCAATATATAGTAATGATTTAAAAAGTTAAAAATAAAATGACTCGTGCGCCACCACTAAAAATAAAAACCAAAACGTTTAGCTTACGATTTACTTTTTCCTTTGACGTTAATGGCTGATCTATGGGGACATGTTTGCTGCAAGGCTTAAAATTGAGACATGAAACAATAGCTATTACGTTATGCATGCATATTCGTAATGCCGCCGCTCGACCTTCACTTGACAAATTCCATTTCTTTAAGTTTCACACTTTTGCACTGATTTTCTCAAGATAAACCTCAAATATAAAGTTTCGCATGGGTTTGAATACCTTATATATTAAGTTTCTTGCGTGTGTACCAAAAACTGGCAGAGGAGTTTGGTAAGCAAATTTTTTAAAACAAATATATATATGCATACATAAATATATATAGAAAGAGGTTTGTGTTTACTATAACTTTTTACGTAAATATTACGCAACTATAAATCATGTAGAATATCTGCATGAATATAATTACACGTAATAGTTAACTAAAGATGATCATCCCATAAGAAAACCGAAAAGACCAATAGGAAATTAATTAAAATGAATGTAAAAGTATATGCAAATTAGCTAAATCTTTTACAGATGAATGCAATTCCACGACCCATATATAACAAAGTTGTATTTTCTTTTTAAAATAAATAGAAAAAAGGGGGTTTTATATGAATATCGATACACAAATAAAAACCAAATATATAGGAATATAGATTTTAGTTATTGTTATTTTCCTGTAAAGCTTAGTTAAATATTTTGTGGATTATTAGAAGGCCGGAGGGCAAAACGGCCGAAACGTTGTGACAATAACAACCAAGATGAGGAAGTCAGTCTGACAATCTCAATCAATGAAAACACCTCATCTCAAAAATACAGAAATAATGGTTATATATGAAATAATGGTTATATATGAAATAATGGTTATATAGAAATACATTATAAAATCCAATGAATAATCTTATATTTCATAATGCATTTCTTTATAACCATTCTTTCAACTTTGGATATCCTTTTTACAATATCACCTCAATCTAATTTTCAATTTATCTGCTAATAAGCAGACGTCATGCAAATCAAATAATTCAGGCCCGATTTTTGTTAATTCTATGCAGAAGTGCGACTCGCTTCACAACAATGAATTACAAACGAGTATATACATTAAGTAAAGACAAAAAAAACTTTTTGTAAAAGTTCTTCAGTTATTACATCTTTAGATATAATCGCTTCTGTCTAAAATGGGATAAAAAGGTGGAGTTATTTCCCGTTCAAACCTTAATTTAAAATGTGTTTGAGCATTGGCTATGAACGGGTGTATTGCTATCCTAAGAAAATATCTGTCAGTACTAGCACGACAAGTGTCATTGATAAAAATGATATATGACGATAGAAGGTTCAGCGATGTGTCACTTGCATTCAATGATCTACACATTCTCTTCAGGAATTACTCGATTTATCATGTCGGCAGGGTAGGGCATAGTGTCAAGGCGAAATAGAGTGGGACTGGAAGTGAACAAAAGAAATTACGAACTAAAGAGATAAGATAATAATAATAATAATAATAATAATGATAATAATGATAATAATGATGATAATGATAATAATAATGATAATAATGATAATAATGATGATAATAATAATAATAATAATAATAATAGACACAAACTATGACACCGTTATACGAGTCCATATATCTCGCTTTATTTCTCTCTCTCATATATATATATATATATATATATATATATATATATATATATATATATATATATATATATATATATATACACACACACAAACACACACACATATATATAATTATGTTAGCCACTTTAAGAAATAATCGTTTCCTATTGTTGAGCACTTTCTAAGCCGGTCAATTTAGGTCTTAGTGCAGATCATCATATAATGATTAGATCACTCTGACAGACGTTAAAAAACCATTAGAAAAACAAATGCTTGAATTTCAACGGTATTTCTCGCGGTTAACAGTAGCTGAATGGATTAGGTCCTTGCTAATGAAGCCAGCGATGGTTTCTGTTGCTGGGTTCAAATCTATCGACTGGTCTTAATCGTGATACCCTGCACTGATGATTCCCGAAATGATGAAACATTAGTGTTTTTAGGTATTAAATAATTATTATAGTGTGAGGTGTGGGAACACTTCTCAACCTATATACTCAACGAATTTTTGATCTACAGGCTTCAAATTTGGTGTTCGGACGTGTGGAAAACTTTTTGATTGCTTTTTATCCGGTAAAAAAGGGATGTTAAGGGGTTAAAATAAAAATTGGTACGTGGGGACAATCGGATTTTTATCTGTTTGCTAACTCTTTCATGACTGCGCAAGCGTGAATCGTTCTCATGACAGATTCCTCTTGTTAAGAATAAGTAGGTTTGAAAACACTTTTTAAAGATCGTATCAAGCTGACCTAATGGTTATCATACTTAACTCACTGTCTTTAGGTTTTGGTTTCAATCTCAGCTCGAGTATTTCTTTTACTTACAAGAAGTGAACTGTTTAGAGAAAACATAATACTCGTATGCATATGTCTCAGTTTCTGTATGAATTAAAATATAATAGTTATGTGTATTTTACGACCGGGCAACGCCAGGCGGCCTGCTAGTATATATATATATATATATATATATATATATATATATATATATATATATATCGCATACATTTTTATTTATATAACTATTTTAGCTACATATGTGCATACATATTTCAGCTACAATTTTATTTGAAGTCTGGCTGCCTCTAGTTGCAGCAACGATATTGAAACACTTTAATGCAAACCACACACACACACACACACACACACACACACACACACACACACACACACACACACACACACATACATACATACATACAATGTGACAACCGGAATACTCTGGCGAATAACCACTACAAACATCGTCTGCATACAGCAAACTCCAAAAAAAAAAAAAAAAAGACCAGAAACTCGAAAATGAAATGAAACGAAAATAATAATAATAATAATAATAATAATAATAATAATAATAATAATAATAATAATAATTCTGATTTCGTTTATGAACGTCTCTCTGAAAAGGGATGGGATTCATTTCCAAAGGATTTCCCTCAATCCCGGCTCCAAACCAGGAGCTTCAAAGATCAAGGAATTTCCTAAAGATGTTGGCGGTACCTACAATAGCAGAAGTCTTAAGGCAGCCTGAAACATCGGGGATTTGTAGTTTTTTCAATTGTCCTTCCAGACGACTTGATACTACTCCTAGCGTACCAACTACGACCAGGATTATTTGTGCTTTAACCCCGTGTATACGCCTTATCTCCAAGGCTAATGGAGCATAATTGCTCCACTTCACATTCTCCTTCTCTCTCACATTGCTGTCCCAGGGTACTGAGAAGTCTACAATCTGCCAGGTTTTTTTGAGACCTTATCAATGACGACCAAATCCAGACGATTATGTTCCAATTGCTTGGTCGTTATGATACTTTTGTCCCACCATACCTCTACATTTCCATCCTCACTTGTTCTCACTTCATCAGCCACTTTCCAGCACACTTACTCCAACCCTCTTACAGACCTCCCAATATATCCAGAGTTCCATGGGATCGTGTCTTTTGCGGTACTCTCTCTGGACTAATCCACTACACCCTGCTGCAAGGTGCGCAATTGACTCTGAGGTCTTACCACAAATCTGGCATTCTGCAGCAACTTCCTCTCCTAGAACCACTTTTTTTTTAACAATCGTGTTCCTAATGCCTGCTCTTAAGCTTCGCAAACAAAAGTTTCAGTACTCTTAGCCAGATACCCAGCTCTAAGCCATTGCCATGATCTTTCATCAGCCACTTCTGCTATATCCTGGAAGAACCTTCCATGCATTTTCTTCCTAGCCAGTTCTTCTGCCTTTTCTCTATCCATACGTTTCCCATAATCAGCCTTGGTCTCACATACCTCCACTTCATTGGTTACAACCTTAAGCATCGACTCCTCACTTCTAACCACATGCTCCTGCAATAACATCTCAGTTCTAACAGTATCTTTTACACTTTTCAATTCTCTTCCACCATCTTTCCTCTTTTGATACAGCCTCGCTACTTCGAATGTGGAATATATCAAACATTGCTAAAACTTTTCTTGTTTTGATATCCATGGCATGCAAATCCTTGTCAGACCATTCTAAAATCCCGCACTGTATCTCAAAACACTGACTACCCATGCATTCACTGCTTTCATTAGGTTTCCTCCATACAATTTCGACTTTGCAATTAGTTTCACTTTTATAAGATATTTCTCCCTGACTTTTTCCTTCATTTCTCTGTTCATGATGGCTACACCCACCAACGCTCACAAATACTTATATCCTGTATCTTCTATTTCTTTCATGATTTCTCCATTTGGCAGCACTATTCCATTCGAATGAACCTTTATTCCCCGTTTCATCACCAGCACCGCACATTTACTAATCCCAAACTTCATCCTGATGTCTTCTGAGTATGTCCCTACGAGCTCTACCAGTCTCTCCATTTCCTTTTCATTTCTACCGAATATTTTCAAATCATCCATAAACAGTAGATGGTTGAGGCATCTGCCACCAGATCCAAAGTTATACCCCAGTTTTTCTCTCTTCAAGAGGATGCTCAGTGCCATCATTATCATTACAAAAAGAAGTGGAGATAACGAATCTCCTTGGAATATTCAACGGTTAATGCCAACCTGACCCGTCTCCTCTCTGTTTGCTGTCAGCACCGTTTTCCATTGAGCCATACTTGTCTCCAAAAGCCCTACCACATTCCTAGCAACCTTCATCATCATAAATAGTGTTTCACGGATCCATGAATGAGGAACCATGTCATAAGCCTTTCTGTAATCGATCCATGCTGCACTCAGATTCCTCTTCTTCCTCTCTGCATCCTGCTTTACTGCCTTATCAATCATTAGTTTTTCTTGGTACTCCCCAAGCCTTTCCGACACCCTTTCTCTTCATCAGGAAAACACCATTACTCACAAGATGTCCATAATTTTTTTCCGCAAATATTCCAGTTAACAGTTTCTACATTAGTGGTAAATATGTAATAGGCCTTTTTGCAGGATCTTTCCAAATTAGTGTCGTCCTTCCCATAACAAGCCAATCAAGGACATCTCCCGACTCTACGACCTTTTTGTAGAGCAGCAGTTATAGGTGAATAAATAATAATAATAATAATAATAATAATAATAATAATAATAATCCAATGTTGCTTTCATTAAAAAATTGTTTTATCAAAATTATATTTTCTTACGCACACTTTTCAATAAATGTTTTTACAATTATATATTGATACATTTTGATACAAAAAATGTTTTTACAATTATATATTGATACATTTTGATACAAAAAATGTTTTTACAATTATATATTGATACATTTTGATACAAAAAATGTTTTTACAATTATATATTGATACATTTTGATACAATAAATGTTTTTACAATTATATATTGATACATTTTGATACAATAAATGTTTTTACAATTATATATTGATACATTTTGATACAATAAATGTTTTTACAATTATATATTGATACATTTTGATACAATAAATGGTTTTCAAGATTCATGCCATATGATGATGATTATACGAGATAGCAGCAAAAACATCCCTCATCATTTGATGGCATATTTTTGCTATATTCTCACCTGTTCGCGGTTCCTCATTCATGGCCCCTCATATTCACGAGTGGTGGTGTCTTAACCCTATCGCAGCGTCCGCCTGTATACCGGGCTAGCATCATAACGTCAGAAAAACGAATGCCCTGTAAACAGTGTTGCCAATTTAGCGGTTTTCCCGCTAGATCTGGAGATTTTGTTTGGAATATAGGGGTCAAATTTTGGCTACGCTGTTTTACAATTTGTCATTGTTCTGAGGGAGACAACTCTCTTTTATTAAGAGAATCGTTCATTTTTTTTCAGCTCATAATTTAGGACGCTCAAACAAACAATATTTTTTATTAAATCAAAACATTAAAAAAAAAAGCTGCAACATTTTTTTTTTAATGTAACAAAATTGATAACAGTAATAATACAAAATGTAGTTTTTGCACGACTATTAAGAGAATCGTTTCTGTTTTCATACCATAATTTACGACGCTTAAACCAACAAAACTGCCTGCCCGAAAACTTATAAAAGTCGTCATCTTAAGTTAAGGTAAGTAAAAACTTACCCCTTTCTTTCACTTCTTTATTTACTGGTGAAAATCATTGACAATCACAAAAGAAACAAATTGTAAAGCATATTTCACAAACCATTAAACAAGTTCATTTATTTTATTGCGGACTGTTATCCTTATCTTTTTAGTTGTTGTTGTTTCATCACGTTTCGACCAACTATTTCTTTGGCCTTCGTCAGGTGGTAACCGCGACGAGATAGAAACTCCGAATCTCTTAACTGCATTCTCAGCAATCACTGCCTTCCATAGTTGTCGTCGTCTCACCACGTTTTTGGCCAAGTAAGCCTCTGGCTGGCTTTGGGTAGGATTGAAACCGCTATCTTCAGACAATGCTCACCTGGCCAAAACGTGGTGAGACGACAATAAAATATAGTATATAATAAATCTAATCTTAGAATTGTTCTTTAGAGGTGCTGTATATCTATGTATGATGCTTTTAATTATTTTTTCTTCCACTCTAAAATTTGGTGTCATTTGGTTTTTATAAAATATGTCTATAGGGTTAGTGTTAGAAGATTGACTAGTATTGCTGTTAAGGTTTTTAGGGGACTGTAACAATAGTTTAATTTGTTGATCAACAATATAATTCAGAAAGTAATTATTTATAAGAACCTGTTTGATATTTTTAATTTCTATTAGTAGTGCTTTTTTCGTAGAAGAAATCATCTTAGCACGGTTTAAAAGATTTTTAATTATGGCAATTTTATAACGCTGAGGGCACTCACTCAAGAGGCTGGATTTTGTACTAGTTGGTTTTTTGTATACAGCTGTGTCGAAAGTATTGTTAGATGAGTCTATAAGGACGTCCAGAAAGTGAATTTGTTTGTTATCATTTAATTCTATAGTAAACTTAAGGACAGAGTTTTTGGAAAAAGATTTTGAAGTTTATATATCTGTTCGTCATTATCAGCTAAGAGAAGTATGTCGTCAACATAACGTACATACATAGGGGGCTTTATATTATTTTTAAATGTTTTGTTTTCTAAGTCTGCCATATAATATATATATATATATATATATATATATATATATATATATATATATATATATATATATATATATATATATATATATATATATAGTAAGTTGTGAAAATATACATGGGAATTTAGCTACACAGATATTCCGCGTTTCATTCTCGTGAGAATTCATTATTAGGCATAAGCCTGACGAATTCTCATGAGAATGAAACGCGGAATATTCTGTGTAGCTTAATTGCCATATATATTTTCATAACTTATTACCTAGATTTACCCATATATTGAGCACTGTTGCAATAAATACTGAAAAATTTACGCATAAAATTATATTTTCGTATATTAATTTATGTGATTAAATGAAGTAATCATTATATATATATATATATATATATATATATATATATATATATATATATATATATATATATAATTCTTATATTTTATTAAAACATATTATTATAACCTTATATTTAAACCAAATTCAGATTTATAATTTTATTCTATTTTTTTATTCTCACCCATATTACTTTTCTTATCAAGTAAATATTTTCCTTTTTATTTTAATTTTTTCCAGATACATCTGCCTTACTTAAAAAAATTACTAGGTTTATTTATGGTGTCTTTTACATATTTAAAAAAAACCCACCCAATACTTTTGCTGATGAGGAGACTTTGTTTAAAAAAAATTATATGTCAAAATTATTGTCCGTGGCTTAATGTCTATCACAATAAAAACATCGTTTCCGAAACGATCGTACACATTATTGACTTTGTTGTCGTTCCTTCTTATGAAACAGATTTTTAATTTTTAATTCTAATTTGAATTTTAAATTATCAATCACATTGCTATATATATATATATATATATATATATATATATATATATATATATATATATATATATATATATATATGTATATATATATATAAGAGAGAGGGAGAGAAAAGGAGAGAGAGATAGGAGAAAATGAGAGAGAGAGAGAGAGAGAGAGAGAGGAAGAAATAGATAAATTAATAGGTAAATTGTTATACGATGATAGGTATGTTTTACTATAGGCAACAAAGCGAAAAAGCATATTTATTTGCGGACTGTTTTCCTCATCTTCAGAGTTGTTGTTTCACGATGTTTCGGCCAACTCATCCTCTGGCCTTTGACGAGGAATGGCTAGAGGCGTTGAATCTCTACAGTTCCAGGTTAGCATTGTCTGAAGGTAGTGGTTTCAATCCTACCCAAAGCCGGCCAGAGGATTAGTTGGTCAAAAACGTAGTGAGACAACAATAACTATGGAAGGTAGTAATAACTGAGGATACAGTCACAAGACTCAGCATTTCTATCCCATCGCAGTTAATCACCTGAAGAAGGCCAAAGGAATAGTTGGCCGAAACGTCGTGAAACAACTATGAAGATGAAGATAACGATCTGCAAATCAATAAATAAAAAATACAAATTACTCTTCTCAAAGGATTCCAATAAAAAAATAATCAACTGAAAAAAGTAGTTAAAACAAGCAAATATATAACAAATGTCATCACAGGCAAGATAAGCTACCCTTCTATTTACCTGGAAAAGTTTTTTGTTTTGACTTATTTTGAAGCGTTTATTCAATTTGAAACGCAAGTAGTGCTGAGTGCTGTCACCTTTGAGATCCACAGAATCACTCAAAACTCGAAAATAAAATTCAATGGTTATAGGAATCCATCCAATAAATGTTACGGTAGTATTCATTTGGCGGATTACTACCAATATTGTTAAATTTTCGAGTTTTGAGCGATTCCCAGGACTCCAAATGCGGCAGACGCATGTCGCCATCTTTGTTTTCGTTTAAACTTAAACGCTCAGCACTACTTGCGTTTCAAACTTAACAAATCGTTTTTAAAATAAGTTAAAACACCAAACACTTATCCAGGTAATTTATTTTGCCTTTGGTGGCATTTTTTTTTGTTATATATGTTTTTTTTACCACTTTTTCTTTATGTTGTTTATTATAAAACTTGACCACGATAATAATTCAAAAAGTTATACGCCTGGCCTATTTTGTTGTAGCAAAACAACCACTTCTTATAAAAATAGAAAAAAAAACTAATTTAGTTTTTGTTTTAAATTCTCTGCAGGTGAGACCAATGCACAGGTGAGAGTCGTGTGACAAAATAAAGAAAAGAGATCTTTTCATAGACTCTTTCGAGAGAAATTAAATTTATTTTATTCACGTTGGTAAAATTATAATTTTATCCTATAGAAGTTTTTTTACATCGGCACATTAAGATTTCTTTAAGTAAATAAGACTATTTTATATGTGTAAATCAAACTTCGTTATATTGTCAAGTTCGATTTTTTTTTATCTAAGCGAACTAGAATTCTTTATTCAATAAAACTAAACTTCTTTATATATTATTTATATTATTTGAATTATTCGGACTACTGTTTTCATTCTGAGTGTTATTCATGCAACGTTTCGGCCGATATAACATCCAAACTTCTTCAGGTGCATCTTGCCAAATTTGAGAATCTTTCTGTCAAATTCAGGAAATTACTCCCGAACTCTGTACAGAATTTCAAACGAAACCCTTTATGTAATCTGAAATCTTCTGTTCGCAAAGATCCGTTGCGCAACGGATAAAGTACTAGGGAAATCAGTTGTAAATGATACTCAGCTAGGGATTGATGGTTCAATCCTTAGTGCGGGTGATATATAAGATATACAATTGCGAATTAC
>NC_136488.1:162131595-162156595 GCF_053919585.1 Euprymna scolopes
ACCGCTCTACCCTCCCCTGTTTTATCCAATGAACGGTATATACGTTCAGAAACTACAGTTAAGATATCTGCTGTTGAACGGGCTTGCCTGAATCCATATTGTTTGTCAGTCAAGAGTTTAGCAGCTGTTAGGTGCTGGACTAGGGTTTTATTAACTAAGGACTCAAATATTTTGGCGAAAAGCGGGAGGAGGCTAATGGGGCGATAATTTAGTGGGTCAGTTCTTTCACCAGAATTCTTGAAGACTGGTACCACAGAGGCGGTTTTCCAGCAGTCGGGAAAACAAGATTCGTTAAGGCATTTATTGTAAAGTTTGGACAGAACTGGAGCAACCTCGGCAGAGCATTTTTTTAATAGCACAGCCGGGATGAGATCTGGTCCACATGCTTTAGAGGTGTCTAGGTTTTTTATAATAGCATGTACCTGAGAAGGGGTGATTTTCAAGTCGTCAAGTGTGGCGTCTGTTCGCAGAGGAAAATCAGGGAGTGAGTGGTGTACCGAGTTCAGTGTGGAGTTTGAGGCAAACCGACTGGCAAGCAGATTAGCCTTGTCAGTTGCCGTGCAAGCAACCTCATGATTGTTTGTTAGTGGGGGAATAATTGACTGTCCATTATTAACTACGCTGTTGTAGATTTTCCAAAAATCCCGGGTTCCTAATTTCTGTGCTTCGATGCGCTTTCTGGTGGTTTCAGAGTAATCTGACTTAGCTGTGTCTATCACTCTCTTACAATTATTTCTAGCTTCTATAAACTTCTGTTTATTTGAGCTGGACTTATGTCGGTTGAATCTGCGGAACGCATGCTGCCTTTGACAAATGGCAGCTGCACAAGCAGAAGTAAACCATTGGGGGGAGTGGGGCTTGCTATAGTATTTCCGTGCGGGAACATGTGCTTCAATAGCAGTTTTGAACCATTCAGTTGTCTCATTTGCACACTGTTCCGCTGGAAGAGTAAAGATATTTTGCCATGGGGCATCTCTGATGAGCTCCCTGATGGCTTCCCAATCAGCCTTTTTGTAATACCTCGTTGTTTTGAGTAGTGGGTCTTCAGTTTTAGGGCGAGAATTTAGGCTGATTTCTACCATTATCACAGCGTGATCAGCATTCCCGAGTGGGCTATGGGCATTTGTTGTACAGTCATTGGGAACTGTTGTCAGAAAGAGATCTAGAAGTGAGGCATGTTGATCGTGCTGGTCTGGGAAACGTGTCGGAAATGTAACCATCTGAGATAGGGAATGAGATATAGAGAAGCTATATGTGGCGCTACCAGCTACGTCTGTGTGATTTGAGAATCCTAGCCAGTTACTGTGGTGGACATTGAAGTCACCAAATACATGTATTTGTGCGCTAGTATCGAGGGAGAGTGCTATATCTATGCTGTCTGAGACTTTGTTTATTAGGGTACAGTCTTGGTTTGAGGGAGAGCGGTAGAGAAAATATAAGTAGCTAATATTGTGTTGCATATTTAGTCTGAAGCACATAAAGGCCTGGCCCTCTGATTCTAGTTTTATTTCTCTAGTTAGGGGGAGGGTGTTTCGAATATAGACTCCAAGTCCATGCATATGTCTGTCCGAGTCCTTACGGTAGAGTGGGAGATAACCAGGCATGTTAAAGTGGTTAGAGGGTATGGAGGAGTGAAGGTTAGTTTCACTTAATGCTAAGATATCCGGGGTGTTTACAAGGAGAAATGACTCAACATCATCTAAGTTAGTTCTAAGCCCGCGGATATTAGTAAATGCAAGCCTCAAGGGAGGAGGCAGGTTGGTTTTCTTTGAGTTTGGTCCTGGTTTAAACGTAACTTTTGCTTGAGCTGTCATTTCATTTTATTTTATTTAAAAGTTTCAGTTAGGGTGGATGAGTGAGGGGGTGCTGGACAAGTAGTTGTGCAGAATACCAGACATGCAATACAAGTAGACCATCAGCTGTCCTCACCCACAGGATTGTGGCCTCGGGAAAGCCCACCGGGGATGAGTGCAGGGTCCCTTTCCATGCGCGACATGGCACTACAAACATCCCGATATTTTACAACTGTTGATGGAGCAGCCGCTCTAAGCGCTACCAAAGAGTTAGGGCTCCTGTACTATCAGTCGGAAACAGCAGCCAGGAACTGTCAATCCGGTACCCTCAATCCATTAGGCAAAGCCAGCCCAGTCCAACTGCACTGACATATATGGCACTGAAGCACCCCACTGTGTCCAGTTTAGGGGGATGGGATGTGGCAGGAGTGGGGAAAAGCGGCGTTCATTACCCTAGTCAGGAAACAAGGTCAACCACTGGGTGATTCAAGCGAGTCCCTGTGATAGTACCTCTACGCCTGGCCAATAGGCAAAGAAGGAGTATGAAAGCCGAGCGATAGACAGAGTCTATCTCCTCCTTAAGCAGTTTAGGTTTGCCAACCGGTGATTTGTTTGAGTCACCAGCTCTAGGAAGGTTGTCGTCCAGGACTGAAGAGGCCTCCCTCCCCTAGGTTTAGTTTCAGAGTTTTCCTTCTCCTAGACGGATGGCCTGGGAAGACCTACGGGTCCATCAGCTCCGAGGGGGTTCGCCCCGCGCCTGGGTCCTAATCCAGGTATTTCTGCGACCCCGCATGGGTAGTTAATATTTATTGGTTATTTAGGTTAATATCTCCTGGAAAATCGGGCATTTAGGTTAGCTTCTACAGAAGATTTTCACTCCTCAAGTGTGGTTTAAAAAGGGCATTATTATGCTGTCCATTTTCATTTATACTGAGAGAGGGCATACGTAAAAATTCATGCAGTGGAAGCAGTTAAATTTGCTACAGTATTGGATCGAGAGAGTCGAGTTGATGTATGGTTAGATATAGTTTTGTAAGTTTAGCAATGTATGGTTAGATATGGTTTAGTAGGTTTAGGAATGTATGGTTAGATATGGTTTAGTAGGTTTAGGAATTAGGATAAAGTGCTAGAGTATGATCTACTTTCTATTAGAAATTCTGATTTGGTGCCCAAACCGGACATTTAGTAAGACTGAAAGATTAGATATGTTCAGTATAGAGACAAGAGAACATTTGATATGGAGTACAGTTATACCTGATAGATATAGGTTATTGCATATTCTGTAAGTATAGTAAAAGTATAGATGGATGGATAAGTAGTATTGTATACGAATGCATGGAATTTTAGACAATTTGAGTAAGTTGCCTTTAGACTACAACTAAGGAGAATGACTTCGCCTTTCTCTTAATATCCGGAAGTTTTTATTTCAATGAGTACCGGTTTAGTTTGTGTAATAATTATTGCAATACTATCTCTTAATAAAGAGATATTAACGGTTACTGTTCATTATAGATTACTTTAAGTCAATGTATTGGACTAAGGCTAGTAAGTATTTACTTAGAAGCTTGGTTATGGGTTGGGAGTTATGATCGGGAGCATGCCTAGGAAATTTTAGGTGTTAATGGGTATCGATTTGCGAGTTTGTTAAGGTCAAGGGCGGAGAGCAAGGACCCATCTAAGTTACGTGAGACGGATTTGTTTAGTGTCAACTTAGGAAGTAGAGCAGATTTGATTTGTTAGTGATCAGGAGAAAGAGAATTTAAGTAAAAAATAATAAGGTTTGTCATGCAAAACAGACAAGGCAGTCATCTTGGAGGTAAAGTATCTATAGGAGGTACTTGCTTAGTATACAAGCAGCAGTATTTTGTAGTTTGGAGAGGAATTTTAGGTACAATAGTTTCATGACTTATTGCAAAAGTCCGTAGTCAAGGTGAGGGACGATGTACTTCTAATATTGAAACTGGGTTTTTCTAATTTTAAAAGTAGTTGACTAGAGTGTTATTAGGTGTTCTACTTTGCTTAGGGATAGAATAAAGATTTAAGGTAATATTCAGGGTGATATAAGCAGTTTCATGAGGATTGGATATATGATCACTGGATGTTGAACTGCTCAGGAGGATTCTTGTATCAATTAAGAAGGATGTCTTGGTGATATAAGATTTGAGAAATTAAGAGTCTGGGGATACAGAGAGCTTTGAGCCGATGAGGATTCAGTATAGGCGATTGTATATAGGTAACAAAGGTGGTTTAGTTTAGTACGCACGTATTGTACATATTAAGTATACTGCTTCAGTTCAATCCTCTAACGCAAAGGAAAATCCGTTTGCATTCCGGTTTGCAATTTTGTCAAGAGGGGAAATTTAAAAACAGCTTATCTAATTGTTGATGATATCGGTTTATAGACAATAGTATAGACTGATAAATTGTTGTGTAAGGCATAAGAGCCCCTCATCTTCAGATGAGATGATGGATCACGAGCATAAGTTCGGAGCAGGGATCCGGAAAGGAAATGGACGTGTACAAGCAAGGGGGGGGTCACTGATGTTTATAACTTTTTATTTTTTTTCCTTAAAAAAAAAAAAAAAAAAAAAAAAAAAAAATTTTTAATTTCGTTTAAGTTCGTACGTTATGCTTTGAAAAAATGCAAAATACAATTTTTGAAATCAAACTGCTTCAAAAGAAAGCCAAACTCGCGAAATTTCGCTTTAAAAAGGTAAATCTGACAACTTTGGAGAGTTACCTCCCTTTGATGTAGCCTCATTTTCGAATATCATGATAAGAATAGTATATGATCATTGTTATAATCATGTGAGAAAGGAACCAAAGAAAGAAGTTAACGAAACGTTATGTAAAAAGAGAACATTCGAAAGAAACAGGGCAAAAAAGAATAATATTTTCTTCCATAAAGTGCTGGACTGAATGAGTATATTAAAGTTTTTCTTTTACAATGCGATTTTATTATTTGTATTGAACTATGTAGCACAATATTACTTTCTGAGTATTAGTGCTTATTAATTTATATGATTTGGGTTAGTTTTGTATGTAAAATACAATTTTCATAGAAATGTTAAAAGCTAATATCTACTGCTTGTTATTGTTTTTTTTCTGTTATAAAACTAACTTTTGCAATATTTAGAAAAATATCAGATTTATCAAAACATATTTGTTGATTCAATACATTCCACGAGTTCTGCTAGTTTTTAATAATAAGAAATAAATGATCAAGACTAGGACAGAATATTGGGACTGTAGTCTATGCTATTCTTACTGCTGTCTTAGTTTCGTTAAAGTGAGATAGGATTTAGGAGAGTTGAAGATTATAGGTTTTTAAAATTATTTCTCATTTTCAGAAACAAATGCCTGTAAAGACAGTGTAATAGTCAATGTTTACACATCGACCTACAAAATAAAAATGCATAAAGCGTTTGTACGCATGTCATCTGCGCATACACTATCCTGAATAAAACAAAACAATTATATTTTGGACCAGTCAGAAAACTTTCTGAATTTATTTGAAATTATCTTTTTTGGAGCTTCCTAAATCCTTTAAAAACCAGATATGTCTTCTAAAAATCAATGGGACCCAGTTAACCTGAGTCTACGGACCGGTGTCACTGGATGCCTCATTGTGGGCGCTCATCTCTACAACATTTCTCTTCACTCATGCTCAAAAACATTAACGAACACACAGACACACACAACTCATTAATTTATTGGCTGTCCATTTATATAAATTTTATTCATTGAAATAGTTCCGATCTTCTCACCGAAAAATCTATATATATGAAAATAAATGAACACGGATCCTTAAAAATAAATGAACACTGATCCTTAAAAATAAAAGAACATTGATCCTTAAAAATAAAAGAACATTGATCCTAAAAAATAAAAGAACATTGATCATTAAAAATAAAAGAACATTGATCCTAAAAATAAAAGAACATTGATCTCTAAAAATAAAAGAACATTGATCCTTAAAAATAAAAGAACATTGATCCTTAAAAATAAATAAACATTGATCCTTAAAAATAAAAGAACATTGATCTCTAAAAATAAAAGAACATTGATCCTAAAAATAAAAGAACATTGATCTCTAAAAATAAAAGAACATTGATCCTAAAAAATAAATAAACATTGATCCTTAAAAATAAAAGAACATTGATCCTAAAAAATAAAAGAACATTGATCCTAAAAATAAAAGAACATTGATCTCTAAAAATAAAAGAACATTGATCCTAAAAAATAAAAGAACATTGATCTCTAAAAATAAAAGAACATTGATACTTAAAAATAAAAGAACATTGATCCTTAAAAATAAAAGAACATTGATCCTTGACAATAAAAGAACATTGATCGTTAAAAATAAAAGAACATTGATCATTAAAAATAAAAGAACATTGATCCTAAACATAAAAGAACATTGATCTCTAAAAATAAAAGAACATTGATCCTTAAAAATAAAAGAACATTGATCTCTAAAAATAAAAGAACATTGATCCTTAAAAATAAAAGAACATTGATCCTTAAAAATAAATGAACACTGATCCTTAAAAATAAAAGAACATTGATCCTTAAAAATAAAGAACATTGATCCTTGACAATAAAAGAACATTGATCCTTAAAAATAAAAGAACATTGATCCTTAAAAATAAAAGAACATTGATCCTAAAAATAAAAGAACATTGATCTCTAAAAATAAAAGAACATTGATCCTAAAAAATAAAAGAACATTGATCTCTAAAAATAAAAGAACATTGATCCTTAAAAATAAAAGAACATTGATCCTAAAAAATAAAAGAACATTGATCCTTAAAAATAAAAGAACATTGATCCTTAAAAATAAAAGAACATTGACCCTTAAAAATAAAAGAACATTGATCCTTAAAAATAAAAGAAACTTGATCCTTAAAAATAAAAGAACATTGATCCTTTAAAATAAAAGAACATTGATCCTTAAAAATTAAACGACATTGATCCTAAAAAATTAAAAAAACATTGATCCTTTAAAATAAAAGAACATTGATCCTAAAAAATAAAAGAACATTGATCCTAAAAAAAGGACATTGATCCTAAAAAATAAAAGAACATTGATCCTTAAATATAAAAGAACACTGATCCTTAAAAATAAAATAACATTGATCCCTAGCAATAAAAGAACATTGATCATTAAAAATGAAATAACATTGATCATTAAAATAAAAGAAAATTGATAATTAAAAATAAAAGAACATTGATCCTAAAAATTAAAGAACATTGATCCTAAAAACAAAAGAACATTGATCCTTAATAGTAAAAGAACATTGATCCTTAAAAATAAAAGAACATTGATCATTAAAAACAAAAGAGCATTGATCATTAACAATAAAAGAACATTGATCATTAAAAATAAAAGAACATCGATCATTAAAAATAAAAGAACATTTATAATAAAAAATAAAAGAACATTGATCCTTAAAAATAAAAGAACATCGATCCTTAAAAATAAAAGAACATTGATGATTAAAAAAAAGAACGTTGATCATCAAAAATAAAAGAACATTGATCCTTAAAAAATAAAGAACATTGATCCTTAAAAATAAAAGAACATTGATCCTTGACAATAAAAGAACATTGATCCTAAAAAATAAAAGAACATTGATCCTTAAAAATAAAAGAACATTGATCTCTAAAAATAAAAGAACATTGATCCTTAAAAATAAAAGAACATTGATCATTAAAAATAAAAGAACATTGATCCTTAAAAATAAAGAACATTGATCATTAAAAATAAAAGAACATTGATCCTTAAAAATAAAAGAACATTGATCCTTAAAAATAAAAGAACATTGATCCTTAAAAATAAAAGAACATTGATCCTTGACAATAAAAGAACAGTGATCCTTAAAAATAAAAGAACATTGATCCTTGACAATAAAAGAACATTGATCATTAAAAATAGAAGAACATTGATCCTTAAAAATAAAAGAACATTGATCATTAAAAATAAAAGAACATTGATCCTTGACAATAAAAGAACATCGATCCTTAAAAATAAAAGAACATTGATCCTTAAAAATAAAAGAACATTGATCCTTAAATATAAAAGAACATTGATCATTAAAAATAAAAGAACATTGATCCTTGACAATAAAAGAACATCGATCCTTAAAAATAAAAGAACATTGATCCAAAATATAAGAACATTGATCCTTGTAAATAAAAGAACATTGATCCTTAAAAATAAAAGAACATTGATCCTAAAAAAAGAACATTGATCCTTGAAAATAAAAGAACATTGATCTTTAAAAATAAAACATTGATTATTAAAAATAATAGAAATTGATCCTTAAATATTAAAGAACATTGATCCGTAAAAATAAAAGAACATTGATCCTTAAAAATAAAAGAACATTGATCCTTAAAAATAAAAGAACATTGATCCTAAAAAATAAAAAACATTGATCCTTAAAAATAAAAGAACATTGATCATTAAAAATAAAAGAACATTGATCCTTAAAAATAAAAGAACATTGATCATTAAAAATAAAAAACATTGATCATTAAAAATATAAGAACATTGATCATTTAAAATAAAAGAATATTGATCCTTAAAAATAAAAAACATTGATCCTTAAAAACTACTTTCAATGAATTATAATTTATAAAAAATGAGATGAGAAGTTTTGAATACGATTTTTCACGGCTCTAAATTAATCGATCCTGACTTCTAATGTCTCAGCTTATGAACCCCTCTTGTCTTTACAAGACCTTAAAAATATTCACGAACGTTCTATGTTTTTCCTATTACTGTAAATCTTCCATTTTAAACGTATATTGTTTGTGAATAAATGCCTTCTTAACTCTGTTTACCGTATGACAATGTCTCTGCTTTTTTATTCACATTTGATTATAAATCCTGCAAATCTTTTTTCATTGAAAATGTTACTCTGGATCTGGCATATACCAAAAAATGCTTCTCTCCTTACAAAATACCCTAAAGTAAAACGTCTAAAACGGTACAGAAAACATCCACGACAGCACCGAAATAACAAGAGCTACGTCGGCTACAGTTGAAGAGGCCGATCCGAGAATGTCAGTCTCCCACTCGCATAGGATGAAAATTTGTGTAAGTGAAAGGTCCCCCTCACCCCTTGAAAGAATGTGCGTATCTTTTGTTAGTATTTCGTTCCTTCAACCAGTTTCTGGATTTTCGTTTTCCCAACTGCAAGTACAAAGTGGAACGATAAAATTGTCGCCCTAGAAAAGATAACGGGATTCCATTTCCGTTTGATGAAAACCGTTTTTTTTTGTTGAAGACCATTCACTAGCTGATCAGTTGTGTACAAATCCCAAGAGCGATAGGAGCATTCTCTCATGACTAAAAGCGACACACTGTCCAACGAATTAGATCGGAGATGCACCGCTGTTCAACTCATGCTCTCTACCTATCCAAGTTATGACAACAGGATCATTGCTAGCACCCTCAAAATGCACCGCTGGATTGCCACGTTCAGGGAAGTGTTCAGGGCGATGAAAACAAATTTTCCGGCTACGGTTATAGTCTTTGATGTGGTTTCAAGTGAGGACCACATCATGCAACCTCACATCTTCGAAGTCGGCTTGCAAGTCTAACCAAAGTTTACCTGGATGTGCTGATAGATGTAGTGATCCCCTGGGTCAATCAGGTGGCCGCTCGCAGACCCTGGGTGTGGTAGCAGGACTCGGCGCCGGGCCACAAGTCCAAAAAGATCCAGGCTTGGCTTAAGAAAGAGTACTATGATTTTGTAGTCATCTTTCACTGCCCCCCCCCTTTTCCACTCAACCTGAACCCGCTGGACTACTTCGTTTGGTCATACACCGAGAACATCAGCCACATGACCTTCAACAACACTAAAGCCAACCTAATCGCCGCCATCTGCTGAGTATTCGCAGAGCTTCCGCCGATGCTTGTAGAAAAGGCATGCTCCCAGTTCCCGACCCATATCGAGGCGGTGATTGAGGCTGAAGGCGGCTACATTGAATAGATGTCAGCTTTACTACATAATCAAGTTACCTGAATTGATTTTTCAATAAAAGTCTTAAAATAAAACTAGTATTGGTTTCTTTAAGGCGACAAATTTATCGTTCCACCCTGTATTTCCTCAATTCATACAATCCGCCCATCTCTTTAATCATTAGCCACGAGTAACTTTTGGCCTTGGGAAGTGGTGACTCATCATTAAGTAAAAATGATGAGGTTCTCAATATTGCTGTTCAGAAAGTTGATATCACGTTTATAAACATTCATTTCACGTATCTAAAAACAGCGACATTTCACACCGCTCTAAAACAACAGTTTAGACCAAATGTTGGCAACCTAAGGCCCGTGGGCTAGATCCGGTCCGTGAAAACATTTTGACCAGCCCGCGAGCCTGATTACAAATTACTATTTTTAACATAAAGGTTTACTGCTATATTTTCCTGATCAGCCCAACCGAATTTGAATCGACCCCCCCCCAAAAAAAACACTTCTATTTTTGCAAAAAATAATGAAAAGATAAACATAAACAAAAACTGTGAGCCGAATTAACTCGAAAGATATTTCATAAATTGATTTTTACGAAAAAAAAAATATTTATGGCATTTTTGCTTGGGAATACCTATCAATGTGAAGGATATTTTTTTCAAATGGAAACAAATTAAGGAAAATTAGAGAACAAGATTGATTGATAACCATCTTGATGAAATCTTGTTCTCAGCATCGACAAATTTGAAACACAATATCGAGACACTCAATTAATAAAAACCACCATGTTTCATATGAATTCTTTGGTTGTTTGTGATAAATTAACGCCGTTGCAAAGTATTTTTAAACAAATAATCCAACAATGTTTTCAATTAAATAAATAATATTTTGATTATTGATCTGTTGTTAATATAAATTAGTTTTATGAATATTCAACACTTGTTATTCAATGTGAATATATAGATCTGTCAACACTTCCCAATTCAGCTATATCGTCGATTTTCAAATAAAATTTGTTTATATGTCATTTTCCATAGAATGGCTTCATATCTTAGCGCATAAAAAATATTAGAATATCTGCCAGTTATCTTTCCTGAAACTTACATATTCGCGTTATGTGTAATGTCAAATAATGGATATATATTTGTTATGCCCCTTTACATCGACCGAAACGTTTTGTGGATAACACTTAAAAAATAGAACACTTGCCCGATTAATCCAAATAATACAATCATATCTTATTATGTATACATGCCTCATGGATGTGTGGATAATACCGCACGTGTACCTACGTAAGTGTATATGTTTGCAACAATTTGTATTCGTATTTATGAGTATATGTGTTTGTTTTTTTTCTTTGTGCGTGTATGATTCGCTTGTGGGACAATTTTCAATAACAGTTTCAAACATACACGTCATAATTTCATCCATTTCAATTCGATTGATTCTTTTCACTTTGAAGTATTTTTAGGTTTTTTGAGTAAAACTAAATTTTGTTAGGTGTTTTTATTTTTTTGTTTAGATGTTCTTTTGTTGTTTTCTGATTTCTCAATGTTTATTTTAATTATGGTTTTAAATAATTAGATTGACAGGGGTGCGCATACGTAATTTTGATTAATCTTTAATAGATGACCTTCGTCTGTTTCGCGACCTGTTTCGTGTAAATAATTACGGATCGTGTTATAACGATCCAACCTGCGGGTTGAAATAAGTTGCCGACTCCTGACCCAAGCCATTGCTAAGATGGATTATTCTTTGTTGCTTGAAGCATGGCTTTGGTTCTGTGCAATTCTAAGAGATTCAGCCTCGTAGGTTTTGCCTTCTTTCTACCTTGGAGAATGGATCAGTTTATTGCTAATCACCCGAGGTATCACTACTGGGAAATACCGATGAGGATGTCCAAGCGTTTTTTTTTTCAGGCCGGGGTACTCTTTTTTTTTAGGCTGATAGTTCTTCAAATCCCACTTTTCGACTTACAAAAGTCGAACATAAGGGTCTCCAATCTAATAGATCCCATTTTGTCAACTAGGCTCCAACCTCTGTCCCATCGCCACAATGTTGCATCCCTGTGCCCGTTTTACAAATATTTTAATGACATATACTCTGATGAACTCATTGCGCTTGTACCCCTTCGACATAACCCCCCCTCGACAAACCCGCTTTGCAACAAAATAACTCCCCTTCACTATTGAGGTCTGTAAATGCCAGAAAGCTTTTCTACTTTTAATAGCTTCTTCCTTCGGATAGCTAGACTTTGGAAATCCCTTCCTGCTACCTGCTTCCCTGACTGTACTAATATGCAGAAGTTCAAATGTAACAAACCAAGATCTTGGTTATTTTTCTTAGCCATGGTCCCAACTAGTAGCCCCTTACGTCTAAGTGGCGATATATCTTGTTTGGGATGAAATTGAGTGTAAAAAAAAAACTTTCTTCAGGTGTATTCTGTCAAACTCTGAAATCTGTATTGAATTTTGAATGGAACCCTTTATTTAATCCACATGGTTAGCATGCCAGAAAGTTTTCTATTCTAATAGTTTCTTCCCTCGAACAGCTACTTTGAAATTCCACTCATGCTACCGGGTCCCTGGCGGTACTGATATGCAGAAGTTTAAATGTAAGGTAAACAAACATATTAGGCATGGTTCTAATGAGTAGTCCCTTACGTCCAACTGGCGATATGCATTGTTTAGAGTGAAAGTAAGTAAAAAAAAAAAAGATTTTTTTTTGGCCCGCGTAGCTCTAAAAATCCACAATATTGTACCTCGTTCGAAAACTTTGGAGACCCCTGATTTAGACAAGTACTTCAACCAGCTAACATTGTTTGAAAAAAGAAAATGTAAATGACCTCAGAGACAGAAATGTGACATATTTTCTCTTAATTCATTGCCTAAATTGTTAATTAATTCAAATTGAATTAAAATATATTCTGTAAAATTATTTTTTTTCCTTTTAACCCAGACATGTATAAACACGACTAACATTTATACGTTTGAATTGAATGTTTAAAAGTTGGCAAATATCCGATTCGAGAAAAGAAATACACTGCGTGATGTTTAGGGTGTCTACTTACTCCGCAATGAAATTTGTACGGCACACAAATGTTCTAATATGAAACTTGTGCACGCTGAAGGCAGGGGTATCATGAGTTTCAGCCCCATTAGCACTGCTCCACAGGTGACAGTAATTTATTTTGATCCAGCCATATTACAATGGAGGAGGATTCACCTCCCGAGATTGGGTCTGAGTTGTATAATAATTAAGGCTAGGACAACAGCATATTCTTTTCATTATTTTGACTCTCGAGTGTGTATCCGTTGATATCTTACATGCCTTTATATGGAGTGATGTGGTTCTCGGTTGATTAACTGTATCTAACTGTGTTGGATATATATATATATATATATATATATATATATATATATATATATATATATATATATATATATATATATATATACTCTAAAATCAAAACAACGAAAAGAATATTCCATTGTCATAGCCCTAATAATAATGAAATAAGGCAATTTCATGATCGTATTACGCCTTTTTAAAAAAAAAATGGGATCGCCCAAATGATGATGATGATGATGATGATGATGATCCTATCGATTTTGACGCACGAGGCCGCCGCAACAAGAACATAGATTTCTTAGCTTTCGAGCCAAAATCAAAGTGTAGTATCTGTTCTGATGATACACTTCATTTTTTTGTTCTCTGTTGGTGGAGGAGAAATCTTTTAATTTTTGTTTTCTCCACATTAAAAAAAACGACCTTGGTGCCTCGTGGGAAGGCAAAGTAAATAGGACAATAAGTTGTTCGGAAATCCACACAGATGATTTGTTTTAATAGTGGAAGATTGGTGCAGAACAAATCACACGTTTTGTTACAACTGCTAATCTCAGTCGATGCAGTGACTGCCACAGGACACTGCAGGCAGTAGACCTTAGGTTTTTACATGTTTTGCATTCTCCTAGATGCATGTCTTGACGAAGATTTACGGTGCATCTCTCCCAGTGGATTAAACGTGCCCCTCAGAATTAAAACTGAATTTACAAAAAACAATCTGAAGTGAATAAAATTATCAGGAACCGAAACCAAAACGTATGAAGAATTCTTGGTAAAATTATTTATTACAAGAAATGGAAGGTCATAACAATTTAACGACATTCACTCGGAAGAAAAAAGATGTAGGTATGACACAGAAAATAACACACACGCTATCGTATTAATATATAGATAACTAAAAAAACTTTCTTTATTTCAGTATCAAAAATGTAATTGTCTAGTTTAGATGCTTGAAAATACCATAAGGTTGAAATAAATTATTGTATCGACAATTATGTAATTTCCGTGTTATATTTTTATGTTATTGCTCTGTTTACCACATTGAGCTCTCATACCCGGATTTCCTCTGGAATTATTCCATTATAACATTATATATATATATATATATATATATATATATATATATATATATATATATATATATACAATTTTTGAAATCACAACTATATAATATATAAGAATCGATAGAAAATTGACTCTATAATAATATATCTACAAAATCTGCATACATTAAAATATCATATTTAAGCGTATTTTAGGACCGGGCTACATCGGGAATCCCTGCTAGCTTAGATAAATACCTTTTCAGCTTTAACAAAAGAGGTACAATAATATCAGGGCGTCCCCATTTACACTGAACGTCCACAAAATGCCAACATCAATATATTATATATGAAAGAGTCCGCCGTGGAATTTCTACGGATCTCGCTAGTTGGAATAATTCCAATAACTTGATAATTAGCCCTTTTATCAGGTTTTGATGCACTCTATTTATTGAGGACTTTGACTCAAACAGAAAATGGAAATGAAATCAGAAAGATATACAGCGTCATCTGCCGATTCCAACTACTGCAGGCAAAAGAAGCAACACTTCTCCATATTTTTGAATTTGTCTATTTCCTCCGTTCTACTTTTCTATTGAAATGTATTTTCTTGTCTCTTATTTGAATGTTATCTATTTCTTCCTTTGTAGTTTTCACGGTGATCGTTAAATAAAATTGTTAAGATCAATATGAAGCGTTCAACCCCTTTGTCTTTATCGGCTGGCGGTTATAATCGTAACTAAATAAAGGCTTGTAAGATTTTTATAATTATTCTCACCCAAGTAAAATATTTAGATACAAAATTGAGCGTGCAAATTGGCAGAACACGTTAAAATGACGTTAAGATATACGAAGGAGATTCAAAAAGTAATGCCTCCTATTTTATATTCTGTCCGAATGAATCCGAGAGGATTGCAAATTGCATTGTTATGATGACTAAACTTATGCATTCATGATCTGAAATTTGAATCTCTCTGTTGCAGATATTGACGGTGTTAGAATCTAAGAAAGCAACCCCTGCCATTGACGTGTGTCAGAAGCAGAGATGCGTCATTGAATTCCTCAATGAGTCGATCAACATTCACCGGCGCCTGTTGAACGTTTGCGAAGCCGATGTAGTTGATGTCAGCACAGTTAGGAGATGGGTGCATCGATTTCAAAGTGGCGATAGATGTTAGTGACAAAGCTCGCCTCGGACTTTTATGACCGATACATCAGAAGAGGCTGGCAAAACTATATTAAGAATGGTGGTGACTATGTAGAAAAATTGAATCTGGAGCAGAAACAGTGGCTCAATTTAATGGTGGCACTCCTTTTCTCGTAGCTTTTCAGCGTTTTAGTTTTTGAGTAAAAAAATAGGAGGCCTTACTTTTGGAACGATCCTAGTATTGTGGTTATATTGAAACATTAATCCAATTAAGGGAGAGTCGTTTGTTCTAAAAGACCGGAAATTATCAGACCATGGTCTTTGCATAGGTGGACACCTGGACTTTTAAATGAGGAGAATAACGGAAGATAAACGTTCAAAGGTCAACATTTTCGTTTTAAATCTCATTAAAACCGTCACATCTGTTTACTATACTTTCTCATTAGAAGCAACCCAATAATGTTATGATGTTGGCCATTCAAATATTTTGATCGTCAAACGTACGAGGTGCCTTATCAACAGTTTTAAAGTTTTTTTTTTCCAGATCCCGTGATGGTTAATCACATGACCCTTCAGTTATATAAGAGAAGGTATTCACACAGTTTTTCTTCTTCTGTGTTACTAGTTGTGTTTTCTGCTCAATATTTGTTATATCTCCCCTCTCTCTTGCCTTCTCTCTCTCTTTCTCTCTCCTTATCCGTTTCTATATATTCTTTCTCTTTATCTCCTTTCTATCCATCTATCAATTCTCTTTACTTCACGTCTCCCCTTCTTTCATTTTGTCTACTTTTTCCCTCTTTTTTTAATCCTATATTTACTCTTGCTCTCTTTGACATAATTTACCTCATCGCACTTCTATCAATTGCTCTTTATGTACCTTGTTCGCCTTGTATGACGTCATCCAGTATGAATAACACCCGTGTGGAGTAATGATTGTGCACGAAGACAAACAAGTAAAATAACAAACGCGCAAGCAAGCAACAATGTTTCGTAAACTATTTATTATATAAATCTCTGTGTTTGTGTGTGTTTGTATGTCTACTAAAAAATTTTGTCATTCGCATCGAATATGCACAAACCTGATATTGTTAGAAAGAGTGATCACTCGGACACATAATATCGAAATTTTTTTTCAAAAATCTCAATTATTTTATGTAGAAATGCCATTTTGTTCTGAAGGAGGGGACAGGTAAAACTCCTGGTTTCGACGCTGTTTGTAAATCGCGCATCCGCGAACAATCGATTCGTTGTTTCATTTTAGAAAGCTAAATTTGCTACCCTATAACATCTGTGTTGTCGTGGTTCTATCGATAACATGTTCGCTTACGAACTTAAGTTATGCAAGTTGCCGTCCAGCACACGGCATGTTCTTTTTTTATTTGCTTATGAAATTTTGCTTTCGATTTTGCTTCTGTCTGATAACATGTTTTTTGTTTGTTTTTTTTTGTTGTTTTTTTTTAACCCCGTATTTTACGATCGAGATAGTATACATATAAGTAAATGATAATAAAATATCATTTATCACTGAACATTGATATAGACAAAAAAAAATCCAGAAAAAATATGAATGATGCTTTAATAATCTGAAAGAAAAAGTTTAAAACTAATTATGGTAATATGTTTAAGTAATATGCATAACAATATGTATAAAATTAATTATAATGGTTTTAAAAATAACCCTTCTATAAAGCAGCAAAAACGTTTGCACAGACCTGATAGTTATGAGATGCCTTCAATAAGTTTCCAGACTATTTTCGTACGTGCACTTTCATTAATAGTACACACATAAAACTCTAGTGCCCTTTGAAGTAATCTCCTCCGGTTGCAATACACTTGTGGTATCGTTTCAACAACTTGTGTGAGCATGTCAATGACCCTCGTCACAGCCTCTTTCATCTCCTCACTTGTCTCATAACGACAGCCTCTAAAGTTTTCCTTGAGCTTAAGGAATAACCAAAAGTCACAGGGATCAAGGTCTTTAGAGCAATCATTAATCCTTTTCCTCACGCAATCGAACCCTTTATTTTTCAATTAGTTGCTGTTTCAATTCGGTTCTTTTCCGATTTTGAGAAGTTTGTTTTCTTATTTAATACCCACACACGCATTAAAACGTAAATAATAATAATAATAATAATAATAATTATTATTATTATTATTATTCTACTACTAACTAGGAATTTTTCAAAGATATCTCTCTGTCTAAAACTGTGGTGTGCCATGGATTATAGGTGACAACAAACCTTTTGAAAATGAATTCGTATTATCGCAATAGCTGTTTACCATTGATTTCTCGCTAGCACCGAGACACCAAGACTGGTTGGTACTAAGCCTCCTCTAGATCGCAGCCCTCTTCGCACTCATCCAGAGGTTTGGGTAGTGTTTTCTCTCCTGATTCTTTCCATCCTCCTTGACTCTTCACGACAATTTGGTATAATGCCAGTTGATTTCAACACTACAATTTTTTAGTGAGGAGTTAACTTACAATTACACAGTTTCAGTTTTCTTGATTCTTCGATCTTTTAGTTTTAATTCTTTTGCAGTTTGTAGCTGATGTGTATTAGTTTCTGCATCCAAAAGTTTCCTTAATATTTCATTGTTTTCATTGTAATCCGGTGTATCTTCTCAGCCATCCCTCTGATTCTAATCTCTCCCATTCTTTTGTCGAAGTTTTTCAGGATTGTTCCTAGTGCTCCTACTATTAGTGCTGTTATCTTGACTTCTTTTTATCTTCCATATTCCTTTCAGCTCGCTGGTCAGTTCCGTGTATTTCCTTCGATTCACCACCTCATTGATATTATTCCTGTGTTCACGCGTCCCTGTACTTTTCATTCAAATTTCAGGGAATATCACCAACGATGTACTGTGTAAGAAGTTAAATTGTTTTTCTTTGTTATCATTAATAATGTTGTGGTGGCAACCACTTATTTGCATATGCGAATAACATAACACTATAAATGGCAAGCCTAGGTTGGCCTTGGCGTGTCTTACTCAAGTGCCACCAGAAGTGACGCCGAAGAGCGTACATGTCCTTCCACCAAGACTCTCTGACTCGACACCGTCATTTGTACATATTGTAAATATACCTTTTCTTTAATACACTTATTATTGCGTTATCTTGTTGTTTGCGTCTTCATTGTATTTCCTTACTAATTATTGTTCAACCTTGCAACCACAACAGTTGGCGACGAGATATGAAGCGTCAAATATAACAGTTTGACGAAGAACTATTTTAAAAAAAAAAAAAAGTACAACGCAAAGGTTGACCATTTTTTTTAAGGAATGCAAAGTGTTGACGAGCAAACGGATTTTACGCTAAAGAGAAGTTTCAACTCAAGTGAAAAAAAAAAACGTGGCAAAAGCGACAATTTACGCCGTTTTCTGGGAATCCGACTTGCAAACGAATGTAAAAGTGAATTTTTGTTTGTCGCTACACGACAAATCTTACTAAAGGACCAACTTGCAAACGAAAAGCGAACTTTGTTCTGTCGCAAAAACGACAGGTCAGACCCGTATTACGAAAAGCAAGGAAGTAACCTACGAAAAAAGTTCACCAGTGGATTCTAATTACTGTTCTCCGTAAACAAAACAACAACTAAAGGACTTTTTAATTAATGTTTTGGTTGACGTCGGTACTAAAAGGAAATACCACAGCTAAAACTAAAATTCAAGGAAAGGATTTTTTTTTCTTGAAGTTGTCACTGAATAACGGATAATACAGTAAAACGTCACGGAAAAAAAAGGTAATCTCAATTTAAGAGGTATTTTAATTACTAAAATACTAGAGAAAAAAAAACTCAAAGAACTAAATGTACTGCATACATTTATTCAATTGTGACTCGATTAAAAAAAAAACAAAAAAAACCAAACTTTTATTTTGTGGAAAGAGTTACTTATTAGTAAGTGCCTAAAAACGGAAAGTCAATTCCATTTCGTGATTCCAGATAAACCTGTTTTATTTTTTTTTGCAGCGTGACTCGCAAAAAGAATATATTATTGCAAGCAGCGATATTATTATTGAAAACAGGAGCTTACAGCAATTTGCTTTTTTGTTGTAACCCAAACCGGTGTATATGGTACATGGTACAATATTTTTTTTAACTACACACTAAAAAAACAAAAACAAAAACAAAAAAAAAACATGGAAGACTTATCAAAAATGTTCATGCAATTTTTACAAGCACAGGCTGAGCGGGATGAACGCAGACAAGCTACACAAAACGAGCTTTTGCAAACACAAATACAGGCACAGGCTGACCGCGAGGAAAAGAGAAAGGACAGATTATTGAAATGGCAGCAGGAACAAGAAGAAAAGCAGAAAATGGCGCAATTAAAGCAGAAAAAACTGCAATTGGAACAGGAAGAAAGGCATAAGAAACTACAATTGGAATATGAAGAAAGACAAGATGAACGTTTTGCTAAAACACTGGAACTACTAAAGAGTAATCGAGAAAATGTCGATAGTGTTAATTTCTCCCATACAACTATTTTTAATAGCATGGACACATTTCATTATGTGCCTGAGGAAGAGAAGAATTTTGAAGCATACTACACAAGATACGAGGATGTTTTTCAACTGGACTTTAAAAATTGGCCAAATAGTCAGAAAGTGAGCCTCTTACTCAGAAAATTGGGTACATCAGAACACAGCAAATTCGTAGATTACATATTACCTAAAAAAACTGCGGAATTAGAGTTCATGGAAGCTGTAAAATTACTAAAAGAATTATTTAATCCAAATATATCTCTTTTTCATAAAAGATGGCTGTGCATGAATCTAAGAAAGATGGACAACCAAGATTATTTGACATACGCATCAGTTGTCAATAAAAACTGCGATAATTTTAAGCTTGCAGAACTAACGGTAGAAGATTTTAAATGTCTAATCTTCGCTCAAGGGTTAGTTTCCACGAAAAATGCAGAAATACGCAGACGAGTGTTGTCTAAGCTGGAATCTGAGCAAGATTTAACCCTCCAGAAACTAGCAGAGGACTGTGAAAGGGCCATTACACTAAAAAAGGATTAAAAAAATATAGAAGAATCCGGAGTGGCATATGTAAGAAAAGTTAGAAAACCATACGCACCAACCAAGAACTTTACAAAGAAAAGCAATGGAACGGGATATTCCAAAGATAATAACCATAAACATAGTACACAATATAACAAGCCTCTTCCTAGATATAACTGTAAGAGATGTGCAGAAAAGCATTGGGAATCAGATTGTCCTTATAAGAAGAAAAAATGCTACATTTGTAAGAAGGTGGGACACAAAAGCGATTGCTGCAGATATAAAGATTACACCAGAAAGAGAGTACAGCAAACAAAATCAAATACAAAATTAGACAAAGATCGGCGAAAATACGTAAAAGTGGAAATATTTAAAACATCAATAAAGTTACAACTCGACTCCGGCTCCGATGTTTCTATAATAAACCTGAATACGTGGATAAAGTTGGGAAAACCGGCCATGATGAAAACTAGTAAAGCAGCCCGGACGGTAACTGGTGGTGGTATAAAATTTGAAGGAGAAGTTGTCCTCCCGATAAAATTGAAAGGGATTTCGAAGAAATTAAAAATATTCGTACTAAAAAATAGTGAAAATCTGTTTGGAATAGATTTAATTGAGAAATTCGGACTATGGGATAAGCCAATCAATACATTCTGTAAAAAAAAACAACAGTAAATATAAAAGACGATTTAAAAGAATTATTTCCTGAGGCATTCACGACTAACTTAGGTCGCTGCAATAAATTCAAGGCCTCGTTTGAACTTAAAGAAAACGCCAGCCCAATTTTTAGAAAAAAGCGAAATGTTCCGTTCGCTGGGTTGGAAAAGATTGATAAAGAATTAAATAGATTGGAACAGACGGGAATTCTATCAAAAATAGAACACAGCGAGTGGGCAGCCCCCACCGTATACGTAAAGAAAAAGAATGACGAAGTTAGAGTGTGCGCAGACTTTTCGACCGGGGTCAACTCCCTATTAAAAGATCACCATTGCCCCCTACCAAGCCCAGAGGAAATATTCACGAAGTTGAATGGGGGTAATATCTTCTCCAAGATAGACTTGAGCGACGCGTATTTGCAAATACCGGTCGAGGAGAATTGCTCAAAAATACTATGCATCAATACGCATAAGGGATTATACAAATACAACCGATTGCCTTTTGGCATCAAAGTAACGCCTGCCATCTTTCAGCAAGCGATGGACACCATGCTAAGTGGTATTGAGTGCGCATGTGCATACCTGGACGACATTGTTGTCAGGAGCAAATCCCTAGAAGAACATAAGGAACATTTGAAACAAGTATTTACTCGAATACAAGAATTCGGCTTTAAAGTAAAAGAAAGTAAATGTGACTTTTGTATGAGCGAGATTAAGTATCTTGGGCACATAATAAACAAACATGGACGACGTCCAGACCCAGACAGATCTGCGGCAATAAAAAATATGCCAGCACCCGATAATGTAACAACCTTGCAGAGTTTCTTGGGACTCGCAAATTATTACCAATCTTTTATTGAAGGAATGCATAACTTGCGAGCCCCCTTAAATAATCTGCTTAAAAAGGATACACCGTGGAACTGGACGCAAGAATGTCAAACCGCTTTTGACAAAATAAAGAGCGCACTAACATCCGAATTATTCTTAACGCACTCTGACACAAACTTAAAAATAGTCGTCACTAGTGACGCTAGCTCCTACGGCTTAGGAGCATGCATTCAACATATTATGCCGGATGGGTCTAGAAAACCAATAGCGCACGCTTCGAGAACGCTGATACCAGCCGAAAGGGCATATTCACAAATCGAAAAAGAAGCGTTGAGCATAATCTTTGCCGTGACTAAATTTCACCGATATTTATATGGTAGACAATTCATACTTGAAACCGACCATAAACCGTTAGTCACGATCTATGGATAAAAAAAAAAAGGATTGCCGGTATACACCGCAAATAGATTGCTGCGCTGGGGTACAATACTACTTAATTACGATTTCCAGCTACAACATCTAGCATCAAAAAAGATTTGCCATGCGGACGGACTGTCAAGACTGATACCACAGAAATACAATCTGGAAGAATCAGTCATTGCAGCAATTCGGACAAATGTTGAAGTAAAAAATATGGTAGCAAACATCATTAAGGAACTACCCGTAACTTTGTCGGACATTAAAAGGGAAGCCGAGAAAGACGAATATATAAAGGACATAAAAGAGAAAATTATAACAGACACAAAGGTGCAGGAAGTTTTCTCCATATGTGACGATGTGTTACTGTACAGCGAGAGAGTGGTAATACCCAAAACATTGCAGAATAGGATGTTAAGAGATTTCCACACAGGACATCCGGGGATAAATCGAATGAAGTCGTTAATGAGAAGCTACGTGTACTGGCGTAACATGGACACTGACATAGCGACAACAATTGATAAATGTAAAGGATGCCAGTTAGCGGCAAAATCTCCACCTATAGTACACAAACCTTGGCCGAAAACCGATCAACCATGGTCGAGAATCCACATGGACTTCGCTGGTCCAGTAGGTGAAAACTATTATTTAATTGTAGTGGATAGTTTCACAAAATGGCCGGAGGTAATGCGTTGCAGGAATCCAACAACGAACAACTCAATAGGGTTCCTATACGAGTTGTTTGCAAGATTCGGTGTACCAGACACACTGGTCACTTACAACGGAACGCAGTTCACATCCGCAGAGTTTAAGGAATTTTGCGACACGTTCCGAGTGAAGCACATCACGACTCCGCCGTATCATCCAAGATCGAACGGCCTCGCGGAAAGGTTCGTGGACACGCTAAAACGAGCGTTAAAGAAATCCATTGGAACACCAACAGAAAAAGCTTTGCAACAATTCTTGCAAGTATATAGGATTACACCACATCCTAGTACACCATCAAACATATCACCAGCTGATCTAATGTTTGCCAGAAAGGTAAAATCAGCGTTTGACAAACTATTGCCAAGGCAGGCAATTATCCGAAACACTACACACACGAGAAGAAAGAAATATAACTCGGGAGATCGAGTATATTTTAAGTGCTACAGAAATAACACATCTTACTGGGAATGTGGAGTAGTGGATAAACGCATTGGTGATTGTACATACATGATTAAAGGTCCACAGAATATACATAAAAGGCACCTAAATCAGATAAAAAACGTCATATCCAAGATGATGATGATACGACAACAGTCGAAGAGGAGGACACCATAGATATCATATACGAATCTTTTAATTTGGAACCGCCTCAAAATGCACTTGAACCCTGAAGATCAGGTAGGAAAAGAAAAGTGAATGAACCATTAATGGTAAACCCAAAAAGAAAAAGATATTGAAATCTGTGTGACTTCAAATCTTGGGAGGGGGGTGTTGTGGTGGCAACCACTTATTTGCATATGCAAATAACATAACACTATAAATGGCAAGCCTAGGTTGGCCTTGGCGTGTCTTACTCAAATGCCACCAGAAGTGACGCCGAAGAGCGTACATGTCCTCCCACCAAGACTCTCTGACTCGACACCGTCATTTGTACATATTGTAAATATACCTTTTCTTTAATACACTTATTATTGCGTTATCTTGTTGTTTGCGTCTTCATTGTATTTCCTTACTAATTATTGTTCAACCTTGCAACCACAACAAATAATAACAAATAAAAAAGCAAGGAAAATAATTAAAGTCTATCAATATTAAATTCAAAATTTATTCACTGCAGCATTAATTCCAATTACCATCTTTAGGGCGTTTTAAAACAGAGTTGACAATAGGCATTCGTCATTATTTGAAGAAGGTGTTTCTTTTCCGAAATATTATTCTATATGCCACTCAACATTGAGTAACATTGACCGCAAGTAATATTTATAAGATACGAGTAGGAGTACCCGGCGTTGCCCAGGTGTGGAGAGGTGGTATAGTAAGGAGTCAACACAATCAGAGAAAAAATAGATGCAGCCTTGGCAGAGAGAGGTGTGAAAAAAAAAGTTCAAGCGAACGGTAAAATAATCCAGTTTTTGTTTAAAAAAAAACAAACAAACCCCATCACGGAACCCTCGAAATAAAAAAAAAAAACTGTAACGTGGAGGAAAAAAGGTGCCCCCCCAAAAAAAAACCGCTTGACACCCGCGTCACCATGACGTACGACTTCGCTGGCGTTCAAAGTAAGTCTAGTCATTGTAATCGCGTATGAAGACTTTACAAAAATGTTGACGAAAAAGGGACACCTCCTTGTACAAAACTTCCCAGTTGAGGATGAAGGAGTGAATGTTTTTGGGCAATTTTTCGATATTTATCGCTCGAAGGATCGAGCTTGAAAACGATACCGAACTCGTGAAGATCCGTCGCGTGTGTGGAAAGTTTTTGCGAAACATAAACACATTTTATCTTTCATATATTAGATAAGAGTAGAAATAATAATAATAATAATAATAATAATAATAATAATAATAATAATCATAATCATAATCATAATCATAATAATAATAATAGGTAATCTTCAAAAATACCGTTAGGGCTTACAACATGGCCGCCAGAAGAGTCACGTGATCCGGTTGATCCAAAACATGAATCGCCGTATTACGAAACCGGAAAACGCAAATTTAAAGCAAACTTTGACAAACAAGCATAATAATTAAGTACAAAAACATTTTTTCAATATCATAATAATAAATAATTT